>NC_086319.1:422856246-423456246 GCF_036172605.1 Pelobates fuscus
TTTGTCTTAAACTAATTATCTACCAGACACTTGAGGTACAATACAGTATAATATAAAACACCCCGAAATACATATAAAACAGATAGGAACCCCCATAAGTATTATATCCCCGATAGCCCGGATCTGAGCGCCCAAGTTGTCCAAATAGCGCTCTGATCCATGTAGAATAGCCGTATTGCCACCAGGGTTTTGACGAACCATACTAAGGGAGGTGTAAACACCTTGAGTACCCAGATACGATACAGCCCCTTAGTAGGTGGGAACAAGCTGGGACCAAGGTGGGTGTACACCACAAACACCTTGTGTCTATAGTAACTGATCGTTTTGGCACACCTCCTGCACACAGCAGCTGATACTTTGTTGCCAATTAATGATACATATATAAATGGTTAGCCTAACCCTCCTGACGACGGCATGCCGAAATGCCGAAATGCCGAAACGCGCGTTGAGCTATTTTTTTTTCACTTTCTCACTACACCTGGTAGCACTATGCACTAGCTTTAGTTTGTTAAGTTTAATACAATTTTTAGTTGAGGAAGGGACAGTGGTTTAGGTAGGCATTCAGTGGCTTGTCCACGGTGCCGAGGTACTATAGGGACAGCCTTTACTCAAGTATTGGATTTTGGTGAATGCTGTGGGTGGCTTCTTTGGGGGCTTAACCCCCTAATTTTTATACCCCATTCCTTTTCCCTTATCCTTGTGCATACCTGAGCTTTGAAGGTTAGCTGGAATATCCAACTAGCCTTGGATCCTTTTAAGCTTTGTGTACCTTAGCTTATTCAGCACAGTTTATTATACACAGACTTTCCTCTGTGTATATGTGTCTATGTGCATGTGTGCAATGCATATATATCACATATACTCCCTTGTCTCTCCCTTCCCCATTTTGTTACTATTTTTTGTTTATCCTTAGGATTAATGAAGTTTCCTCGCTGTGCAATCTCTTCATTTTAGCGCAAGTTTAGTGGCAGCAAATTCAGCCAATCAGAGTTCACTCACACAGACACATGGGAGGAGCACTGAGTGTGTATCGCACGATGTAAAGTGCAGGAGAGGAATCAGTTGGGAGCCATTAACCATTTTGTGGTTGTGGCGGAACCTGCAGCCAATTTCATATACATTGCCCCTGTTCGTGTGTTTTTCTCTTTTTCCGTTCAGGAGTTACTATATACGAACGCCATCTATTCATCTCCCGAACGAGGACCATCCCTTTACCCCATTAGAACGCTCACACTAGAAACTTAAGTGCGAAACCGCAAGGGAAGTGTGATGGACCACCTGGCACCCCGACCGAGTACCTCCGTCAATCTCTGCTTTCTAGTAATCCTTAAGTACCATAAGCACCGCACTGGAACACCATAACCACCGTAAACCCCACAAACCGCCGTAGCTTGGTTGGGGTCTCGCTGTCCTCCACCCAACCTGGACCCAAGACCAGGATCCAGCTTCCAGTGGGTAGACCTCTCCTAGTTCAGAGAGCGAAGCAGGCTGTCTTACAAGATCAATCATTGTGATCCAAGGGATTATAGTGATTATAGCAATCCCCAGAGTGACTATAGCTCTCCAATCCCCCCAAACATGAGCCTAGACTTCATGATGGGTAAAACTAATCTCACTTTAATGGTAGCCACAACTGGCCTTATATGCAGGTCCCCATGCAGAGGGCACTCCCCCCTGGACCTGAGAGTAGACTACAGTAAAAACATATACACGATTACATTGGCTCTCAGGTCCAGGACACTCCCATGCGAGCCGCATTCACGATGACCGGCAAAACTACACTACCCATGTAGCTTTGCTCAAAATAATGCCGGTCACATGATGCTTCATTTTCTCATATATCTTTTAATATAAGCTTTGTTTTAAACATGTAATTATACTATATAGTCCCTATTTGACAACCCTATCGAACTGGATAAGCAATATTTGTTTTATTTATGCTTTATATATGTTTTTAAATATGTGTTTCCTATTGGCTGATCCATTTTTTTGGCGCCAATTTTAACTGTTACATATCCTTATAAATATTCCTCTATGCCAGGTATAATGCTATAGCACCATTTTGACAAAGCCTTGTAGGTGAAACGCGTTAATGGTTTTAAATTGTGTATTTTAACAATAAACGTTTTTTGGTTACTGTGGCAAACCTAGCCACTTCTGGACTATGCTGTATCAAGTTTGTCCGTAGGCTGTAAGGGGGGACTGTATATTTGTATTTTGTGTGTATTATCTATGGCCGTTCGCATGCTGGCAGCCCTAGGCTACCAGCATGCAAACCCTTCGTGTGACGAATTGCGGCTATACGGGCCGTTCGCCAACCGAATACGGGCTCCCCAGGTGGACCACACGCTTAGAGTCGTGTGGCGCTCATTAACCTATTGAAACAATGTTGCAATCGGTAATTAAAGGCTCTCCTAGGTGGCCGTCGTTCGACTACCGACCATGCGGCGGTCGGCCATCTTGGATCCTTTGTCTCTCCAGCGGTGTTCGGTCGTCGAGCGCCTGGTACTAAAAACGGCTACTCAATGATGCGAACACCGCTGGACTTCCAGAGCGTTCGGGAGTTCCGCTCTCATCACATTTCGTTCCCCATCGGTGTTCGGTAGTTTTAAACCGAACTCGATGGTTAAAAGTATTTCATGCGGCGTTCGGTCAATTCAGCTGGGAACTGAGCGGTATTCTCCCAAAAGATGCGCTCAGACCCCAGCTATCTACCGAACGTTCAGTCACATAAATCTGCCGCATGAAACGTAAAAAACGTATTTTAATATAGATTGTCAGTTCTGCTGCACGAGGGGATAATCCACTTAATCGTCCATTTTAGTGGGAGTATCCTTCTCGTGCAGCAAAGCCTGTTGGGAGAATTACATTGCATGATGGGAGAAATCCCCTGAACTCACTGTATGGAAACCCCTTGCATGGGGAACTGTATAAATATGCCAGCTGTGAATAAAGCCAGTTAGTTGACTCCCAAACTGTGTTTCGTCCGGTTATTGGGTGGATTGGGGATATTGCCTTGCTTTCTAACTCTGACTGTGGATTACCTATGATACCAATGGAAACCGTGGACTATAATACTGCATTCCGTTACAGTTACCTTTTCCGCAGGACCAATCTTCATTTTATTGTGTTTTATATGCACTTTTATTTTTACTTTTCCTGGCATTTTTTACTGTATCCTGACTGAAGAAATCCTAGGTGGGGATCATTCCACCAGAGCTGTATAGATAGAGCAGTACCCTCTGCTCTATACTTGTGAGTATATTTTATTTTCATTAATTTTATTTATCTTTTATCCACTGAGAGCACTATTGCTGGTTTTTTTTTGTACAGTGGAGCAAGACTTATCCAGGTCGGATTGACGGACACATCTCTACAGTATATCTCTTAGCGGGGATCATACCGCTAAACACACTTCATCCCAGAGCTGGCCAAAGCTCCTCCAAATGTGAGTGTATTATCTCCCTTTTATTAATTTTATGCGTAGATTTACAATACTTCACTATCAGCAGTTTGTCATGTTTTTATTCTTGTCTTCACATATACGGATTATATACAACCCGGACGGATCAACTCCTGAGGACTGTACCCATACTCTATCCAGTTATACTAGTGAGACGTTTTTTTATTGAACATTTGTATTACCTGGACAGACTTTCTTTTACCTTTTTTCTGTTGTTTTATATGAGACTCTTTATATAGGCCAACCTGTTGTTGTCTATCCATTTAGACCATTTGGTCTGGTTTCTATTGTCATAGATTACTGTTTTTAGCTTTCAGCGCAGCCCTTACCCCCTTCACTATTTCCAGTTTGTTGTACAAAGGTTCTTGAGGGATTCCCTTTTTTGGGTTGCTGTTCATATTTCTCGTTATTTAGCGCTGACTCTTCCCCCTTGTTTTTACAAGGGGGAAGTATTAAACTTAATTATCTACAGGCTCAGAAAACATAATTTTTTTCAAAACCCCCAAAATACCTTAAAAACACACAAAGCCCCCCACAAGTAACATCCCCTGATAGCCCAGATCTGGGTGACCAACATATCCAAAAATCACCCCGATCAGTTCAGGGCTTCAGGAATTTCCTGAAAGTCATAATTTGACCGCCCGCCCGCATGGTCCCATGCCCAAAACAGTTCCAGAGAATCAGTGCTTGTGGTCGGTCTAGTTCGGTAGTTTAAAAATGAACAAACTACCGAACAGGTTTAATAGTCTTAGCCTGGAGCATGATTCCCTTGTTAGTGGGAACATTTCCACCGAACAGCGCCTTTCTGTCACATATTCATCCACACATAAAAATGTGATTAATGGTGTTACAAAATCGCTACAGACAGTTACAACGTTGCCCTTCCCTATGTTTCATACAGAACCTTGCTTCGGTACTATAATTTGGTACCCAACTACCGAACTGATTGCCTGCTACTTATTCGTTATACGAACAACGGACCACCCGGCCCCTGGTGTGTGCCGCCACTTAACCCCGGTCACCTTTCTAATAACCGAACGGCCGATCACCCTACGAGCGGAGCGTGTCCCTAATTAATCACCCAGAGAGTTGCGGTCTGCGGTTAACCACAACCTAATTGACGGCCTCAGGACATTTACGTTCGTGCCCCATCTCCCGAACTCAAACTACCGAAAGGTTCACGAACAAGGACCACCTACGGACTGGCGTGTGGCCTCAATTAGAACGTTAGTCTTGGGGTCTCCCCACTGTGAAACTGCTTTTCAGGCTCTTAAAACTGCACTTGTTAACACTCCTGTCTTGGCAGCCCCAGCCCTTAACAAACATTTTATTGTCCATACAGACGCTTCCATGTTCGGGCTGGGGGCCGTCCTCAGCCAAGTAGGCGAAGATGGAGGGAAGCACCCGATTGCCTACATCAGCCGAAAGCTCCTACCACGCGAGGTCAGCTATGCCACAGTGGAAAAGGCGTGTTTGGCCCTGGTGTGGGCACTAAAGAAACTGACTCCCTATTTGTACGGACAAGAGTTCACTCTGGTTACAGACCATATTCCGTTGGTGTGGCTAAACCGGGTCTCTGGGGATAATGGCAGACTTTTACGGTGGAGCTTATCGTTACAACCATTTAACTTCACTATTACCTACAGACCTGGAAAGTAGAATGGCAATGCCGATGGGTGCTCCAGACAAATGGACCTCAGCCCGGCATAACCACCGGTCTGGACAGCCTTAGTCTGCCCCGAAAAGGAGTCAGACGGTGTCTGCCAGAGTGTTCCACAAAGAGGGAGCACTGTTACGAAATTGCTACAGACAGTTGCAACGTTGCCCTTCCCTATGTTTCATACAGAACCTTGCTTCGGTACTATAATTTGGTACCCCACTACCGAACTGATTGCCTGCTACTCATTCGTTATACGAACAACGGACCACCCGGCCCCTGGTGTGTGCCACCACTTAACCCCGGTCACCTTTCTAATAACCGAACGGCCGACCACCCTATGAGCGGAGCGTGTCCCTAATTAATCACCCAGAGAGTTGCGGTCTGCCGTTAACCACAACCTAATTGACGGCCTCAGGGCATTTACGTTCGTGCCCCATCTCCCGAACTCAAACTACCGAAAGGTTCACGAACAAGGACCACCTACGGACTGGCGTGTGGCCTCAATTAGAACGTTGTTTTTTGCGGTTAACCGCAGGTTAAGTACCCCTTCCCGGCGGTCTCCGTTCGTCTCCCGAACAGCTGGGACAACCGGTAACAGAGCGGGGATTCGTGCAAACCCCTAGCCGTTACTCGTTCCACGAGTTTGAGGTCGAGGTCCCGCTGCCTCTTAACACACTTAAAAACATGGCCGCCCACAGGCACGCAATTGAGAGCTGCCCTACTTTGGGCTCATGTATTAATGTATCAGCAAACTGTGTAACCATAACCCAACGGTATATGGGGCTCTTGCATGAACCAAATCATACAAGCCTTACTTTGTGTCATTGCAAAATATCACGTGTTTTGTCTTGTTTTGCTTTACTTTGTTACCAAAACGATGACACTTGGAACGGGACACAGGCACGCAATTGAGAGCTGCCCTACCTGGGGCTCATGTATTAATGTTTCAGCAAGCTGCGTAATCATGTCCCAACGGTACATGGGACCCCTGCATGAGCCAGGTCATGCAGGTCTGGCTTTGTGTCATTGCAAAATAACATGTGTTCTGTTTTTATGTTACTAAAACGATGATACTTGGTACAGGACACATGTACACAAACGAGAGCTGCCCTTCTTTGGGCTCATGTATTAATGTTTCAGCAAACAGTGTAACCATAACCCAACGAAATATGGGGCTCTTGCGTGAGCCAAATCATGCATGTCTCGCTTTGTGTCATTGCAAAATATCACGTGTTTTGTTCTGTTTTGTTTTGTTTTTATGTTACTAAAACGATGATGCTTGGTACAGGACTCATGTACGCAAATGAGAGCTGCCCTTCTTTGGGCTCATGTATTAATGTTTCAGCAAACTGTGTAACCATAACCCAACGAAATGTGGAGCTCTTGCATGAGCCAAACTGTGCTAGTCTTGTCTTGTGTCATCGCAAAATAAAGAATTACAAAAAAAAAAAAAAAACATGTCCGCCATCTCAAGCCCGGGACTAAAGACTCAAACAGACTTTCTAACGAGGAAACTAAGTGTACAGTTCGTGGGTTCTGAGTGCTCTTCGGTTAACTGTTTCCCTCAGACCGGGGCTACATAATGAATGGTAGAATGCACAAATTATATATGAAACTGTTAAAGTTATGTATTTTTATCCTGTTTTGTATGTTGTAAGAAAATGTGGTATTTTGGGCGCTTGGAGATAATTGTATTGTCATAACCGTTGGATTAATTATCTCCAAGCTGGGCGGTAACAATTTCAAAAGATACATTGTGTTCTTATTGGTTAACCACTTGCATTGTTCCTGTATCCCATCAGGTCCAGAGGGGGCTGTCCCTGGACCTGAGATTTTGCATAAATACTGATACCTGTGTGCCATTAAAGCCAGTTCTTGCTTGACCTTCAAATCGCAGCCTCGACTCGTTTTGTTGGCAAAAGGGTATCCTAGCTGTACCATAGCTAGTGGGATTATTCTACACTTACAGGATTCTTATGGTCTACCAACTGAAGCGGCTCCTCTCTCTCTCTACATTGGGATCCAGACTATCCAAGCGGTCCAACTTCCAGCTAGCCTGGGAGTAACCGTAACAAATGGCATTTACTGTTCTGACAGGAAAAGTTATGCCGAGCAACATTACTGTCCTTACAGGAAAATATGTGCCGAGCAGCAATCAATCCTCAGGAGGGTTTGTGCTGAGCAGCAATCATCCAATGGAAATTTGGTAACTGCCTTTGGGGTCAATGGCCGGTTACAACCAATCAGATCCACAGACGGGGTATTTAGGCCCAGTTCTCATCCTGATCAGTGCCCTGTCGTGGTTTCTCTTGTGGTTGTCCGGGAACGCGTTATTGATTCTGGTTATTCAGGTTATTTGACTTTGGCATTGTTTTTGACTTCCCTGTTTTCTGGCATCCCTGACCCCTGGCTTTTCCTTATCGAAGGACCACAGGATGATAACTACTATGAACTAGGTTGAGTTGCATCACAGATAGTACTGTTAAGAGCAAACTGAGCCCATGGAAGCATGCCAACCCAATCATCTTGATGAGCGGACACAAAGCAATGTAAGTAATGTTATATCCTTTGATTAGACCTTTCTGCTGCTCCATTAGATTATGGATGATAAGCCAACGTGAATCTGAGCGTAATCCCCTTTTGAGAACAAAAGGCTCTCCAGAATAGGGACACAAACTTAGAAACCCTGTTGGAGATTATTTCTTGAGGTATACCATGCATATGAAATACTTCCTTGGCGAAGACAGTAGCCAACTTAGGAGAAGAGGACAACTTAGGTAAAGGAATGAAGTGCGCCATTTGGTGAATCTATCAACCACAGTCAAAATTACCGGATTTTTGTCCAACTTAGGTAGATCAACAATGAAATCCATGGCAATACTAACCCAAGGTTTATTGGGTATGTCGAGAGGTTGAAGCAAACCACAAGGGAGAGTATGGGACAATTTGGTCCTACTACAGACACAGCATGCCAAGACATAGTCCTTGATATCTTTACGCAAGGACGGCCACCAATATTCTTTAGATATTAGATCATAAGTTTTACGTATACCTGGGTTTTACTATCGTGGAGGCAAAGGAGTACCTCTCTTTGGTGTTCTGGTGGAACATATAATCTACCTTAAGGAATATTTACAGAAGCTACATTTTGCTTAGCAATGATACTAGATATCAGAGGAGACCGTATACAAATATGGGTATGAGCAATGAAATGTTGCAAGGGTACTACAGAAGTTTTCTTGGTTTCAGGACATGCTAGGTTCAAACTGCCTAGATAAAGCATCTGCTTTAGAGATTTTCGACCCTGTTCTATAGGTCAGAACATAGTTAAACCTAGCCAAGAAAAGGGATCCTGAGATTCTTATGGTTGGTTAGTATGGAAATAAGATGTAAGGTACCTTCTAAGAGATTATGCCATCAAGGCCAAAATAATAGCAAGACGTTCCCTATCACCTATATCATTCATATCTCCTTTCTGTGTCTCTTAGTTTTTTAGAGTAAAACCCTCAAGGATGAAGAGGTTGATTATGGTCTTTACGCTGTGACAAAATAGTTCCTAAACCATTTTCAGATGCATCGACTTCTAATAGAAAAGGAAGGTTAAGGTCAGGGTGGACAAGTATAGGAGCAGAAGAGAAAGATGTTTTAAGTGTTCCAAACGCCTCAATAGCTTCAAGATACCATTTTGGGGGATTAATATCTTTTTTCGCCAGATTTGTTATGGGAGCAAAAGTAGATGAAAAATCTTTGGTGAATCGTCTGTAGTAATTAGAAAAAACAATGAATCTTTGAATGGCTATTAACCCATTAGGTAGTGGCCAATTGAGAATGGAATCCAATTTTTTGGGGTCCATAGCGAATCCTTTACCAGAGATTACGTAACCCAGGAAACCAAATTCAGACTGGTCAAAAAGTAATTTTTCTAATTTACAATAGAAACCATGTTGTAACAGTCGAGTCAATACCCTTCTAACTTGTTTGTTTGTTTGTTTGTGTTTCTTTATCCTTAGAGTATATCAAATTATCGGCAAGGTACACAAACACATATTCTTGTTGGAAATCTCTCAACACATCATTTATAAGATCCTGGAAGACAGCCGGGGCATTACACAAACCGAAAGGCATGACCGTTTACTCGTAATGTCCATATCTGATGTTAAAAGCTGTCTTCCACTCATCATCTTTATGAATCCTTACAAGATTATAAGCTCCTCTTAAGTCTAGCTTAGTAAATATTTTGGCACCCTCCAACCTATCAAACTATTCAGTAATAAGAAGTATTGGATAGGCATTACGTACAGTAATCCTATTCAATCCTCGGTAGTCAATGCAAGGCCTGATATCACCCTCCTTTTTAGACACAAAGAAAAACCCTGCCCCTGCTGGTGATGATCTTCTAATAAAACTCTTTTTCAGGTTTTTCTTGATATACTCTTCTAACACAATATTCCCTTTAGCAGAGAGGCCTCTAGGAGGCATGGTTCCAGGAAGTAGGTCAATGGCACAATCATATCACCTATGAGGTGGCAGAAATTTAGCTTTACCTTTTTCAAAGACTTATTTAACCATAATATACTGTTCGGTATCTCTGTAAACAAGGGAGACATAGTAGGAACATTAATAAGGTGAATAGGGTGTATTTTTGTATTACATCCCTTAAGACAATTGTTGCTCCAAGAAACTATATCGCCAACCTCACAGTTAATAGAAGGATTGTGTTTCCTTAACCAAGGGAACCACAACACCACTGGGAAAGTAGGGGAAGTAATGTGTTGAAATACACAGATTCCTTTATGTAACACTCCCACCATTAGAAGAACTGGTATGGCCTTGTGTGTCATCATGGATACCTCAATCGCCCCTTCAAGGGTTTCTCCAGTGCCAGGAAAACATATTAGTTTTCCTGGCACTGCAGGACCCTCTATGTGGCGAACAGAACTTCGCCTCGGGTTTATGGAGGGGCCTGCTTGTCAGCCTCCTGCCAAAATTACTATGGGCCAGGTCAGCCACTGTAAAGACCCATATTTTATTCCCCCTGGTTCGGCACTTTCCATTCGTGCGCATAGAACCGACTGCTAACTTCCTAGCGGCCATTCGCATGGACCAAAACCGCGAATAGACTTCAGGGAGAATTAGACGCGAATGCCCTGGAACAATTTTTGTCATGATGACTTCGCTGTTCCCGGTCGGTTCCCCAGCGGCAGTTTGCCGCGACTCTATGGAACTGTTTTTCGGCATGAAGACTTTGCGGTTCCCGGTCGGTCCCCAGCGGCACTTAGCCGCAATTCTATGGAACTGTTTTCGGCATGGGACCATGCGTGCGGTCAGTTACACTTTGAGTTCCAGGAAATTCCTGAACCCCTTAACTGATCTGGGTGACTTTTGGATATTTGGTCACCCAGATCGAGGGCTATCAGGGGATGTAACGTTTGTGGTGTTTCCATGGGTTTTAGGGTACTTTCGGGGGACTGCTGAAATGTGTGTTTTTCTGCCTGGACATAATTGAGTTAGTACAGTTCATGATCCAATTATCTCCCAGGCACAGGGGAGGGATTGTCTCATTAGGTATGAGAGTGTCCTGGACCTGAGAGCCAATGTAATGTTGCATGAGGACCTAGTAGGGGAAAGCTATACCAGCTATAGTCCCTGGCAGGGCCGGCCTTAGGCATTTAGACGCCCTGTGCGAAAAATCTTCACAGCGCCCCCCCCCCCCATCATCCATGTATGCTGTAATGTTTGTGTTGTCTGTGTATGTGATAGTAGGTGTGATGACTGTGTGTGATATGTATGCTATGTGTGATATTTGTAATGGGTGTATTAACAGTGTGTGATATGCGTGTATTGGTTGTATGTGACACACACACACACACACACACAGAGTCAGACGGCCATACACACACACAGGAAGACATCCACACACACAGGCAGACAGTCATACACACACACACACAGACACACAAAGGCAGACAGTCACACACACACACACACACACAGACATACACAAAGACACACACAGGCAGACAGTCAAACACACAGACACACAGAGGCAGACAGCCATACACACACACACACAGACAGTAATACACACAGACAGACAGTCATACACACACACACAGACAGTAATACACACAGGCAGACAGTCATACACACACACACAGACACACAGACAGTAATACACACAGGCAGACAGTCATACACACAGACACACAGAGGCAGACAGTCATACACACACATAGACAGTAATACACACAGACAGACAGTCATACACACACACACACAGACAGTAATACACACAGGCAGACAGTCATACACACACACACAGACACACAGACAGTAATACACACAGGCAGACAGTCATACACACAGACACACAGAGGCAGACAGTCATACACACACATAGACAGTAATACACACAGACAGACAGTCATACACACAGACAGTAATAAACACAGGCAGAGAGTCACACTCACCTGACAATCCCACAGTTACCTGTGGAGTTCATTGTGGAGGCAGTGCAGCTCCTGGTGACTGTTTGGTGGGGAAGCAGGGACTCCTTCCTGCTTCCCCTGCAGCAGTTTTCCGGCGCTTTTAGCTCCGCCCCCGCCGCACGGTAAGCTCCGCCCCCGCCGGAAATGTTTTTTTTTGTTTTTTTTTTATTCCGGCCGGCTGTGCGGCCGCACGGCGCCCCCTGCTCCATGGTGCCCTGTGCGGCCGCACAGCTCGCACACCCCTAAGGCCGGCCCTGGTCCCTGCTCTTGGGATTGTTCTTTGGATTGCTATAATCACTAGCTCTTGTAAGAGCTATCCTGCTTTTCTCTCTGGAGGAGGAGAGGTGTACCCACTGGAAGCTGGGTCCAGGGTGGGTGAAAGATGGCGAGACCCCAGCCAAGCTATAACGCTGGAAGTGGGGACTACGGTGCTGATGGTGTCTGGTGGAGTGCTTGGAAGTACTAGGTGAGCACTAGGAAGCAGCAGTTGGCGGAGGCACTGGGTCGGGGTGCCAGGCGGTCCGTCACATGTTATTAAAGCTGTCTTTTTGTATGATCATTGTTTTTTAGGTCTTTTTTTGTTTTTATACGTCATTTTTCTGCAACACTTTTGGTTTATCGATTTATCGTTCTTTCCGTAATTTTTTCCACCAGAAACATTTTCAGTTTCACTTCTGTTTTATTCCCACCACTCTTTTCTGTAATTATTTCTTAGAGAAATGGCAGATTTCAGGCAAAAAAAAGAAGACACTTTTTAGACCATTTTCAGAACAATTTAACGAATGTGAAGAGATGAAAAAACATAAAAGACACTTTCAGAATACTTGTTTCATTTCTCTTCCTCTCTGTCTGCTCTCTCTGCTGACTGACAGGTATAAAGGGCGGAGCTTATAACAATGATTGACAGGGAGCTAAGATGGAGGTGGCGCTCTCTATACTGACTGCCAGGTGTAAAGGGCGGAGCTTATAACAATGATTGACAGGGAGCTAAGATGGAGGTGGCTCTCTCTATACTGACTGCCAGGTATAAAGGGCGGAGCTTATAACAATGATTGACAGGGAGCTAAGATGGAGGTGGCTCTCTCTATACTGACTGCCAGGTATAAATGGCGGAGCTTATAACAATGATTGACAGGGAGCTAAGATGGAGGTGGCTCTCTCTATACTGAATGCCAGGTGTAAAGGGCGGAGCTTATAACAATGATTGACAGGGAGCTAAGATGGAGGTGGCTCTCTCTATACTGATTGCCAGGTGTAAAGGGCGGAGCTTATAACAATGATTGACAGGGAGCTAAGATGGAGGTGGCTCTCTCTATACTGACTGCCAGGTGTAATGGGCGGAGTTTATAACAATGACAGGGAACTAAGATGGAGGTGGCTCTCTCTGCTGACTGACAGGTGTAAAGGGCGGAGCTTATAACAATGATTGACAGGGAGCTCAGATGGAGGTGGCTCTCTCTATACTGACTGCCAGGTGTAAAGGGCGGAGCTTATAACAATGATTGACAGGGAGCTAAGATGGAGATGGCTCTCTCTATGCTGAATGCCAGGTGTAAAGTGCGGAGCTTATAACAATGATTGACAGGGAGCTAAGATGGAGGTGTCTCTCTCTATACTGACTGCCAGGTGTAAAGGGCAGAGCTTATAACAATGATTGACAGGGAGCTAAGATGGAGGTGGCTCTCTTTATACTGACCGCCAGGTGTAAAGGGCGGAGCTTATAACAATGATTGACAGGGAGCTAAGATGGAGCTGGCTCTCTCTATACTGACTGCCAGGTGTAAAGGGCGGAGCTTATAACGATGATTGACAGGGAGCTAAGATGGAGGTGGCTCTCTCTATACTGACTGCCAGGTGTAAAGGGCGGAGCTTAAAACAATGATTGACAGGGAGCTAAGATGGAGGTGGCTCTATCTCTATACAGACTGCCAGGTGTAAAGGGCGGAGCTTATAACAATGATTGACAGGGAGCTAAGATGGAGGTGGCTCTCTCTATGCTGACTGCCAGGTGTAAAGGGCGGAGCTTATAACAATGATTGACAGGGAGCTAAGATGGAGGCGTCTCTCTCTATACTGACTGCCAGGTCTAAAGGGCGGAGCTTATAACAACGATTGACAGGGAGCTAAGATGGAGGTGGCTCTCTCTATACTGACTGCCAGGTGTAAAGGGCGGAGCTTATAACAATGATTGACCGGGAGCTAAGATGGAGGTGGCTCTCTCTATACTGACTGCCAGGTTTAAAGGGAGGAGCTTATAACAATGAATGACAGGGAGCTAAGATGGAGGCGACTCTCTCTATGCTGACTGCCAGGTGTAAAGGCGGAGCTTATAACAATGATTGACAGGTAGCTAAGATGGAGGCGGCTCTCTCTCTGCTGACTGCCAGGTGTAAAGGGCGGAGCTTATAACAATGATTGACAGGGATCTAAGATGGAGGAGGCTCTCTCTATACTGCCTGCCAGGTGTAAAGGGCGGAGCTTATAACAATGATTGACAGGGATCTAAGATGGAGGAGGCTCTCTCTATACTGCCTGCCAGGTGTAAAGGGCGGAGCTTATAACAATGATTGACAGGGAGCTAAGATGGAGGTGGCTCTCTCTGCTGACTGACAGGTATAAAGGGCGGAGCTTATAACAATGATTGACAGGAAGCTAAGATGGAGGTGGCTCTCTCTGCTGACTGACAGGTGTAAAGGGCGGAGCTTATAACAATGATTGACAGGGAGCTAAGATGGAGGTGGCTCTCTCTATACTGACTGCCAGGTGTAAAGGGTGGAGCTTATTACAATGATTGACAGGGAGCTAAGATGGAGGTGGCTCTCTCTATACTGACTGCCAGGTGTAAAGGGCGGAGCTTATAACAATGATTGACAGGGAGCTCAGATGGAGGTGGCTCTCTCTATACTGACTGCCAGGTGTAAAGGGCGGAGCTTATAACAATGATTGACAGGGAGTTAAGATGGAGGTGTCTCTCTCTATTCTGACTGCCAGGTGTAAAGGGCGGAGCTTATAACAATGATTGACAGGGAGCTAAGATGGAGGTGGCTCTCTCTATGCTGAATGCCAGGTGTAAAGGGCGGAGCTTATAACTGATTGACAGGGAGCTAAGATGGAGGTGTCTCTCTCTATACTGACTGCCAGGTGTAAAGGGGAGAGCTTATAACAATGATTGACAGGGAGCGAAGATGGAGGTGGCTCTCTTTATACTGACCGCCAGGTGTAAAGGGCGGAGCTTATAACAATGATTGACAGTGAGCTAAGATGGAGCTGGCTCTCTCTATACTGACTGCCAGGTGTAAAGGGTGGAGCTTATAACGATGATTGACAGGGAGCTAAGATGGAGGTGGCTCTCTCTATACTGACTGCCAGGTGTAAAGGGCGGAGCTTAAAACAATGATTGACAGGGAGCTAAGATGGAGGTGGCTCTATCTCTATACAGACTGCCAGGTGTAAAGGGCGGAGCTTATAACAATGATTGACAGGGAGCTAAGATGGAGGTGGCTCTCTCTATGCTGACTGCCAGGTGTAAAGGGCGGAGCTTATAACAATGATTGACAGGGAGCTAAGATTGAGGCGTCTCTCTCTATACTGACTGCCAGGTCTAAAGGGCGGAGCTTATAACAACGATTGACAGGGAGCTAAGATGGAGGTGGCTCTCTCTATACTGACTGCCAGGTGTAAAGGGCGGAGCTTATAACAATGATTGACAGGGAGCTAAGATGGAGGTGGCTCTCTCTATGCTGACTGCCAGGTGTAAAGGGCGGAGCTTATAACAATGAATGACAGGGAGCTAAGATGGAGGTGGCTCTCTATATACTGACTGCCAGGTGTAAAGGAGCTTATAACAATGATTGACAGAGAGCTAAGATGGAGGCGACTCTCTCTATGCTGACTGCCAGGTGTAAAGGCGGAGCTTATAACAATGATTGACAGGTAGCTAAGATGGAGGCGGCTCTCTCTCTGCTGACTGCCAGGTGTAAAGGGCGGAGCTTATAACAATGATTGACAGGGATCTAAGATGGAGGAGGCTCTCTCTATACTGCCTGCCAGGTGTAAAGGGCGGAGCTTATAACAATGATTGACAGGGAGCTAAGATGGAGGTGGCGCTCTCTATACTGACTGCCAGGTGTAAAGGGCGGAGCTTATAACAATGATTGACAGGGAGCTAAGATGGAGGTGGCGCTCTCTATACTGACTGCCAGGTGTAAAGGGCGGAGCTTATAACAATGATTGACAGGGAGCTAAGATGGAGGTGGCTCTCTCTATACTGACTGCCAGGTGTAAAGGGCGGAGCTTATAACAATGATTGACAGGGAACTAAGATGGAGGCGGCTCTCTCTATACTGACTGCCAGGTGTAAAAGGCGGAGCTTATAACAATGATTGACAGGGAGCTAAGATGGAGGTGGCTCTCTCTATGCTGACTGCCAGGTGTAAAGGGCGGAGCTTATAACAATGATTGACAGGGAGCTAAGATGGAGGCGTCTCTCTCTATACTGACTGCCAGGTCTAAAGGGCGGAGCTTATAACAACGATTGACAGGGAGCTAAGATGGAGGTGGCTCTCTCTATACTGACTGCCAGGTGTAAAGGGCGGAGCTTATAACAATGATTGACAGGGAGCTAAGATGGAGGTGGCTCTCTCTATGCTGACTGCCAGGTGTAAAGGGCTTTAGTGTATTAGCATGTTATATATTCACAAATGGCTCTCAGACATTGTAGTAAAATAAACTTCTCTTTACTTCAGTACACACACATAAAATGACATAACACCAAAGAGACTAAACACAATAGAACAAGTGCATAACTTCACTATGCTGCCATCTACTGGAAGGTGGACTGCATAAACCTCAATACATAACACTCCTCCCCCCCTAGACCTCAAAGTCTTTGAGATAACTGGGAGGTTTAATATTTCGTCTTGGGCGCCCCAAAACCGTGTTTGGAACTGCTTCACCTGGACCTTCAGTTGTGCCCATCCCTTCTTCCTGTGCTCTGTCAGATGGACCGCACAGAACTGGTTCTTCAATAACAACTCCTGGAGAACTGAGACCTGTATCATCCAGTGGTTCCACATCATTTGGTATCACAGAAAACCCAGTATGACTGGGACCGGCAGCAGGCACAATCTCATCACTCCGTTCCCTAATCTGATCGACATGCCTTCGTAATATTCTACCATCAGGAATTCGTACTTTGTATGACAAAGGTCCTGTGGCCATAAGTACTTTTGCAGGTATCCATTTAGGCCCAGAAACATAGTTCCTGACATAGACATCACTGTCAGGTGCAAATACTCTGACAGTAGAAGCATTATAGTTCTTATTGAATTGCAATTCTTGCTTCTCTTGTAACTCAGTTGTCAAATCAGGATGTAAACGATCCAAACAAGTTTTAAGACGCCGGTTCATAAGGAGCTCTGCTGGACTACTACCGGTGCTTGAGCAAGGTGTCACATGTTGTTGCAGAAGGAAATTTGCAAGTCTACGATTCCAATCTCCTTCAATAATTCTCTTTAATGAGTCTTTGGTAGTCTGAACCATACGCTCAGCTTGACCATTTGATGATGGGTGAAATGGTGCAATAGTAACATGTCGAATAAGATTACTTGCCATGAACATTTTGGATTCTGATGAGGTAAATTGTGTTCCATTATCAGACACAATTGTATCTGGCAACCCATGTGTAGCAAACAACCTCCTTAGAATCTTTATGACTGTGACTGAGGTAGCAGATGTAACTGGAACAACTTCTAACCATTTTGAAAAGGAGTCAACAACTAAAAAAAACATCTGTCCGTGAAAAGGGCCAGCAAAATCTATATGTAAACGGGACCAAGGTGACCTAGTCACTTCCCAAGGATGTACTGAGGCTTTAGGTGGAGCATGACGAGTAGATTGGCATGGTACACAGTTCTTCACCCACTTTTCAATAACTTCATCCATTTTAGGCCACCAAACATAACTTCTGGCTAAAGCTTTCATGCGAACTATTCCAGGATGTCCTTCATGAAGAGCATGCAATACTCGAGCTTGTCCTGCATTTGGAATTACCACTCTGTTTCCCCATAATAGGCACCCTTTATAGGCAGATAGTTCATGTTGGCGCACTACAAATGGTTTGAACTTGTCTTCCACTTTTGATTTTGGCCACCCCCTCCAAACCCAGTTGAGCACACGGGACAGCAAAGGATCCTTGGCAGACATACAAGCAATGTCACTTGCATGTAACGGAGGGTTTGGAATGGATTCCAACATGAGGACCTCAGACATAGGAGGAACAAGGAAGTCAGGAGAAGGCAAAGGTAATCGGCTTAATCCATCAGCATGTGTGATATCCTTGCCAGGACGATACTTGAACTCACAATCATAGGCATTCAGCAAAAGGGACCACCTGAGCATGCGTGGTGAAATTATTTGAGGAGTGGGAGTATTGCTGGTGAACAGACCCAGTAAAGGTTTATGATCTGTTATAATAGTAAACCTCCGCCCATACAAATAGTCATGAAACTTTTTTACACCGGACACAATAGCTAAAGCCTCCTTGTCAATTTGGGCGTAATTCCTCTCTGTAGTAGATAAAGTCCGTGAATAAAATGCAATAGGAGCCTCAACCCCATTTCTCAAAGTGTGGCTCAATACAGCCCCTATGCCATACGGAGAAGCATCGCAGGTGAGGTTGAGCGGTTTCTCCAAATCATAGTGTACAAGCAAACTGTCAGAAGACAACAGTTTTTTAGCAGCGCTGAAAGCGGTAGTATGAACGTCAGTCCACTTCCATGGAGCATCTTTATCTAGTAGACGATGCAGAGGTTCAGCAACAGTGGCTTTATCAGGCAGAAAAGAATGGTAAAAATTAAGCAACCCTAGGAAAGCTTGCAGTTCTTGTTTGTTTGTTGGAACCGGAGCTCTATGGATAGCTTCAACCTTAGAATCAGTTGGATGAATGCCCTGTGCGTCAACTCGGTAACCAAGGAAATCCACGCTGCTTACACCAAAAACACACTTTTCTTTTTTAAGTTTTAGACCAGCATCAAGAAAACGTTGTAAAACAAGTTGTAACTGTGCAGCCAATGACTGTATAGAATCTGCTCCAATAAGAACGTCATCAAAATAAGGCACTACACCTGGAAGTCCAGATAAGAGGTCCTCCATTAAATTCTGGAATATGCCAGGAGCAATGGAAACTCCAAACTGCAAACGTCTTGCTCGGAAAGCTCCTTTGTGTGTTATTATCGTTTGTGCATCAGCAGCCTCATCATCCACAGGTAACTGCTGGTAGGCTTGAGCCATATCCAACTTGGCAAATACTTTTCCTTTTGCCAAAGTAGTAAGAATTTGATTAACAGCTGGAATTTGATAGGGATGCTCTTGCAACGCTTTATTTATTGTACATTTGTAGTCAGCACAGATTCTGACATCCCCATTTGGTTTCATGACCGGAACTATGGGTGTACACCACTTTGGGTGTGTTATGGGTTCAAGTATGCCTTGTTCCACAAGACGTGTAATCTCAGCATCTATTTTTGGTCTGAGAGCTAATGCAATTTTGCGAGGCTTCATACGAATTGGGGGTACTTTTGAATCTAATACAAAATAAACAGGAGGGCCTTTAAACATGCCAAGACCTTCTTCAAAAACTGCACTAAATTTATCAATCACATTCTGTAGAATATCTGTGGATACATTATTAACTCCAGTTAATGAAATTCCTAAGGGTTCAAACCACTCTCTACCTAGCAAACTTGCTCTTTGTCCCTTAGTAATTATTAAACGTAAATGTCCTCTGAATTTACCATATTTTACTGGTATAAAACAAACCCCTTTAACAGCCACAGCCTGTTTGTTGTAGTCCACGAGATGAATATCACAAGGTACTATTGAAGGAGAATTATGAGGCCATAACAATGTAAATGTCTCTTCTGAAATCAAAGAATATGCGCACCCAGAATCTACTTCCATTTTGCACGGAACATCTTGAAGCACAATTTCAGTGTAAATCTTCAGTCCTGATGGTGAATTTTCCACTTTATTCACATAGTCATTTGAGTAAACACCTGCAGTCATTTCACTATCTGAAACGGTTTGTGGAGTATTAAAAGAGTGCGCTGTGGTTTGTATTTTATTCACATTCTTATATTTGGTCTGAATTCCACTGGCTTGACTTTGGCAAACTGTCTGTATGTGACCTGTACGTTTACATGTGTGGCAAACTGCATTTCGAAAACGACATGTATTACGCCTGTGTTTTCCACCGCAACTCTAACAAGTTCCTTTAAATGGAGCTGTGACATCAGTATGTGGTGAACAGTGTTTTGATCTAACATCAGTCTTCTTCACTAGATTTACTTCAGGTGAGTTATCTTTGCTGGAGGATTGTATCTCTTTTGAATGGACATATGCAGCCTCATTTGCGAGCGCTTCCTCTTGTGCAATAATAAAAGTTAAATTCTGTCTTGCAAGCAGTCTCCTCTGCAGTGCTTCATCTTGCACCCCACACACAAGCCTGTCCCTTAACAAGGATTCTAAGCTGGTACCAAAATTGCAATTTTCAGACAGCCTGCGCAGTCCTGCAATGTATGCTGCAATGCTTTCACCTGGTTTCTGATTTCTTCTATTGAAATGGAAACGCCTCACTGTTTCAGATGGGGTGGGTGCTAAATGATGTTTTAACAGTGCCAGTATTTCTTCAAATGAGTAGTCTTGTGGTTTAGCAGGAGATATCAGTGAGCGGACAATATAAAATGATTTGGACCCAATAACACTCAGTAACACAGCTCTCTTCTGAATAGCATCCACCACCTTATTAGCTTCCAGGAAAAACACTAACCTGTCGGCATATGAGTCCCATGAGGCTGGGTTAGCCAGATCAAATTCCTCCATGTGTCCCAGAGAAGCCATGCTGGAAATATTTGTAGATAAAAGAATTCCAAAAAAAGTTTTACTTCCTCACTCAGGCTGATTTCATTTCCTTTATATATATTCTGCAGTGTCCATTTATTATAATCCCATCCTCGTCGCCAGTTTTGTGTATTAGCATGTTATATATTCACAAATGGCTCTCAGACATTGTAGTAATACAGAACTTCTCTTTACTTCAGTACACACACATAATGACATAACACCAAAGAGACTAAACACAATAGAACAAGTGCATAACTTCACTATGCTGCCATCTACTGGAAGGTGGACTGCATAAACCTCAATACATAACAAGGGCGGAGCTTATAACAATGAATGACAGGGAGCTAAGATGGAGGTGGCTCTCTGTATACTGACTGCCAGGTGTAAAGGAGCTTATAACAATGATTGACAGAGAGCTAAGATGGAGGCGACTCTCTCTATGCTGACTGCCAGGTGTAAAGGCGGAGCTTATAACAATGATTGACAGGTAGCTAAGATGGAGGCGACTCTCTCTATGCTGACTGCCAGGTGTAAAGGGCGGAGCTTATAACAATGATTGACAGGGATCTAAGATGGAGGAGGCTCTCTCTATACTGCCTGCCAGGTGTAAAGGGCGGAGCTTATAACAATGATTGACAGGGAGCTAAGATGGAGGTGGCGCTCTCTATACTGACTGCCAGGTGTAAAGGGCGGAGCTTATAACAATGATTGACAGGGAGCTAAGATGGAGGTGGCGCTCTCTATACTGACTGCCAGGTGTAAAGGGCGGAGCTTATAACAATGATTGACATGGAGCTAAGATGGAGGTGGCTCTCTCTATACTGACTGCCAGGTGTAAAGGGCGGAGCTTATAACAATGATTGACAGGGAACTAAGATGGAGGCGGCTCTCTCTATACTGACTGCCAGGTGTAAAAGGCGGAGCTTATAACAATGATTGACAGGGAGCTAAGATGGAGGTGGCTCTCTCTATACTGACTGCCAGGTGTAAAGGGCGGAGCTTATAACAATGATTGACAGGGAGTTAAGATGGAGGTGGCTCTCTCTCTACTGACTGCCTGGTGTAAAGGGCGGAGCTTATAACAATGATTGACAGGAAGCTAAGATGGAGGTGGCTCTCTCTATACTGACTTCCAGGTGTAATGGGCGGAGCTTATAACAATGATTGACAGGGAGCTAAGATGGAGGCACCTCTTTCTATACTGACTGCCAGGTGTAAAGGGCGGAGCTTATAACATGACTGACAGGGAGCTAAGATGGAGGTGGCTCTCTCTATACTGACTGCCAGGTGTAAAGGGCGGAGCTTATAACAATGATTGACAGGAAGCTAAGATGGAGGTTGCTCTCTCTATACTGACTGCCAGGTGTAAAGGGTGGAGCTTATATCAATGATTGACAGGAAGCTAAGATGGAGGTGGCTCTCTCTATACTGACTACCAGGTGTAAAGGGCGGAGCTTATAACAATGATTGACAGGGAGCTAAGATGGAGGTGGCTCTCTTTATACTGACTGCCAGGTGTAATGGGCGGAGCTTATAACAATGATTGACAGGGAGCTAAGATGGAGGTGGCTCTCTCTATACTGACTGCCAGGTGTAAAGGGCGGAGCTGATAACAATGATTGACAGGTAGCTAAGATGGAGGCGGCTCTCTCTATACTGACTGCCAGGTGTAAAGGGCTGAGCTGATAACAATGATTGACAGGGAGCTAAGATGGAGGTGGCGCTCTCTATACTGCCTGCCAGGTGTAAAGGGCGGAGCTTATAACAATGACTGACAGGGAGCTAAGATGGAGGTGGCTCTCTCTATACTGACTGCCAGGTGTAAAGGGCGGAGCTTATAACAATGACTGACAGGGAGCTAAGATGGAGGCGGCTCTCTCTATACTGACTACCAGGTGTAAAGGGCGGAGCTTATAACAATGACTGACAGGGAGCTAAGATGGAGGTGGCTCTCTCTATACTGACTGCCAGGTGTAAAGGGCGGAGCTTATAACAATGACTGACAGGGAGCTAAGATGGAGGCGGCTCTCTCTATACTGACTGCCAGGTGTAAAGGGCGGAGCTTAAAAACAATGATTGACAGGGAGCTAAGATGGAGGTGGCTCTCTCTATACTGACTGCCAGGTGTAAAGGGCGGAGCTTATAACAATGATTGACAGGGAGCTAAGATGGAGGCTGCTCTCTCTATACTGACTGCCAGGTGTAAAGGGAGGAGCTTATAACAATAATTGACAGGGAGCTAAGATGGAGGCAGCTCTCTATACTGACTGCCAGGTGTAAAGGGAGGAGCTTATAACAATAATTGACAGGGAGCTAAGATGGAGGTGTCGCTCTCTATACTGACTGCCAGGCGTAAAGGGCAGAGCTTATAGCAATGATTGACAGGGAGCTAAGATGGAGGTGGCTCTCTCTATACTGACTGCCAGGTGTAAAGGGCAGAGCTTATAACAATGACTGACAGGGAGCTAAGATGGAGGTGTCGCTCTCTATACTGACTGCCAGGTGTAAAGGGCAGAGCTTATAGCAATGATTGACAGGGAGCTAAGATGGAGGTGGCTCTCTCTATACTGACTGCCAGGTGTAAAGGGCGGAGCTTATAACAATGACTGACAGGGAGCTAAGATGGAGGTGGCTCTCTCTATACTGACTGCCAGGTGTAAAGGGCGGAGCTTATAACAATGACTGACAGGGAGCTAAGATGGAGGTGGCTCTCTCTATACTGACTGCCAGGTGTAAAGGGCGGAGCTTATAACAATGATTGACAGGGAGCTAAGATGGAGGCGGCTCTGTCTATACTGACTGCCAGGTGTAAAGGGCGGAGCTTATAACAATGACTGACAGGGAGCTAAGATGGAGGTGGCTCTCTCTATACTGACTGCCAGGTGTAAAGGGCGGAGCTTATAACAATGATTGACAGGGAGCTAAGATGGAGGCGGCTCTGTCTATACTGACTGCCAGGTGTAAAGGGCGGAGCTTATAACAATAATTGACAGGGAGCCAAGATGGAGGTGTCGCTCTCTATACTGACTGCCAGGTGTAAAGGGCAGAGCTTATAGCAATGATTGACAGGGAGCTAAGATGGAGGTGGCTCTCTCTATACTGACTGCCAGGTGTAAAGGGCGGAGCTTATAACAATGACTGACAGGGAGCTAAGATGGAGGTGGCTCTCTCTATACTGACTGCCAGGTGTAAAGGGCGGAGCTTATAACAATGACTGACAGGGAGCTAAGATGGAGGTGGCTCTCTCTATACTGACTGCCAGGTGTAAAGGGCGGAGCTTATAACAATGATTGACAGGGAGCTAAGATGGAGGCGGCTCTGTCTATACTGACTGCCAGGTGTAAAGGGCGGAGCTTATAACAATGACTGACAGGGAGCTAAGATGGAGGCGGCTCTCTCTATACTGACTGCCAGGTGTAAAGGGCGGAGCTTATAACAATGACTGACAGGGAGCTAAGATGGAGGCGGCTCTCTCTATACTGACTGCCAGGTGTAAAGGGCGGAGCTTATAACAATGACTGACAGGGAGCTAAGATGGAGGTGGCTCTCTCTATACTGACTGCCAGGTGTAAAGGGCGGAGCTTATAACAATGACTGACAGGGAGCTAAGATGGAGGCGGCTCTCTCTATATTGACTGCCAGGTGTAAAGGGCGGAGCTTATAACAATGATTGACAGGGAGCTAAGATGGAGGCGGCTCTCTCTATACTGACTGCCAGGTGTAAAGGGCGGAGCTTATAACAATGACTGACAGGGAGCTAAGATGGAGGTGGCTCTCTCTATACTGACTGCCAGGTGTAAAGGGCGGAGCTTATAACAATGACTGACAGGGAGCTAAGATGGAGGCGGCTCTCTCTATATTGACTGCCAGGTGTAAAGGGCGGAGCTTATAACAATGATTGACAAGGAGCTAAGATGGAGGCGGCTCTCTCTATACTGACTGCCAGGTGTAAAGGGCGGAGCTTATAACAATGACTGACAGGGAGCTAAGATGGAGGCGGCTCTCTCTATACTGACTGCCAGGTGTAAAGGGCGGAGCTTATAACAATGATTGACAGGGAGCTAAGATGGAGGTGGCTCTCTCTATACTGACTGCCAGGTGTAAATGGCGGAGCTTATAACAATGATTGACAGGGAGCTAAGATGGAGGTGGCTCTCTCTATACTGACTGCCAGGTGTAAAGGGAGGAGCTTATAACAATGATTGACAGGGAGCTAAGATGGAGGTGTCGCTCTCTATACTGACTGCCAGGTGTAAAGGGCAGAGCTTATAGCAATGACTGACAGGGAGCTAAGATGGAGGTGGCTCTCTATACTGACTGCCAGGTGTAAAGGGAGGAGCTTATAACAATAATTGACAGGGAGCTAAGATGGAGGTGTCGCTCTCTATACTGACTGCCAGGTGTAAAGGGCAGAGCTTATAACAATGATTGACAGGGAGCTAAGATGGAGGTGGCTCTCTATACTGACTGCCAGGTGTAAAGGGCGGAGCTTATAACAATGATTGACAGGGAGCTAAGATGGAAGTGGCTCTCTCTATACTGACTGCCAGGTGTAAAGGGCGGAGCTTATAACAATGACTGACAGGGAGCTAAGATGGAGGTGGCTCTCTCTATACTGACTGCCAGGTGTAAAGGGCAGAGCTTATAACAATGATTGACAGGGAGCTAAGATGGAGGTGGTTCTCTCTATACTGACTGCCAGGTGTAAAGGGCGGAGCTTATAACAATGATTGACAGGGAGCTAAGATGGAGGTTGCTCTCTCTCTATACTGACTGCCAGGTGTAAAGGGCGGAGCTTATAACAATGATTGACAGGGAGCTAAGATGGAGGTGGCTCTCTCTATACTGACTGCCAGGTGTATAGGGTGGAGCTTATAACAATGACTGACAGGGAGCTAAGATGGAGGTGGCTCTCTCTATACTGACTGCCAGGTGTAAAGGGCGGAGCTTATAACAATGACTGACAGGGAGCTAAGATGGAGGCGGCTCTCTCTATACTGACTGCCAGGTGTAAAGGGCGGAGCTTATAACAATGACTGACAGGGAGCTAAGATGGAGGTGGCTCTCTCTATACTGACTGCCAGGTGTAAAGGGCGGAGCTTATAACAATGATTGACAGGGAGCTAAGATGGAGGCGGCTCTCTCTATACTGACTGCCAGGTGTAAAGGGCGGAGCTTATAACAATGATTGACAGGGAGCTAAGATGGAGGTGGCTCTCTCTATACTGACTGCCAGGTGTAAAGGGCGGAGCTTATAACAATGATTGACAGGGAGCTAAGATGGAGGTGGCTCTCTATACTGACTGCCAGGTGTAAAGGGCGGAGCTTATAACAATGATTGACAGGGAGCTAAGATGGAGGTGGCTCTCTCTATACTGACTGCCAGGTGTAAAGGGCGGAGCTTATAACAATGATTGACAGGGAGCTAAGATGGAGGCGGCTCTCTCTATACTGACTGCCAGGTGTAAAGGGCGGAGCTTATAACAATGATTGACAGGGAGCTAAGATGGAGGTGGCTCTCTCTATACTGACTGCCAGGTGTAAAGGGCGGAGCTTATAACAATGATTGACAGGGAGCTAAGATGGAGGTGGCTCTCTATACTGACTGCCAGGTGTAAAGGGCGGAGCTTATAACAATGATTGACAGGGAGCTAAGATGGAGGTGGCTCTCTCTATACTGACTGCCAGGTGTAAAGGGCGGAGCTTATAACAATGACTGACAGGGAGCTAAGATGGGGGTGGCTCTCTCTATACTGACTGCCAGGTGTAATGGGCGGAGCTTATAACAATGATTGACAGGGAGCTAAGATGGAGGTGGCTCTATCTATACTGACTGCCAGGTGTATAGGGTGGAGCTTATAACAATGATTGACAGGGAGCTAAGATGGAGGTGGCTCTCTATATACTGACTGCCAGGTGTAAAGGGAGGAGCTTATAACAATGATTGACAGGAAGCTAAGATGGAGGTGGCTCTCTATACTGACTGCCAGGTGTATAGGGTGGAGCTTATAACAATGATTGACAGGGAGCTAAGATGGAGGCGCCCAGTTACAGGATAAAAGGTGTGGATTTTTTTGTTTTTCACACCTCACAAATATGTATTTGTTTAATTTAGGGATAAGAGAACATAATATAAAAATCTGGACAGTGACGGTAAATCTCTTTAAATCCCACCTGCTCATATCCCCATTCTGCTGACTATATAAATAATAATAATAATAATAATGGCAGATAATCCAAGAGGCAGACCTGGATTTGGTAATGGCAGGTTCCTCACAAACTGTTATTTTCTTAAATAAATTATTTATTTACGGCTCTTATAATATACAAGAAAAACTCCAACGGTCTGACAAAGAGCAGAGTCCCAAACATCATCTCACAAAGTGCATTACTTTAATTACTCATCAGTGGGAACAAGAAATAAAAAGCAAATTAATCTTCCACAGGGAATAAAACACAGGAGATTAAAGTTATTTCTAGATAGTATTATATTAATAGAGATTTGTCCCCTCGCAGGCCGTGGATGTACGTAGTATGGAGACGTTCTGTAAGCCAGCTATGCCTTCCGTTCTACATGTGTCGCAAACGTCCGATGAAATAGCAGCCTCCACCAAACCATGGTGTCCCCACTGCTATGGAGCTGGTCTTTCTGCCACGGCCCAGCATGGAAAACACTGGTCTCTGGAGACCTCCCTGGGGCATCGGATGTCATTTACCTGTCAATATAGGGATTTCTGTTCTCCTCGCTTTTCAGGAGTGTTGAATACCCAGTGGCCATTCAGCTAAGTTGTTGTTACCTTTAGTCTAGCAGGTTCCCTCTAGTTTTTAATATCTCACCTTAGCCTACCTGACTTAGCATACAGCCTGAATTGTGACACAACACAAAGAAGCCGTTAAACTAATACCTGCCACAAGGCTGTACATTTCACTATATGACACCTATTACTAGGTAGACCGCTTGTCCTAACTCTTGTCTTTGTGTCTACACACCTCTGACCACATCCTTATATCACGCTAAACAAGTGAGCTAGTCGGCTAAGCAACTCTCCTCTTGTATTACATCCTCGCACTCTCATCGTACGAAAGCATGTTATTTGACCACTCCTAGTATCCAACATGCCCAGTCAGCTAAATACTTCGGTACTCCGCCATAGCTCTACCTAACTGCTGGGTATGCATGATTTAACCTGTTTATTTAAATGTTACTGTACACATGTACCTCGCTTGCCTTACCAATGCTGTTAGGGCATTGTAAGATTGTTTGTTCTTCATATGCACGCATAAAATAAAGATTGACAAAACAAGAAAAGATGGTTTAATTTTCAATCAGATCTGTTATTTGAACTTTAATCACACACAGGAGGCTGATGCAGGCTGTAGCAGGCAATTATCAGAACAGATAGTGAAAAAAGTGATAAGTGCTCTCTATCCAATAAAGCAGCTATTCACCAACAAGGAGCTCCTTTTACCTTGTGAACAATAGAACAAAACAAGCAAGTAAATTAGGTGGACAGCGCTAAGAATTATTATAATAAAATCATACATACACAGGTAGCAGCAGATTTCGCAATTGTGTGTCTTACTCTTAAAAAAAGGGAAATAAAAGTACAATGATAGTGCAGTATGTTATGAATAATATGGTTATAAAGATATATTCCAAAGGGGCACTCACGTTTTCCAGAGCTTATAAAGCTCTATTTTAGGAGCCTGGACGGAACAATCCCCGTCTAAGGATTTCTTTTTGCTGGTATCAGATTCCCAAGGTAGTGCGATTCATCATATGAAAAAAATAAGGATGTATACCAATGGTACAGTACGTATGTAAAAGTAGGATAAGTAAATAATATTTGGCCTACTTACATGACCTGCTCTAGTGTATGGAGCTTTAGGTGGAACAATCCCCACCTAGGGATATATGTAGATCAGGAACAGCAGAGTGATGGTGAGAGTATAAGGAGCTCAAGAGTGACTGGGTATTAAAACAGAATCTTTATTAATAAACAGAATAAATAAAACTATTTAAAAGTGAACTATATAGTAAAAAAAAGTATAAATAAAACCAGTCCTTTGTAGGCAATCCTTAATCTCCACTTTATTATTTTATATTATATACTTTACAATTATCAGAACAGGAATACGAAATTCTAAATTAAACAGACAAATATTAATAAAATATTTTAAAACAGTTTAAAATAAAATATATACTTAGATCATATATATACTTATCTAAATATAGATAAACACTGGCCAAAATTGGCGTTTAAATTAGTTTTTCAGTTTTCACATCCAAATATTAACACTAACTTTGGCCAGTGTTTGTGACCAAGTGGCTACTAAAAAAGACTGGACATACCCCATTTGCAATACCTTGGGTTGTCTACTTTTACAAATGGTATGCCATCATGGAGGTAATTCTCATTCCTGGGCTACGATACGGTCTCAAAGGTAACATTACTAATCTGACAAATTTCAGTGTGAAAAAACTGAAAAATGTAACATGCTATATTTGACCCTGTAACTTCCCATAAAACCTGTGCAAAGGGGGTACTGTTTTACATGTAGTACCATCTGGAGATTTTCTAATATCCACTTTCTTGTATATTGGTGCAGGTGGATGTCATGTGTATTTGTGAGAAGGTGGTTCTCCACTGGGGTAGTGTGAGCTGTACACTGAGGTCCTTAGACCAAGAGTCTGTGTATGGGGGCAGTTGGGTGGCGTGGTCTGCTTGAATGCATTTGTAGAAGGTCAAGAGGTGTTTTGTTTTGACATTGTGGGTCATGCATTCTGTCTCGAAGTCAGACACTGTGCGGGAGCTCTTCACTAGAGAGGGGTTGGTCTGCAGGAAGTGGGTCAATTGGGTATAATGAAATGCTTGCATTGCATTTGGGGCATCAGAGCCTATTAGGTCCGAGAAGAACCGCACGGCACCATTGTCTACCACCGAGTCTAGTGTTAGGTATGGCACGTCTAGAGTTCGGCAATATCGTTGGTATGTCCTTGGGTTGCATTCCCGGAGTGAATAAGGGGTTGTGAGTGATGGGGTAAAGTGGGGGTGGTTGGGGTGATATGCTCTCGGTTCCTCTGATGTTGACCTGAGCGTGGGGAGAATTGTAGGGTGCAGGGGGTGGTGAGAGAGCAACTGCATCAGGGTCGCTCATTGCCATGGCAGTGTATGGAGAGGGATCTGGCACATCACGCTTTCTAGAGTCGCCCATTGGCGTGTTGGTGGGTGTGTGGACCAGTCGTGGATTCTGGTCAAAATGACTGATTAGTATCTTTCTATATGTGGGAGTCCCAGGCCTCCGTCAGATTTATGTCTGGTAAGGGTCTCGTAGGGGATTCTGGGTCTTTTGTGTGCCCAAATGTAATTGGTGAAGAGTTGCCTGAGTTTGGCAAAGAATGGCTTAGGTATCGCTACTGGGAGAGTTTGGAATAAATAGAGTATCTTGAGGAGTATGTTCATTTTGAGGATATTTATTCTGTAGAGTCATGAGTAATGTGGATTGTTCCATGTCTGTAGGTCTATAGTGAGGGACTGAAGTAGCGGCTCGTAGTTTACGTCAAAGATAGTCGTAAGGTCTGCTGATAGGCGTACTCCTAGGTATGTAATGGCCTTGTCTGCCCAAGTAAAGGGGAATGTGGCCTGCAATCGTGTGCGTAAGCAAGGGGCTATGTGTATTGGCATGATTTTACTTTTTGCAAAATTACTTGGAAGTTAGAAAGTTTTTGGTATAGGGAGATTTCCTCCAATAGTGGGGGTAGCGATATGTCCGGCGATTGTATCATGAAAAGAAGATCGTCAGCGAATGCGGAGATCTTATAGTTGACATCCAGTATTTGTATGCCTCTGACATCTGGGTTATCTCTGATTCCATTTAGAAAGGGTTCCAGAACTAGGATAAATAGCAGGGGGAAGAGGGGACACCCCTCTCTCGTGCCGTTTCTAATGTGTACTGGGTTCTGATAGTTGCCCATTGATCCTGAGTTGTGCTGTGGGGGTGAAGTAGATGGCTTGCATCCATCGTATCCAGTTTGGACCAAACCCTAGGTGGCGCAGAGCAGTGACCAATCCACCCGATCGAATGCCTTTTCTGCGTCGACCGAGAGTATGAGACTGCTGGTGACCAACCAAGGGCATACAGTGCAGACGGCATCCTGAGCTTGGCATAAATGCGCCTAATAATGTGCTAGCTCTGTGCTTTCTAACGACTGTCCCCTAGCACTCGACGGTCCACTTCTAACCTTCTTACTAGCAGACAGAAGCTCCTGTTATACAGTCTGGGACAGAGAAAAAGGCGTATGTAGTGAGTGTAGAAGAATGGGAACATGCCACATTATTTGCATAATGTGCAAAGTTCGCTTTACCTTAACTAAATTTATGGCAAGACAGGAGGCTTCATATTTGCTTTACTTTCTTTGCTCAAAGCTCCCAGCAAAATTATAAAAGATCAGTAGTTGAATATAAACGAATAAAAAATAAGTAATAAGTTGAATTAAATCAATTAGGGCTGCTTCACCACACAAGAGAGCGACTGAATAGTGTGTTGAACAAAAATGTATAAAGGTGTGTGAGCGCTCCAAACAAACTCAAGAGTAAATCCAGCACGGAGAGATCTAACTATCTCAACAATAAAAATACAGCACTTTTAGATAATATATCAAGGTATATATGTGTAAGAACCACCAAGTTAATAATACTTGCAATAAGGACTTTTTTATTATTGCAAGTATTATTTTATATGTCATTGTCTACATTTAAAGAATTCTCCCCTCCTTGCCTTTCTGTTTCTCAATCACACTGTAGCGGTACTTACCTTATCCGGGGGCCGGCCGCGGTCCTCTCTTCAAGCCGCGCGCGGTCCTGCGGCTGCACGAGCCGCGCGCGGCTCATCCGACTGCTCAAACAGGAAGGCGGGCAGTGACCGCGAGAAGCGGTCACGTGTCCCGCCTGCAGCTAAGAGCGCGCCGCGAATCTCGGGCGCGCTCTTAAAGAGACAGTGGGAGCCTAAATTGCAAAAAGGCTCCCATTGGCTCCTGTCACGCCAATCACCCCATACACTTACCTGTTGGGGGAGTGGAAGTGACAGGAGCCAATCACGTTAGTTTGAAGACTACTTATACTTACCCTTTTCCCTTAGTTCCTTGCCCTATCGTGGTTTCTGCTACAGTTCCCTTTAGTGCTTGTTGTATTCAGTTGTGTTTCTCCGTACTTGACCTTGGCTTTGTATTCTGACTTCGTTTTCGCTTTATCCTTGTCTGTACTGTTTGCCGGCTTGCTGATTCCTGTGTACCAGACCCCGGCTAGTTCTCGTTTACGCTGTCTCTTTGTGCCCTTGACCTCGGATCGCTCCTGACTCTGTACTTCTCCTTTACGTCGAGTCCGGCCACTCTAAGGTCCGGTAGACGTATCTCTCCTCTGTGCTGTCTTCTGTTTTGCTGGATCCTGCGTGTAGGGGTATATACTCGTTACATTACGATAGGGCCATGGACCCCGCAGATTTAGCTCAACAGATGGCGACCCATGAGGCTAGATTTGTAGAGCAGGATCACCGTATGGATCAAATAGCTCAGGCTCTCCAGACGCTCTTAGCTAGAACCATTCCAGCAACCGCACCTAACCCTCCTGCACCCCTGCTTCCTGAAGTATCGACTATGCCTAATGCTACAGCACATTTAACGCCTCCTCCTAGGTATGGAGGGGATTCTAAGACATGCAGAGGGTTCATTAACCAAATAGAGTTTCATTTTGAAATGTATCCACGTTCATTTCCCACAGAGAGGTCCAAAGTTGGGTTCTTTATGCACCAACTTACCGACAAAGCACTTGAATGGGCAAACCCTATTTGGGAGGCTAATGGACCTATGGTGCATAACTTTCACAGTTTCCTAACAGCTTTTCGCAGAACTTTTGACACTATGAAAAGGTCTAAGAATGCCGCTAGAGCATTAATGAGGGTTAAACAGGGTTCTAGGTCTGTGGCTGATTACGCTATACAGTTTCGTACCCTTGCCTCACAGGTCGATTGGACCAATAATGGGTTAACTACTGCCTTCATGGAAGGCTTATCAGATTCTATATTGGATGAGGTAGCGGCTAAGGAACTTCCTGTTGCCTTAGAGGACCTTATTGACTACCTCATCGATATAGATAATAGGATTCGGGACAGGCTCTATACCAAGAACAGGAATAGAAGTTTTGTTACGCCTATTCACCCCAGAGTTAATCCACCGGAGAGTGTAAAAGTATCTGAAGAGGAGCCAATGCAATTAGGGGTTGCCAAACTCTCTGATAATGAAAAATTACATAGGAGAAGAGAGGGACTCTGCCTATATTGTGGTAGGAGAGAACATATGGTAAAGGAGTGTCCTCTGCTCCCGGAAAACTCTCGCACCTAAGACCTTATAGGGGACTGGCCTTGGGTGTGATTTCTAAGTCTCCTACATTGCCTCCTAACCGACTGCTTCTCCCTGTTTCTTTACATATGGGAGAGAGTTGTATAGTTGAAAACATATACGCCCTGGTTGACTCTGGGGCAGCTGAGAATTTTATAGACTCTGGTTTTGTAAAGAAAAACAATATTCCCATCAGGGAGAAGGAGATACCCTTGGCCGTTGAGGCCATAGATGGTAGACCATTGATATCTCCAGTTTTTAGGGTATTTGATTTCCGCTGAGGGTTTTCGGATGGATCCCCAGAAGCTCGCTGCGGTCATAGAATGGCCTCTGCCGCAAGGTCTGAAAGCCATCCAGCGTTTTCTGGGTTTCTCTAATTATTATAGACGTTTTATCAAAGGTTTTTCGTCTATAGTAGCGCCTATTACTCGTATGACTAAAAAGGATGGCAATACACGTGTCTGGTCTACTGAGGCACTTCAGGCTTTTGACTTTCTTAAGACTACGTTCGCCTCTGCCCCTATTTTACAGCATCCTGTCCCCTCATTGCCATATATACTTGAGGTTGATGCTTCCGATATAGGGGTAGGTGCTGTCTTATCCCAAAGAGAGTCTCCTGACAAGCCATTGCATCCTTGTGGCTTCTTTTCTAAACAAATGTCCAAAGCAGAAAGGAATTATGATGTGGGTAATCGCGAACTCCTTGCTATCATTTTAGCACTCAAAGAATGGAGACATTTGTTAGAAGGCACTAAGGATCCCATCCTCATATTTACGGATCATAAGAACCTGTCCTACCTTAGCGAAGCTAAAAGATTGTCTTCCAGGCAGGCTAGGTGGTCACTGTTCTTGTCTCATTTTAATTATATAATAACCTATAGGCCAGGCGACCGGAACACTAAAGCGGACGCTCTGTCCAGACAATTCGAGACTATTGACAAACAGGAGATTGATGTCACTCCTGTCATTCCCCCAGACAGGATAATAGCAACTACTATATTGTCTATTTCCTCGTCCCTCTTGCAGGCCATACAAGCGAAACAGAGCATGGCACCTGGCGAGAGGCCTAATGATAAATTGTTCGTTGACGTTCCCGAGAGACGGGATATTCTGTCACTGTATCACGATACTAAGACTGCTGGACATCCTGGTATTTCCAAAACAGTGTCAGCCGTTTCTCGGTATTTCTGGTGGGATACCTTACGTAAGGATGTTACTGACTATATAAGTGCTTGTTCTACTTGTGCATGTATGAAAACCTCTCGTAGAGTTCCTTGTGGGCTGTTGCATCCGTTACCCGTTCCCGAGAGACCTTGGTCTAATCTATCAATGGATTTTATTGTTGAATTACCCCCTTCGAATGGTAACACAGTCATCCTAATGATAGTAGATCGGTTTTCCAAAATGGCTCACTTTGTGTCTCTTCGCAAGTTGCCCACTTCCAAGGAACTGGCTCTTATCTTCGCTAAAGAAGTGTTTCGATTACATGGTATTCCCTTATCTATTGTATCCGATAGGGGTAGCCAATTTATTTCCAGGTTCTGGAAAGCCTTTTGTTCGGAGATGGGTATTTCCCTCTCATTTTCTTCCGCTTACCATCCCCAGTCTAATGGAGCTGCTGAACGTGCCAACCAGTCTCTGGAGCAGTACCTCCGTTGTTTTGTGTCTCACCATCAGGACAATTGGTCTGACCTGCTCCCTTGGGCTGAATTTGCTCGGAATAACGCCACTCATGATTCTTCCGGCAAAAGCCCTTTTTACGTTGTCTATGGCCAGCATCCCGTTGTTCTTCCGGCTGCATTCTCCTCACAGGGCATGCCAGTTCTGGATGAGCATTTGGCTGGTTTGCGTAATACTTGGGAGCAGGTTCAGCGTTCTTTGGTGGACTCTGCTGCCCGCCAGAAGGCTCAGGCTGACAAGCATCGCAGAGCGGCTCCTTCCTATGTTGTGGGGGACAGGGTTTTGCTTTCCACACGGAATATTCGCCTCCGGGTGCCTTCTATGAAATTGGCTCCCCGCTTCATTGGTCCTTATCGCATTATACATAAGGTTAATCCCGTTTCTTATGCCTTGGGTCTGCCTAAAAATCTGCGTATACCCAATGTATTTCACACCTCGTTGTTGAAGCCTTACGTACGCAACCGCTATACCCGGAGTACACCCCCTCCCCCTCCTGTCTCTGTGGAGGGTCATGAGGAGTTCGAAGTGTCTGCTGTTATTGACTCTCGTTTCCTCAGTGGTCGGCTTCAGTACTTGGTACATTGGAAGGGTTATGGGCCTGAGGAGCGCAGTTGGATTTCTGCGGATGCTGTTCATGCTCCCCGCCTTGTACGTTCTTTCCATTCGCGTTTTCCTGCCAGACCTGGTCCTGCCCGCCCGGAGGGCGTGTCCTCAGGGGGGGGTACTGTAGCGGTACTTACCTTATCCGGGGGCCGGCCGCGGTCCTCTCTTCAAGCCGCGCGCGGTCCTGCGGCTGCACGAGCCGCGCGCGGCTCATCCGACTGCTCAAACAGGAAGGCGGGCAGTGACCGCGAGAAGCGGTCACGTGTCCCGCCTGCAGCTAAGAGCGCGCCGCGAATCTCGGGCGCGCTCTTAAAGAGACAGTGGGAGCCTAAATTGCAAAAAGGCTCCCATTGGCTCCTGTCACGCCAATCACCCCATACACTTACCTGTTGGGGGAGTGGAAGTGACAGGAGCCAATCACGTTAGTTTGAAGACTACTTATACTTACCCTTTTCCCTTAGTTCCTTGCCCTATCGTGGTTTCTGCTACAGTTCCCTTTAGTGCTTGTTGTATTCAGTTGTGTTTCTCCGTACTTGACCTTGGCTTTGTATTCTGACTTCGTTTTCGCTTTATCCTTGTCTGTACTGTTTGCCGGCTTGCTGATTCCTGTGTACCAGACCCCGGCTAGTTCTCGTTTACGCTGTCTCTTTGTGCCCTTGACCTCGGATCGCTCCTGACTCTGTACTTCTCCTTTACGTCGAGTCCGGCCACTCTAAGGTCCGGTAGACGTATCTCTCCTCTGTGCTGTCTTCTGTTTTGCTGGATCCTGCGTGTAGGGGTATATACTCGTTACACACACATAGATCATGCCTTTCCTACCCTTCAGACATTCTCCCCAGCTACTGACCAAGAGGTGGCTGCTCTTCTTTGCTCCTCTCGCCCCACCACTTGCCCGCTCGATCCTGTCCCATCTCACCTTATTAGATCTCTCTCCACTTGTCTTGTGCCTTCTCTAACACACATCTTCAACTGCTCGCTCTCTTCTGGCATCGTCCCTGCTGACCTTAAACATGCCACTGTAGTACCTATACTAAAAAAACCATCCCTCGACCCATCCACCCCCTCTAACTACCGTCCCATATCCCTGCTCCCTTTTTCCTCAAAGCTTCTGGAAAGACTTGTCTTTACCCGTGTGTCTCATTTCCTCAATTCCAACTCTCTCCTTGACCCCCTTCAATCTGGCTTCCGCCCTCTCCACTCTACAGAGACTGCCCTTATCAAAGTTACTAACGACCTAATCGCAGTTAAATCCAAAGGCCACTACTCCATACTAATTCTTCTTGACCTCTCAGCGGCCTTTGACACCGTTGATCATGCTCTCCTTCTTCAAACTCTTCAATCGCTTGGTCTCTGTGACTCTGTCCTCTCATGGTTTTCCTCTTATCTCTCCCAACGCTCATTCAGTGTCTCCTTTTCTAATGATACCTCCTCCCCTTGCCCTGTCTCAGTTGGCGTTCCCCAAGGCTCCGTCCTTGGTCCCCTTCTATTTTCTCTTTATACTGCCTCTCTTGGCAAACTTATTACCTCTTTTGGATTTCACCACCACCTGTACGCTGATGACACCCAGCTATATCTCTCCTCCCCGGACCTCTCCCCTGCCGTCCTGCAACGTGTCACTGCTTGCCTTTCTTCCATCTCTGACTGGATGTCCTCCCGCTTTCTGAAACTCAATCTCTCAAAAACTGAGCTCCTTGTCTTTCCTCCTCCTAATACTGATCCTCATCTTTCGCTCTCCCTCCAAGTTTGTGTTACCAACATTAGTCCATCCTTGCAAGCGCGCTGTCTTGGCGTCATACTTGACTCTGGTCTCACCTTTGAGCCTCACATCCAGCATGTTGCCAAATCCTGTAGATTCCATCTTAAAAACATAGCCCGCATCCGCCCCTTTCTTGCACCAGATACTACCAAGGAGCTTGTCCATGCTCTAGTAATTTCCCGCATGGATTATTGTAACCCTCTCCTGATTGGTCTTCCCAATAGCCGTACTGCACCCTTACAGTCCGTAATGAATGCTGCTGCTAGATTGATTTTCCTCTCTAGTCGTTTCTCTCACACCTCACCCCTCTGCCAGTCCTTACATTGGCTTCCTGTATGCTATAGGAGTCAATTCAAGGTACTAACTCACACCTATAAAGCACTGAACAACTCTAGCCCCTCTTATATCTCCTCACAGATCCATAGGTATGTCCCTTCTCGGTCTCTCCGTTCTGCCCGTGACCACCTCCTGTCCGTTGTCCGCACTCGTACGGCCAACTCGCGCTTGCAGGACTTCTCGCGGGCGGCTCCCTTCCTATGGAATAGCCTGCCTACCACCATCAGACTCTCCCCTAGTCTTGCATCTTTTAAGAAGTGCCTTAAAACCCATCTCTTTAGGAAAGCTTATGGCCTCCAAGACTAACCCTTACCTCACATACCTGTCTCTTGCCCTCTCCTAAAGGGCAGCCCACCTTATTTGAGTGTATATTCCTGTCCTAATGTGTTTTACACCCCACCTCCTATAGAATGTAAGCTCGTTTGAGCAGGGTCCTCTTCAACCTATTGTTCCTGTAAGTTTATTTGTAATTGTCCTATTTATAGTTAAATCCCCCTCTCATAATATTGTAAAGCGCTACGGAATCTGTTGGCGCTATATAAATGGCAATAATAAATAAATAAAATAAATAATTTAAATAAATTTTTTACTTACATTTTATTTTTATCAAAGTCATTGTATCTGAGTCCTTTTGGAGCCTCCAGGAATCTTCACAGGGGTAGTGCCATCCCCACAAAAATTGGCACAGTACCTGCACACCTCAGAGCCGGGATTACTAGGCTCAGAACAAGGTGAGCACCCCATTTGTTTCTTGTTTACATTTCCACCTCAGATATCAACAGACTACACATTGGTTTGTTTCTTTTATCTTTATGAGAACCACTTCACAACGAATTGGAGGTGTGATGCTGCCATAAAAGCACACCAGCGTGATTACGGAGCCAGTACTTACACACAGGATCCTTTAAATGTGAGTGTCCTGACTACAATATTATATAATGTGTTCTATTCTAAGTACCCTCTGCACTATATTGTATCTTTTGTCTTTTCTTTTACATGTATCTTATACCCAACTTTTAATCAAGTTACGTGTGGTAAGTTTACCCCACATATGCATTATTTATTCAGTGCTCCACCTGTAGGTGTAGGTTTTTACTTACACCGGTCTATAATCCTTACAGTTATAATTTTATCCATATGTTAAGCAGTGGCGTACACACAACCCATGGGGCTCCAGTGCGAAAATTATCCATTTTTGTTGTGCTGCTGCTGGCCCTTTAACTCCCAGAGAAAAGGTTTGTACTTTTAAATTGGCACTTCGAATGCCGTTGAAGTGCCAAAGTAGTCGAAGTGGCCGCCATTCGAAAAACGAGCACGTGGAGGCGGACATCTTGGTTCATTCCATGCGGTCAGCGGTATGTGTAGCCAAATTCATGAAACTGAAATCGGCTACATAGTTCCGCGAACACCGCTGAGCCTTACCTTCTCCAACGGTGATTTTGCAGCCGCAGAGACTAAGTCCCGTTCAAAGATTTGAACGCTCGTTCGAATGGGACTTAGTCATTTTTTCAGCCTGAAATAGACCGACCGCACAGCCCAAATCTATGGAACTGTTTTGGGCAGGAAAATGTGCTTGCGGTCGGTCATAAAGGACTTCCATCTAACTTTTTAACCCCTGAAATGATTGCCCTGATTTTTGAGTATGTGTTTATTTCTCGCATGCTGATTATGAAAATGTATGTTTTATGTTTGTGACATGTATATTTTAGAAGTTATAAATATTGTGTAAAAACGGTATTCCTCTGCCTGTGATAATGAGATTACCCATTGTGTTCAGTAATCATATCACAGGCAGAGGGGAGGATTTTGTATGGGAGTGTCTGTGTGTATTGTACGGACTGATTGGTTGTTCTGTAAAACCCTGTGGGCTGTACTGTGGTTTTGTATTGGGAATAAGAGAGGCTTTATGTGCCAGGACAGCCAGATTCTGCTTAACCCTCAAAACGAAGTGTCGTCTCGTTATTGGGGGAATTGGATTGTATGCTGACTACCAGGAGTGTAACCCTTTTGTAGGGTTTTCCTGTTCGGCTGTTTCCAGGATTCATAGAGTTTGCAGTTCAGGAGATTGGTGCTTACAGTTGATGCCTGTGCATCTGGAAAGGGGAATATCGCCTAAACGGTTTTTAACCTCTGGTGAGCAAAACAGTCCGTTACAATTGGTGGTAGCAGTGGGATCATTCCCACAGCCCAGAAGGACAGCTACAAGGTAACACCATTCCCTGGATTTACAAATTGAGGGTAACGCTAGTATCCGTACAGCGGCCCTATCTACAAAGGAACTCAGAAAATGGAGGAGAAGTTGCAAGATAGATTGTACTGTTCCGTATCCCTGAGGTCAGGAGCAGTGTCAGGAGACACATACATACAGACAGACACACACACACAAGACATACATACAAAGACACAGACATATAGACAGACACACATACATACAAAGACACATACATATAGACAGACACACATACAAAGATACAGACAGATAGACAGACACATACAGACACACACACACAAGACATACATACAGACAGACTCAAAAACACACACACATACAGACAGACACACACAAGACACACATACAAAGACACAAAAACACATGCGACACAAAAACACACGTGGCACCTGTGACAATTTCCTAACGTTCGACGCGGCCCCTGTGGCAGTTTCCATAGTTAGACTCGGCACCTGTGACAGTTTCCTAACGTTAGACGGCCACCCCTTGTGGCGGAACCAGCCCCGCTACTTGTGTCTGGAGAGGACTGCTTGCCAGCCTCTTGCCCTGTGATTATGGTCCCTGGGAGGTTTGGCCCTTGAAATAGCAGATTTCAACATAATGGATTTTTGTTGTGCTGCTGCTGGCCCTTTAACTCCCAGAGAAAGGGTTTGCACTTTTAAATTGGCACTTCGAATGGAGGTGCTGTGTGTGTGTCTGAGGGTGCTGTGTGCGTCTGGGGGTGCTGTGTGTGTCTGGGTGCTGTGTGTGTGTCTGAGGGTGCTGTGTGTGTCTGGGTGCTGTGTGTGTGTCTGAGGGTGCTGTGTGTGTGTCTGAGGGTGCTGTGTGTGTCAGGGGGTGCTGCGTGTGTCTGAGGGTGCTGTGTGTGTCTGGGTGCTGTGTGTGTCTGAGGGTGCTCTGTGTGTGTGTGTCTGGGTGCTGTGTGTGTGAATGTATTTTTTATTTAAATTAAAAAAATATCTTTTGATATTAATAATTAAAAAAAAAAAAAAAAATCGCCGTGCTGCCATGGGGGGGTGCCGTGCTGCCATGCTGCCTTCCCTGGTGGCCCAGTGGTGACCGTGGTAACCGCGGCAACGCTCAGACCTCGCGAGAGGACCCGGCGGAGCTGCTGGCTAAAGCTCCGCCGGTCCTCTCCCCTGTTTGCCTCCCTCCCCAGCACCGGCCGCATGTCAATGCCTCTGGGCCGGTGAGGGAGATCTTTGATCTACCCACCGGCCCATGGAGACACACAGCAGGGCCGGCGTGTGTGTCTGGGGTGCTGTGTGTGTCTGAGGGTGCTGTGTGTGTGTCTGGGTGCTGTATGTGTGTCTGAGGGTGCTGTGTGTGTGTCTGGGTGCTGCATGTGTCTGAGGGTGCTGTGTGTGTGTCTGGGTGCTGTGTGTGTCTGAGGGTGCTGTGTGTGTGTCTGGGTGCTGCGTGTGTGTCTGGGTGCTGCGTGTGTCTGAGGGTGCTGTGTGTGTGTCTGGGTGCTGTAAGTGTGTCTGGGTGCTGTAAGTGTGTCTGGGTGCTGTAAGTGTGTCTGAGGGTGCTGTGTGTGTGTCTGGGTGCTGCGTGTGTCTGAGGGTGCTGTGTGTGTGTCTGGGTGCTGTGTGTGTGTCTGAGGGTGCTGTGTGTGTCTGGGTGCTGCGTGTGTGTCTGGGTGCTGCGTGTGTCTGAGGGTGCTGTGTGTGTGTCTTGGTGCTGTGTGTGTCTGAGGGTGCGGTGTGTGTGTCTGGGTGCTGCGTGTGTGTCTGGGTGCTGTGTGTGTGTCTGAGGGTGCTGTGTGTGTGTCTGGGTGCTGTGTGTGTGTCTGGGGTGCTGTGTGTATATTAATTAAAAAAAAAAAAAAAAAGTTATATCGCCGTGCTGCCATGGGGGGGGTGCCGTGCTGCCATGCTGCCTTCCCTGGTGGCCCAGTGGTGAGAGTGAACTCTAGCCCCTGCAGGCTAGAGTTCACTCTCGCGAGATCTGAGCGTTGCCGTGGTAACCGCGGCAACGCTCAGACCTCGCGAGAGGACCCGGCGGAGCTGCTGGCTAAAGCTCCGCCGGTCCTCTCCCCTGTTTGCCTCCCTCCCTCCCCAGCAGCGGCCTCATGTCAGTGCCTCTGGGCTGGTGAGGGAACACAGGGAACACAGAGAACAAACACAGGGAACTAACATAGGGAACACATGGAACACAGGGAACAAACACAGGGAACACAGAGAACAAACACAGGGAACTAACATAGGGAACACATGGAACACAGGGAACAAACAGAGGGGACACAGGGAACAAACACAGGGGAACACAGAGAATAAACACAGGGAACTAACATAGGGAACACAGGGAACACAGAGAACAAACACTGGGAACACAGAGAACAAACACAGGGAACACAGAGGACACAGAGAACAAACACAGGGAACACAGGGGAACACAGAGGACACAGAGAACACAGAGAACAAACACAGAAGACACAGAGAACAAACACAGGGAACAAACACAGGGGAACACAGGGAACAAACACAGGGGAACACACACAGGGAACACAGAGAACAAACACAAGGAACAAACACAGGGAACAAACACAGGAAACAAACACAAGGGACACAGAGAACAAACACAGGGAACACAGGGAACAAACACAGGGAACAAACACAGGGAACACAGAGAACAAACACAGGGAACTAACATAGGGAACACATGGAACAAACAGGGAACAAACAGAGAACAAACACATGGAACACAGAGAACAAACACAGGGAACAAACACAGGGGACACAGAGATCAAACACAGGGGACACAGAGAACAAACACGGGCACACAGAGAACAAACACAGGGGACACAGAGAACAAACACGGGGACACAGAGAACAAACACAGGGGACACAGAACAAACACAGAGGACACAGAGAACAAACACAGGGAACAAACACAGGGAGCACAGGGAACAAACACAGGGGAACAAACACAGGGAGCACAGAGAACAAACACAGGGAACACAGGGAAAAAAACACAAGGAACAAACACAGGGAGCACAGGGAACAAACACAGGGGAACACAGGGAACAAGCACAGGGGAGCACAGGGAACAAACACAGGGAACACAGGGAACAAACACAGGGGTCACAGGGAACAAACACAGAGAACAAACACAGGGAGCACAGGGAACAAACACAGGGAACACAGGGAAAAAAACACAAGGAACAAACACAGGGAGCACAGGGAACAAACACAGGGAACAAACACAAGGGAACACAGGGAACAAACACAGGGGACACAGAGAACAAACACAGGGGACACAGAGAACAAACACAGAGAAAAAAAACAGGGAACAAAGGGGAGCACAGGGAACAAACACAAGGAACAAACATAGGGGAACAAACACAGGGGACACAGGGAAAAACACAGGGGACACAGGGAAAAAACGCAGGGGACACAGGGAAAAAACAGAGGGGACACAGGGAACAAACACAGGGGAACACAGAGAACAAACACAGGGAACTAACATAGGGAACACATGGAACAAACAGAGGGGACACAGGGAACAAACACAGGGGAACTAACATAGGGAACACATGGAACACAGGAAACAAACAGAGGGGACACAGGGAACAAACACAGGGTACTAACATAGGGAACACAGGGAACAAACACAGGGGAACACAGAGAATAAACACAGGGTACTAACATAGGGAACACAGGGAACAAACACAGGGAACACAGGGAACAAACACAGGGAACTAACATAGGGAACACATGGAACACAGGGAACAAACAGAGGGGACACAGGGAACAAACACAGGGGAACACAGAGAATAAACACAGGGAACTAACATATTGAACACATGGAACACAGGGAACAAACACAGGGAACACAGAGAACAAACACAGGGAACTAACATAGGGAACACATGGAACACAGGGAACAAACAGAGGGGACACAGGGAACAAACACAGAGAACAAACACAGGGAACACAGAGAACAAACACAGGGAACACAGAGAACAAACACAGGGAACACAGAGGACACAGAGAACAAACACAGGGAACACAGGGGAACACAGAGGACACAGAGAACACAGAGAACAAACACAGAGAACAAACACAGAAGACACAGAGAACAAACACAGGGAACAAACACAGGGGAACACAGGGAACAAACACAGGGGAACACACACAGGGAACACAGGGAACACAGAGAACAAACACAAGGAACAAACACAGGGAACAAACACAGGAAACAAACACAAGGGACACAGAGAACAAACACAGGGAACACAGGGAACAAACACAGGGAACACAGAGAACAAACACAGGGAACTAACATAGGGAACACATGGAACACAGGGAACAAACAGAGAACAAACACATGGAACACAGAGAACAAACACAGGGAACAAACACAGGTGACACAGAGATCAAACACAGGGGACACAGAGATCAAACACAGGGGACACAGAGAACAAACATGGGCACACAGAGAACAAACACAGGGGACACAGAGAACAAACACAGGGGACACAGAGAACAAACACAGGGGACACAGAGAACAAACACAGAGGACACAGAGAACAAACACAGGGAACAAACACAGGGAGCACAGGGAACAAACACAGGGGAACAAACACAGGGAGCACAGAGAACAAACACAGGGAACACAGGGAAAAAACACAAGGAACAAACACAGGGAGCACAGGGAACAAACACAGGGAACAAACACAAGGGAACACAGGGAACAAGCACAGGGAACAAACACAGGGGAGCACAGGGAACAAACACAGGGGACACAGGGAACAAACATTGGGAACAAACACAGAGAACAAACACAGGGAGCACAGGGAACAAACACAGGGAACAAAACACAAGGAACAAACACAGGGAGCACAGGGAACAAACACAGGGAACAAACACAAGGGAACACAGGGAACAAACACAGGGGACACAGGGAACAAACATTGGGAACAAACACAGAGAACAAACACAGGGGACAAAGGGAACAAACACAGAGAAAAAAACAGGGAACAAACACAAGGAACAAACATAGGGGAACAAACACAGGGGACACAGGGAAAAACACAGGGGACACACGGAAAAACACAGGGGACACAGGGAAAAAACAGAGGGGACACAGGGAACAAACACAGGGGAACACAGAGAACAAACACAGGGAACTAACATAGGGAACACATGGAACAAACAGAGGGGACACAGGGAACAAACACAGGGGAACTAACATAGGGAACACATGGAACACAGGGAACAAACAGAGGGGACACAGGGAACAAACACAGGGTACTAACATAGGGAACACAGGGAACAAACACAGGGGAACACAGAGAATAAACACAGGGTACTAACATAGGGAACACAGGGAACAAACACAGGGAACACAGGGAACAAACACAGGGAACTAACATAGGGAACACATGGAACAAACAGAGGGGACACAGGGAACAAACACAGGGGAACACAGAGAATAAACACAGGGAACTAACATATTGAACACATGGAACACAGGGAACAAACACAGGGAACACAGAGAACAAACACAGGGAACTAACATAGGGAACACATGGAACACAGGGAACAAACAGAGGGGACACAGGGAACACACACAGGGTACTAACATAGGGAACATAGGGAACACAGAGAACAAACACAGGGAACACAGAGAACAAACACAGGGTACTAACATAGGGAACACATGGAACACAGGGAACAAACACAGGGGAACACAGGGAATAAACACAGGGTACTAACATAGGGAACACATGGAACAAACAGAGGGGACACAGGGAACAAACACATGGTACTAACATAGGGAACACATGGAACAAACACAGAGAATAAACACAGAGGACACAGAGAACAAACACAGGGAACAAACACAGGGGACACAGAGAACAAACACAGAGGACACAGAGAACAAACACAGGGAACAAACACAGGGAGCACAGGGAACAAACACAGGGGAACAAACACAGGGAGCACAGAGAACAAACACAGGGAACACAGGGAAAAAAACACAAGGAACAAACACAGGGAGCACAGGGAGCACAGGGAACAAACACAAGGGAACACAGGGAACAAGCACAGGGAACAAACACAGGGGAGCACAGGGAACAAACACAGGGGACACAGGGAACAAACATTGGGAACAAACACAGAGAACAAACACAGGGAGCACAGGGAACAAACACAGGGAACAAAACACAAGGAACAAACACAGGGAGCACAGGGAACAAACACAGGGAACAAACACAAGGGAACACAGGGAACAAACACAGGGGACACAGGGAACAAACATTGGGAACAAACACAGAGAACAAACACAGGGGACACAGGGAACAAACACAGAGAAAAAAACAGGGAACAAAGGGGAGCACAGGGAACAAACACAAGGAACAAACATAGGGGAACAAACACAGGGGACACAGGGAAAAACACAGGGGACACACGGAAAAACACAGGGGACACAGGGAAAAAACAGAGGGGACACAGGGAACAAACACAGGGGAACACAGAGAACAAACACAGGGAACTAACATAGGGAACACATGGAACAAACAGAGGGGACACAGGGAACAAACACAGGGGAACTAACATAGGGAACACATGGAACACAGGGAACAAACAGAGGGGACACAGAGAATAAACACAGGGTACTAACATAGGGAACACAGGGAACAAACACAGGGAACACAGGGAACAAACACAGGGAACTAACATAGGGAACACAGGGAACAAACACAGGGGAACACAGAGAATAAACACAGGGTACTAACATAGGGAACACAGGGAACAAACACAGGGAACACACACAGGGAACACATGGAACACAGGGAACAAACAGAGGGGACACAGGGAACAAACACAGGGGAACACAGAGAATAAACACAGGGAACTAACATATTGAACACATGGAACACAGGGAACAAACACAGGGAACACAGAGAACAAACACAGGGAACTAACATAGGGAACACATGGAACACAGGGAACAAACAGAGGGGACACAGGGAACAAACACAGGGTACTAACATAGGGAACATAGGGAACACAGAGAACAAACACAGGGAACACAGAGAACAAACACAGGGTACTAACATAGGGAACACAGGGAACAAACACAGGGGAACACAGAGAACAAATACAGGGAACACAGAGAACAAACACAGGGAACTAACATAGGGAACACATGGAACACAGGGAACAAACACAGGGGAACACAGGGAACAAACACAGGGTACTAACATAGGGAACACAGAGAACAAACACAGGGTACTAACATAGGGAACACAGGGAACAAACACAGGGGAACACAGAGAACAAACACAGGGAACACAGAGAACAAACACAGGGAACTAACATAGGGAACACATGGAACACAGGGAACAAACACAGGGAACACAGAGAACAAACACAGAGAATAAACACAGAGAATAAACACAGAGGACACAGAGAACAAACACAGGGAACAAACACAGGGGACACAGAGAACAAACACAGGGAACAAACACAGGGGACACAGAGAACAAACACAGGGAACAAACACAGGGGACACAGGGAACAAACACAGGGGACACAGAGAACAAACACAGGGAACAAACACAGGGGACACAGAGAACAAACACAGGGAACAAACACAGGGGACACAGGGAACAAACACAGGGGACACAGAGAACAAACACAGGGAACAAACACAGGGGACACAGAGAACAAACACAGGGAACAAACACAGGGAACAAACACAGGGGACACAGAGAACAAACACAGGGGACACAGAGAACAAACACAGGGGACACAGAGAACACGGGGCCATGGCAGATATAACCTGGGAGTTTTACAATACTGCCGTGTACTTAGGGAGGCCTTGCCCTCAATAAAAATGGCGGCCGTGACATCACTCAGGAAACGCCTTACACGTTGTCATGGTTACATTAGAGCGCAAGCGTTGCCCCTGGTTCCCTCATTCTCCGCCCCCTGTCCCCGATCGGGCTACTGGTGACGTAGCTAGCTATGACGGCGGTCACGCGATGCTGTGACTGGCTTAGAGTTCTAAACAGCAGAGCCCCGCCCCCGGTCAGGGACAGGAGGCCGCATTTCCGCAATCCGCTCCGAGCGTTACGTTCTGATGTCACGTGTTGTCGCGCGGTGACGTTTCGCTCAGTGATTGGTCGCTGGGAGCCGGAAAGATGGCGGGAAGAAGGCTGTGGGGGAGGGTCGGAGGGATCTCGGGGGCTCTGGCCGTAGGGGCCGCGGCCTATGGAGCACACGGTGAGCAGCTGGCCCCCGGGGTAACACCGTGTGGGGGGAGGGAAACGGATACCATCACACTGACTGTACAGAGATATTATCACCTGCCATACTGCAATAATAATTAATAATAATAAAATAATAATAAAATAAATAATAATAATAAAATAATAATAAATAATATAATATAATAAATAATAATAATAAAATAAATAATATAATAATAATAATATAATAAATAATATAATAATATATTGGGTCGGATATCACCTGCCATACTGCAATAATAATATAATAATAAATAATAATAATCTAATATAATAATCTAATATCTAATATAATGATCTAATATAATAATAATCTAATATATAATATAAATACATAATATAATATAATAATACAATAATAATATAATGGGTCAGATATCACCTGCCATACTGCAATAATAATAGAATTAATATAATAATAATATTATAAATAATATAATAATAAATATAATATAATAATAATAATAAATAATATAATAATATAATGGGTCAGATATCACCTGCCATACTGCAATAATAATAGAATAATTAATATAATAATAAAATAATAATATAATATTTAATATAATAATATATAATAATAAAATAATATATTAATAATATAATGGGTCAGATATCACCTGCCATACTGTAATAATTATAATAATATAATGGGTCAGATATCACCTGCCATACTGCAATAATAATAGAATAATTAATATAATAATAATATAATATTTAATATAATAATTAATAATAATAATATAATAATAAAATATAATAATACAATAATAATAATATAATGGGTCAGATATCACCTGCCATACTGTAATAATAATAATAATAATATAATGGGTCAGATATCACCTGCCATACTTTAATAATAATAATAATATAATAATGGGTCAGATATCACCTGCCATACTGTAATAATAATATAATAAATAATATATAATATAATAAATAAATATAATAATAATATATAATAAATAATATAATAATAATATAATGGGTCAGATATCACCTGCCATACTGCAATAATAGAATAATTAATATAATAAAATCTAATATAATATTTAATATAATAATAAAATAATATAATAATAATATAATGGGTCAGATATCACCTGCCATACTGTAATAATTATAATAATATAATGGGTCAGATATCACCTGCCATACTGTTATTATAATATAATAAATAATATAATATCATAAATAATATAATAATAATATAATGGGTCAGATATCACCTGCCATACTGTAATAATAATATAATAAATATAATAATAATAATTATAATATAATAATAATATAATGGGTCAGATATCACCTGCCATCCTGTACTAATATAATAAATACATAATATAATAATAATTATAATAATGGGTCAGATATCACCTGCCATACTGTAATAATAATATAATAATAATTATAATAATATAATAAATAATATAATAATAATATATAACGAAATGGGTCCGATATAACCTGCTGTAGAATAATAATATAATGGGTCAGATATCACCTGCTATAGAATAATAATAATAATAAATATATAATAATATTATAATGGGTCAGATATCGCCTGTTGTATAATAATAAATATGTAACATTGTATTTGGTCAGATATTACCTGCTATAGAATGATAATATATATTATATATTATAATGGGTAAGATCTCACCTGCTATAGAATACGAAGAAAATGAAAAGAAATAACCTAGGGCCAAAATTTAGATATCACGAGGTAGAGGGCACAAAAAGGGGGGAACCCCTAAATAGTGAATATCATAGAGAATAAACAAAAAAAGAAAAAAATGCCATTCTACCTGTGTATGATTTACTGAGAAGATTATAGGCTTAACCCCTTAAGGACCAAACTTCGGGAATAAAAGGGAATCATGACATGTCACACATGTCATGTGTCCTTAAGGGGTTAAAAAGTAACTTTTAATAAATAAATCTAAAATAAAAATATGTTAAAGAAAAATCATATGAACAACAGGAGTGAGTGGAGACTATACAGCGAGTAAAACTCTGACTACTTATACAAGCTGTAAAAGTGTATACATAATAACACGAATACTGAAGCAATACTGTTTTGCTATAATATAACATCGGTGTATTCCCAAGTAATAGAAGTGATACTATATTATATATCACTAATAGCTGTAACAAGAGGGGGGAGATAAGACGACTGCTAAACCAGTGCTGTCAATAGTTAAAAGATTTATGGATAAGTAAATCCCTACATGATAGTACAACTAACGACAACCTCTGATGAGCTTCACTGACGAAACGTGCACGTCAGGGGCTCTGGACACATACTGACACATTATTGGTGTCGGCACCTAACTCTCTGCTTATCAATTGCTAAATTACCGACATCAAGTTCATTCATGTCCAGCATCTCAGGAGTGCATATTGGAGACTCTTAACACTAATTTATGTGCTCTGTACATACTTTATTTCTCTTTCTTTTTCCTTTATTATGTTTATGGGGGGAGATTGATAAGACCAGGTATTTTATTAAGGGGTGCCCTCGAAGGCACAAGACTCAGGAATCTTTATTCTATACGCCTTCCTCTGTCACTGTCTGTACATTTTCTACTACCTAGGCAACCTGTTTAAAACTGTTTGCAAACCCTCTCTTTACACTTTGACCTATTATTTAGATGCAGCTAGCACTTAGGCAACTTGTGTGACTTTTAACCGGTTAACTGCTGCCTGTCAGCAGTCCTTCACAGCTGAGCTACTACTTTGTTCTCCACTGTGGTAAAGCATAAGATAACTCAGATAACTCGTTGTTACACTAGAATATACTGCTAGGTATCTTGGAGAAAAAACGGAGCCAGGTCAGCAACCCCTTATTTTACACTTTACTGCTTGACAGCAACCTTTATTTATTATCAATACGCTGCTATGATCTAGGCAGCTTTTGTGACATTTAACTGGCTAATCGCCGTCTGTCAGAAATCTGTCTTAGCTGAACCATTATCTTGGATCTTTCTGAGGTTAAGCACCATAGAACATTATCAATTATTGTATGTGGAGCTAACCCATGTCGTTAGTTGTACTATCATGTAGGGATTTACTTATCCATAAATCTTTTAACTATTGACAGCACTGGTTTAGCAGTCGTCTTATCTCCCCCCTCTTGTTACAGCAATTAGTGATATTTAATATAGTATCACTTCTATTACTTGGGAATACACTGATGTTATATTATAGCAAAACAGTATTGCTTCAGCATTAGTGTTATTATGTTTACACTTTTACAGCTTGTATAAGTAGTCACAGTTTTACTCACTGTATAGTCTCCACTCACTCCTGCTGTTCATATGATTTTTCTTTAACATATTTTTATTTTATATTTATTTATTAAAAGTTACTTTTTAAGCCTATAATCTTCTCAGTAAATCATACACAGGTAGAATGGCATTTTTTTCTTTTTTTGTTTATTCTCTATGGTATTCACCTGCTATAGAATGATATCAATTAATATATAATTAATAATTATAATGGGTCAGATATCACCTGCTATAGAATGACAATATCAATAATATATAATAATTGTAACGGCACCCCCAGGCATAAAAGGGGTTAACAGCCGTTTAGGAGTGTGACGGTACAATCCGTTACTCCGTCAAGCATTCCCTTCTTCCCATAAAATAAAATCACCAAGTAATCCACAGAGTAATAACTTGCTGGTATCGCCAAATAATCCACACATGAGCCAAGGCTTAATGCTGGAACAAGACTGACTTTTAATGACACACACTCTGCTTTTATGCAATTCTCTCCTGCAAGAGAGACGCCCACAAACAATTATGAATTACCCAATCAAACAATGGTTACATCCCACACATCTCCTCCCCTTAGCTTGAGAGGTAACCCAATTATACGTACAGTTTAAAACATACTTTTTACCTAACATTCATAACTCTAAAACCATACATCACATTCACATAAAAATTACATATTCACAATCAATCCATTCAGGGGAACAACATATTAAAAAATGGCATGAATCAGACCCGGGGTTCAAAAGTTAGTAAAAGTATATTTTGGTCCCTGGCTGGCAGCATGGCAATCTGGTTTAAACAGGTTTTACAGAGGCCTCTATCCTGGAGACAATGGGGAAAGTAATCCAATTATCCAGGGCTAGAGGCAGACTCCATTGAGCACATGGTTGCAAAAAGACATAAAACACCATAAAATACATAAAGTCACCTTTTACACATAACACACAGACATTTCTTTTATACATTTTAAACCGAGCAGGTACAGGTATTAAAACAGCAGGGAGAGGGTTTAACTGAGGGCCCACAGGCAAGTACATGGACAATCCTTCACAAGGAGATATTCCCTTCCAGATATACAGGCAGCTACTGTAGACACCAATCCACCGAACCGAAGAAGCATACGAATGCTTTCAACCATACGAATGCTGTAAACAGACGAATAGGAAAAAACATACGAAAGGTTTACACTCCTGGCAATCGGTCTGAAACAGCATACAATCCAATTCCCCCAATAATGAGACGACACTTCGTTTTGAGGTTCAAGCAGAATCAGGCAGAGCTGTGTGTTTATTGTTCTTATATACACATTCTTACACATTAGTACCCCCCCACCCAGGGTTTTGTAAAACAACCAATAAACACGTACAATACACTCAGACACTTGTATAAAAGGCAGCGTGCCTCCATTAAACTTATATTTTCCAGCTTATACTCCAAACTGTGTGTCGTCCTGTTATTGGAGGAAAAAAGAAGATTTACTCCTGTGTCTACTGTTCCAGCTTGCAGGAGACTCAACGGTGAAAGTCCTTGTAAGGACTAGAGCTAATTCCTTATTCGGTTCCAGAGCTCTCAGGACTGAGTGTCGTCCAGTGCCTGGGGGTGTCAGAGCGAATTCCCTATTCGGCTCCAGGAAGGAGGTGGTGGTTCCAGGACCCCAGTCAAGCCACGGCGACTTGAGGGCAAGAATGCTGAGGTTTTACCCACTGTACCAGCTAGGAAGCGGCCCTTGGCGGAGGTACCCAGTCAGGGTACCAGGTGATCTTTTACAGATGCCTATTGCGTCTTTCAGAACGATCACATGGCCCGCGGGGGCCTAATTTGCAGAGGGGTGACTGTCTGGGCTGTCAGTCAGTCCCACACCCAAACCGGAAGCAATACTGATCATTGGCAGGGCACTGTAGAAAATCGGGTAAGTATAAGGATGGCTGATATTTGCTGTGGACATACTAGGTACGTCCGCGGTCCTATGGACCGCTTTTTGTACGTATGCGTTCCTTAAGTGGTTAATGGAGTAAAGACATTTATTTACCTTTAGTCCATCGGTGTGCCAGTGTCCATCTTGCTTTCTTGGCTGAGATCCTCAATCTTCCCTATTGGCAAATCGCTGTGCCAATCAGCATCTTCTCGTGGAGATGTATTGAATCTTGCAAAGATTGCAGGACCTTGTACGGGAAATCCATTTTAGAGGCTGTCTGAGTGACAGCCCTTAGAGGTGACCATGGGCAGCAATGTAAACTCTGCTTTCTCTGTGTACAATGCTTAACCTGCAGGGACAGACTGCAGTCCTTCTGGTGACTATAGTGTCCATTTAACTAGTAAAGGAATCTCAGGTTCCCCTCAGTGGATCATGTACAGTTACCTCTCTGACATGGACTGCTGCTAGTTTCCAGTCCTATCAAAGGTGGAGGTAAACCCCCGCTTGCTCAATTTACATGGGACCAGCCTCCAAGCATCATGGGAGAAGGTGTCCATTATGTGTATTTGAAGAAAAAAATATATATATTGTCCTAATTTCTGTCTTTCTTTATTGCAGGTCTCAGACAGAGTAATGCAGATGACTACCTGAAGGAGGTGATTATATTGCTTTATATACCCAGATTTTTTTATTAATATAATCTAGATAGAAAACAGAAGAAATAAGGTAAGCCAGATAATATTGGTACACAGATAGAAGGGGAGAAAAGGTAGTGTACCAAGAAGGGAGCTGGGATGGGTACAAATGCAAAGGAAACATTATACACCCAGATAAAGGAAAATATCATATGTGAAGAAAAAAAAAAAATATCCAAATAAAATTGCCCAACGGCAAATCCCATGGTGTTCATGTCCTGTTAGTTTTTTATTTTCCATATGATATTTTCCTTTATCTGGGTGTTGTACCCATCCCAGCTCCCTTCTTGGTACACTACCCTTTCTAAACATTTATGATGTAGATATTTATATTGTCATTGTTATGCAGATTGTAATATATATTACTCAGATTATAATCTCTTTATAGAGGATATTTATTTGTTACTCAGATAATCCGCTATCACCCAGATTGTGTTTGTATTTTAATTATTCGAATCAATCTATATTCAGACAGGGCGCTGGAAGTGAATGCGTGTAAATTACTGATTAATACCAATCAATGTAAAGTATCTCTGTGAGATTCATATTGAAAGTCCCTTTAATTCCTCACAGTTCTCACTTTCGGTAAAACCTGGTGTAAGTTGTGCCCCTGTTCATGGCCTCTGTTTGTCCCTCCGCTCCCATTCTTCCCATCATAATATTGATGGGTGCTTGACATTACCAGGTAATATCTCGTACACAAAGGCTGTTTGTACCAGGTAATATCTCGTACAGAAAGGCTGTTTGTACCAGGTAATATCTCGTACAGAAAGGCTGTTTGTACCAGGTAATATCTCGTACAGAAAGGCTGTTTGTACCAGGTAATATCTCGTACAGAAAGGCTGTTTGTACCAGGTAATATCTCTTACAGAAAGGCTGTTTGTACCAGGTAATATCTCGTACAGAAAGGCTGTTTGTACCAGGTAATAGCTCGTACAGAAAGGCTGTTTGTACCAGGTAATATCTCTTACAGAAAGGCTGTTTGTACCAGGTAATATCTCGTACAGAAAGGCTGTTTGTACCGGGTAATATCTCGTACAGAAAGGCTGTTTGTACCAGGTAATATCTCGTACAGAAAGGCTGTTTGTACCAGGTAATATCTCGTACAGAAAGGCTGTTTGTACCAGGTAATATCTCGTACAGAAAGGCTGTTTGTACCAGGTAATATCTCGTACAGAAAGGCTGTTTGTACCAGGTAATATCTCGTACAGAAAGGCTGTTTGTACCAGGTAATAGCTCGTACAGAAAGGCTGTTTGTACCAGGTAATATCGCTTACAGAAAGGCTGTTTGTACCAGGTAATATCTCGTACAGAAAGGCTGTTTGTACCGGGTAATATCTCGTACAGAAAGGCTGTTTGTACCAGGTAATATCTCGTACAGAAAGGCTGTTTGTACCAGGTAATATCTCGTACAGAAAGGCTGTTTGTACCAGGTAATATCTCGTACAGAAAGGCTGTTTGTACCAGGTAATATCTCGTACAGAAAGGCTGTTTGTACCAGGTAATATCTCGTACAGAAAGGCTGTTTGTACCAGGTAATATCTCGTACAGAAAGGCTGTTTGTACCAGGTAATATCTCGTACAGAAAGGCTGTTTGTACCAGGTAATATCTCGTACAGAAAGGCTGTTTGTACCGGGTAATATCTCGTACAGAAAGGCTGTTTGTACCGGGTAATATCTCGTACAGAAAGGCTGTTTGGTAGGATAGCGTGTACCAAGTAATATCTTGTACTCCTGTAAGGGGTGATTTAAGCCATGACGCCCTCCCACCCAGTGAGAGGTGGAGCCAGTAAGGATTGCAATGGACACGCGACCCCAACTCCCCAGAAACACGAGGTCTGTGCACATACGTCATCACCGACTTATACAGCATCATATTAATGTTTTAAGTAACCGGCTTCCAGAGATCCCATAGAACTTTTACACAGAGCAAGTAACGCCTGTACAAACGGGCTGTGAGTGGCATGAAACGTAGATATCATTCCTCACACACCGTAGGTCACACAGTATTGGGGAAACGAGATAGTTAAACAGAGGCCTTGGTGCTTAAGAGGTTAACGCGCTGAGTTTAGAGAGACTCTTTCCTTGCCATGGTGAGGTCCTTGCGGCCTCCGAATCCCCCACACCACCTCTGTGTTGTGTAAACACTGCATTGTTTGCGAGGCTTCCATTCATGCGAGCACCTGCATTGTAAATGGACAATCAGGAATGGATGCCTAAGTGTGAATCCTCTGTAAGGAAGTGCCCGGGCGGCTTGGGCTCATGATTTGGGGGGATTATCTCTGATTACACCAATTTACTAATCTCTCTTCTCTTTCCACAGCTTTTTGCTACTGCGAACCAATATCACTTCCTGCACAGCCTGGCTCTACTGGCTGTCCCTCACTGCAGGCGCCCCCTGCTGGTACGTGGACTCTATTAAACCATGCAAGGACAATATTAATTGAAATCAGCACTCTGGAAATTATTAGATAATTAGGTACAGATAATCCAGGGGTGTGAGTGTCTCATGGTTTATCCATAATTTTGATAAAAAAATTTAAACAAATACCCCACTGATTTTTTTTTGTTACATTTTGTTTAGTAAATTGTTCAATGTAAATGTCAGTGATGCAGAACATTAAAGGACCACTCTAGTGCCAGGAAAGCATACTCGTTTTCCTGGCACTAGAGTGCCCTGAGGGTGCCCCCACCCTCAGGGACCCCCTCCCGCCCGGCTCTGGAAAGGGGAAAGGGGTTAAATCTTACCTTTTTCCAGCGCTGGGCGGAGAGATCTCCTCCTCCGATCCTCCTCTTCTCCTCCCCGTCGGCTGAATGCGCACGCGCGGCAAGAGCTGCGCGCGCATTCAGCCGGTCACATAGGAAAGCATTCATAATGCTTTCCTATGGACGCTGGCGTGCTCTCACTGTGAAAATCACAGTGAGAAGCACGCAAGCGCCTCTAGCGGCTGTCAATGAGACAGCCACTAGAGGACATAGGGGGAAGGCTTAACCCATTCATAAACATAGCAGTTTCTCTGAAACTGCTATGTTTATGAAAAAATGGGTTAACCCCAGAAGGACCTGGCACCCAGACCACTTCATTAAGCTGAAGTGGTCTGGGTGCCTAGAGTGGTCCTTTAAATTGGTAAAGTGTTTAGAACCCCCTTTCTCTATAATAAACCCTCCAAGTATCTTTTTAAAATACATGCTTTCTATTTGCTTTTACACTATGATTAAGTTAAGGCTAGACTTCTTTTAAATTTAGGGAAGCACCGTGACATACATTTTCCCATGCTGCCTGGGATTATTGGGAGCTGCTGATTTTTGATTCTCATAATTCGCCCCTTTCAGCAAAGGAGAGGATCTGGGGAGAGAGAATTGCACTGTCTCCGCAGCTCTCCTCCTGGCAGGTCGTTTTCGGGAGTCTGGACAATTTAATGGCGGCAATTGCAATAACCCAGCTGCTTCCACTGAAATCAGAGGTCCTCACACAGCAGCATGCAACCCGATATCCACAGGGTTTGGGAGCTGATCAGTACTCAGAGGGTTTGGGAGCGGATCAGTGCCCACAGGGTTTGGGAGCGGATCAGTGCCCACAGGGTTTGGGAGCGGATCAGTGCCCACAGGGTTTGGGAGCGGATCAGTGCCCACAGGGTTTGGGAGCTGATCAGTACCCACAGGGTTTGGGAGCGGATCAGTACCCACAGGGTTTGGGAGCTGATCAGTGCCCACAGGGTTTGGGAGCTGATCAGTGCCCACAGGGTTTGGGAGCTGATCAGTGCCCACAGGGTTTGGGAGCTGATCAGTGCCCACAGGGTTTGGGAGCTGATCAGTGCCCACAGGGTTTGGGAGCTGATCAGTACCCACAGGGTTTGGGAGCTGATCAGTACCCACAGGGTTTGGGAGCTGATCAGTACCCACAGGGTTTGGGAGCTGATCAGTACCCACAGGGTTTGGGAGCTGATCAGTACCCACAGGGTTTGGGAGCTGATCAGTACCCACAGGGTTTGGGAGCTGATCAGTACCCACAGGGTTTGGGAGCTGATCAGTACCCACAGGGTTTGGGAGCTGATCAGTGCCCACAGGGTTTGGGAGCTGATCAGTGCCCACAGGGTTTGGGAGCTGATCAGTGCCCACAGGGTTTGGGAGCTGATCAGTGCCCACAGGGTTTGGGAGCTGATCAGTGCCCACAGGGTTTGGGAGCTGATCAGTACCCACAGGGTTTGGGAGCTGATCAGTACCCACAGGGTTTGGGAGCTGATCAGTACCCACAGGGTTTGGGAGCTGATCAGTGCCCACATGGTTTGGGAGCTGATCAGTGCCCACATGGTTTGGGAGCTGATCAGTGCCCACATGGTTTGGGAGCTGATCAGTGCCCACAGGGTTTGGGAGCTGATCAGTGCCCACAGGGTTTGGGAGCTGATCAGTGCCCACAGGGTTTGGGAGCTGATCAGTGCCCACAGGGTTTGGGAGCTGATCAGTGCCCACAGGGTTTGGGAGCTGATCAGTGCCCACAGGGTTTGGGAGCTGATCAGTGCCCACAGGGTTTGGGAGCTGATCAGTGCCCACAGGGTTTGGGAGCTGATCAGTGCCCACAGGGTTTCGGAGCTGATCAGTGCCCACAGGGTTTGGGAGCTGATCAGTGCCCACAGGGTTTGGGAGCTGATCAGTGCCCACAGGGTTTGGGAGCTGATCAGTGCCCACAGGGTTTGGGAGCTGATCAGTGCCCACAGGGTTTGGGAGCTGATCAGTGCCCACAGGGTTTGGGAGCTGATCAGTGCCCACAGGGTTTGGGAGCTGATCAGTGCCCACAGGGTTTGGGAGCTGATCAGTGCCCACAGGGTTTGGGAGCTGATCAGTGCCCACAGGGTTTGGGAGCTGATCAGTGCCCACAGGGTTTGGGAGCTGATCAGTGCCCACAGGGTTTGGGAGCTGATCAGTGCCCACAGGGTTTGGGAGCTGATCAGTGCCCACAGGGTTTGGGAGCTGATCAGTGCCCACAGGGTTTGGGAGCTGATCAGTGCCCACAGGGTTTGGGAGCTGATCAGTGCCCACAGGGTTTGGGAGCTGATCAGTGCCCACAGGGTTTGGGAGCTGATCAGTGCCCACAGGGTTTGGGAGCTGATCAGTGCCCACAGGGTTTGGGAGCTGATCAGTGCCCACAGGGTTTGGGAGCTGATCAGTGCCCACAGGGTTTGGGAGCTGATCAGTGCCCACAGGGTTTGGGAGCTGATCAATACCCACAGGGTTTGGGAGCTGATCAGTGCCCACAGAGTTTGGGAGCTGATCAGTGCCCACAGGGTTTGGGAGCTGATCAGTGCCCACAGGGTTTGGGAGCTGATCAGTGCCCACAGGGTTTGGGAGCTGATCAGTGCCCACAGGGTTTGGGAGCTGATCAGTGCCCACAGGGTTTGGGAGCTGATCAGTGCCCACAGGGTTTGGGAGCGGATCAATACCCACTGGGTTTGGGAGCTGATCAGTGCCCACAGGGTTTGGGAGCTGATCAGTGCCCACAGGGTTTGGGAGCTGATCAGTGCCCACAGGGTTTGGGAGCTGATCAGTGCCCACAGGGTTTGGGAGCTGATCAGTGCCCACAGGGTTTGGGAGCTGATCAGTGCCCACAGGGTTTGGGAGCTGATCAGTGCCCACAGGGTTTGGGAGCTGATCAGTACCCACAGGGTTTGGGAGCTGATCAGTGCCCACAGGGTTCAGGAGTGAGAGAATCCATTTGTTGCAGGCAATGACACTCCTATATCCCCCACAGATTGTACTGTAACTGTGTGATACCAGCCCCATTGTTCTCTCAATCACTGTACTTGTTAGTGCATTCTGTATCATGCTCTGCTTGGGAAGGTGAATTGAAATGAACAAGTAGTTGTAGACTCCCATGCCGGAGTGCCTGTAAGCACTGGCAGTGTGAAGGAAAGCAGTGGGTCTGAACGTGTTGTCTGCATGCTACTTGGTAACCCCATGCTGCTGCGTTGGCATAGAGCGAAGTTAGCTACAGAAACTAAACGTGCTACAGTATTACAGAGCTTATTCTGTCAGGGTACAGATTTTACGCACGTCTTTTACAAAAAACAAATGACAAATTCTGCATTGGAGAGTAAATTAAATGACAGCTTTAGAAATACAAAAATAAAAGTCCTGTGCTCACTCCCATCACCCCTGGGCAGCAGCAACGACCACAGTACACATCAGCCCCAATATATACTAAAATCCAAAGGAAAAAAGTTACCTGCGCTCTCTCCTTAATCCCTATATATGTTTAAACAAACTAAGGTCATTTAGTTACTCCAATGGCCATTGGAGAGAATGCCCGCCTGCCAACGTCAAGGCAGACTCACCCTAGACGGGTCCTACTCTGACCCTTCACCTTGCTTCCTTGAGCTTCTGGCAAATATATCTCTAATGAGACAGAGAGGGGTATTTTTATATACACCCCTATATACTTATTAACCCTTAATAGGGAACACATGGGATGGGCGGCAGCATTGTAACAAGGCTGTGTGATACAAAGTGAAAAGTGAACAGGTAAACACCCCTTTCTGTCTCACTAGAGATATTTTTGCCAGAAGCTCAAGGAAGCAAGGTGAAAGGTTAGTGTAGGACCCGCCTAGGGGGGTCTGCCTTGACGTTGGCAGGCGGCATTCCCTCCAGTGGCCATTGGAGTAACTAAATGACCTCCATTTGTCTAATTATACATAGGGATTAAGGAGAGAGCGCAGGTAACCTTTGTGCTTTGGTTTTTACTATATGTATTAGCTGATGTGTACTGTGGTCGTTGCTGCCGCCCAGTAGTGATGGGAGTGAGCGCAGGACTTTACTTTTTGTATTTGTATTCACTTTTTGTATCACACAGCCTGGTTACAATGCTGCCGCCCATCCCATGTGTTCCCTATTAAGGGTTAATAAGTATATAGGGGTGTATATAAAAAACACCCCTTTCTGTCTCATTAGAGATCTTTGCCAGAAGCTCAAGGAAGCAGGCTGAAGGGTCAGTGTTAGGACCCGCTTAGGGGGGTCTGCCTTGACGTTGGCAGGCGGGCATTCCCTCCAGTGGTCCTTGGAGGTAACTAAAAAAACCTCCATTTGTTTAAATATACATAGGGATTAAGGAGAGAGCACAGGTAACTTTTTTCCTTTGGTTTTTACTATAAATTACAGCTTTCCCAGCGTCAGTCTTGCTTTCCAGCCCAGAAAGCCGAGGTTGCGTGTGCTGTATTTTGTCGTTTTATGAAGTATGGATGTTAAGGTGTCGCCGTCTATCTGATATAAAGCATAATAAGTGTTATGCAGGATTGGGAGTAATGTGATTGCATATTCAGTATAACAATAAAAGATTCCCTGGGGACGCCCATTCATTTTTGGCTTTCTGTCTGTGCAATATTTACGTTTACTGTGCGATTGTCTGGGTCCCTATCTCTTATGCCACATATTTCTGTTGTACACAAGCAATCGTGCAAGCTGTCCTTCTAGTTAACATCTCCATATCCATGACTGGGTGCTGTGTGTTCTATTCATGTTACACATGTCGGTTTGTATTTTTGTTATCCCGGGCTCTGCTCTTCCAGCCAAGTCCAGCCCTTTCTGAGCTATTACAATAGTCCCAGACTTTTAATTCTCTTGCAGTTAGCATCATTTTGGTACCAACCTCTAAGCATTGTGTATTATACAGCCTGGCATAGCACCATTCATTGCTTTCTACCATACCAGCCAGCCCTAAGCATTGTGTATTATACAGCCTGGCATAGCACCATTCATTGCTTTCTACCATACCAGCCAGCCCTAAGCATTGTGTATTATACAGCCTGGCATAGCACCACTCATCGCTTTCTACCAGCCAGCCCTAAGCATTGTGTATTATACAGCCTGGCATAGCACCACTCATCGCTTTCTACCAGCCAGCCCTAAGCATTGTGTATTATACAGCCTGGCATAGCGCCACTCATCGCTTTCTACCAGCCAGCCCTAAGCATTGTGTATTATACAGCCTGGCATAGCACCACTCATCGCTTTCTACCAGCCAGCCCTAAGCATTGTGTGTTATACAGCCTGGCATAGCACCACTCATCGCTTTCTACCAGCCAGCCCTAAGCATTGTGTATTATACAGCCTGGCATAGCACCACTCATCGCTTTCTACCATACCAGCCAGCCCTAAGCATTGTGTATTATACAGCCTGGCATAGCGCCACTCATCGCTTTATACCATACCAGCCAGCCCTAAGCATTGTGTATTATACAGCCTGGCATAGCACCACTCATCGCTTTCTACCAGCCAGCCCTAAGCATTGTGTATTATACAGCCTGGCATAGCACGATTCATCGCTTTCTACCAGCCAGCCAGCCCTAAGCATTGTGTATTATACAGCCTGGCATAGCGCCACTCATCGCTTTCTACCAGCCAGCCCTAAGCATTGTGTATTATACAGCCTGGCATAGCACCACTCATCGCTTTCTACCATACCAGCCAGCCCTAAGCATTGTGTATTATACAGCCTGGCATAGCACCACTCATCGCTTTCTACCAGCCAGCCTTAAGCATTGTGTATTATACAGCCTGGCATAGCACCACTCATCGCTTTCTACTATACCAGCCAGCCCTAAGCATTGTGTATTATACAGCCTGGCATAGCACGATTCATCGCTTTCTACCAGCCAGCCCTAAGCATTGTGTGTTATACAGCCTGGCATAGCACCACTCATCGCTTTCTACCAGCCAGCCCTAAGCATTGTGCATTATACAGCCTGGCATAGCACCACTCATCGCTTTCTACCAGCCAGCCCTAAGCATTGTGTATTATACAGCCTGGCATAGCACCACTCATCGCTTTCTACCAGCCAGCCCTAAGCATTGTGTATTATACAGCCTGGCATAGCACCACTCATCGCTTTCTACCAGCCAGCCCTAAGCATTGTGTATTATACAGCCTGGCATAGCACCACTCATCGCTTTCTACCAGCCAGCCCTAAGCATTGTGTATTATACAGCCTGGCATAGCACCACTCATCGCTTTCTACCAGCCAGCCTTAAGCATTGTGTATTATACAGCCTGGCATAGCGCCACTCATCGCTTTCTACCAGCCAGCCCTAAGCATTGTGTATTATACAGCCTGGCATAGCGCCACTCATCGCTTTCTACCAGCCAGCCCTAAGCATTGTGTATTATACAGCCTGGCATAGCGCCACTCATCGCTTTCTACCAGCCAGCCCTAAGCATTGTGTATTATACAGCCTGGCATAGCGCCACTCATCGCTTTCTACCAGCCAGCCCTAAGCATTGTGTATTATACAGCCTGGCATAGCACCACTTATCGCTTTCTACCAGCCAGCCCTAAGCATTGTGTATTATTCAGCCTGGCATAGCACGATTCATCGCTTTCTACCAGCCAGCCCTAAGCATTGTGTATTATACAGCCTGGCATAGCACCACTCATCGCTTTCTACCAGCCAGCCCTAAGCATTGGGTATTATACAGCCTGGCATAGCACCACTCATCGCTTTCTACCATACCAGCCAGCCCTAAGCATTGTGTATTATACAGCCTGGCATAGCACCACTCATCGCTTTCTACCATGCCAGCCCTAAGCATTGTGTATTATACAGCCTGGCATAGCACCACTCATCGCTTTCTACCAGCCAGCCCTAAGCATTGTGTGTTATACAGCCTGGCATAGCACCACTCATCGCTTTCTACCAGCCAGCCCTAAGCATTGTGTGTTATACAGCCTGGCATAGCACCACTTATCGCTTTCTACCATACCAGCCAGCCCTAAGCATTGTGTATATATTGCTTTTTTACTTGTTTTGTTTTTGTATTTATTAATATCATCTAGTGCAATAATTGCCTGCTAGGGTTAACTCCTCTTCTAGTAGTTGTCTACCTGCAAAGTGACACAGGGGCACTCTGGGTCTGTTCCCTTACCTGCAGAGTGACAGACAGGGGGCGCTGTGAGTCTGTTCCCTTACCTGCAGAGTGACAGACAGAGGGTGTTGTGAGTCTGTTCCTTTACCTGCAGAGTGACAGACTGGGGGCACTCTGGGTCTGTTCCCTTACCTGCAGAGTGACAGACAGGGGGCGCTGTGAGTCTGTTCCTTTACCTGCAGAGTGACAGATAGGGGGCGCTGTGAGTCTGTTCCTTCACCTGCTGGGTGACAGGCAGGGGGCGCTGTGAGTCTGTTCCTTCACCTGCTGGTTGACTGGGCGCTGTGAGTCTGTTCCTTCACCTGCTGGTTGACTGGGCGCTGTGAGTCTGTTCCTTTACCTGCAGAGTGACAGATAGGGGGCGCTGTGAGTCTGTTCCTTCACCTGCTGGGTGACAGGCAGGGGGCGCTGTGAGTCTGTTCCTTCACCTGCTGGGTGACAGGCAGGGGGCGCTGTGAGTCTGTTCCTTCACCTGCTGGGTGACAGGCAGGGGGCGCTGTGAGTCTGTTCCTTCACCTGCTGGGTGACAGGCAGGGGTCGCTGTGAGTCTGTTCCTTCACCTGCTGGGTGACAGGCAGGGGGCGCTGTGAGTCTGTTCCTTCACCTGCTGGGTGACAGGCAGGGGGCGCTGTGAGTCTGTTCCTTTACCTGCAGAGTGACAGGGGGCGCTGTGAGTCTGTTCCTTTACCTGCTGGGTGACAGGCAGGGGGCGCTGTGAGTCTGTTCCTTCACCTGCTGGGTGACAGGCAGGGGGCGCTGTGAGTCTGTTCCTTCACCTGCTGGGTGACAGGCAGGGGGCGCTGTGAGTCTGTTCCTTTACCTGCTGGGTGACAGGCAGGGGGCGCTGTGCGTCTGCCCCTCCCACTGCATTATGACAGGAGGAAGTTCGGAGTCTGCCTCTACCCTTGCAGCTAATCCGTCCTTTGTTAATGACACTTTACTTTTGTCTCTTTAGGCTGGTTCTCTTTTGACATCTGGAATGGTCCTTTTCTCCGGTACCTTCTATTATCACGCTCTGACCGGGGACTCCACGTTCACCAAGGCAGCACCGTATGGTGGCACCCTCCTGATCTTGGGGTGGGCAGCAATGGCTCTGTGAAGGCATCTTGACTGAGTCGGTAGAAGATTATGCTTGGCTCTGAAGTGTTTTTTCCCAGATTGCATAGCGTGCAGGGGCCAGCGTGAGATTTGACAATCAGAAGAGGCGATAAACCTGACGCTGCACAGAAAGTGGGTTAACGCCACAAGCTGACATCACTGCTTACATTCATCATGATGATTAGGAATTGATTATGTTTTTTTATACAATCACAATAAACCTAATGTTCATGTAAATAAATAATTTGCATTTAAAAAAAAAAAAAAAAAAGATTGTAAAACTTGTTTGAAATCTGCCAGTCAAACTGCATTTCTTTCAGGTAACAAACTTGAAAATGATTTATACAGGTTTGTAAGGACCTGATGGTATCTAATATTAAATGTTACAGTGGAGGCTGGACTTTGAAGAAGGGTGTCCGGTCAAACACTCGGTCTGAATGTCCTCTAAACCTACTGTGGCAGACCACCAGAGTATCACCACCACGGGTTCCCTTTTCCAGTGTTAAATAGCTCTATTAAACCGCAGTAGTGGTTATAGCTAGTATAGCTTTACCCCATAAATTAGCCGAGACTTAATGTTGGGAGTAGATCGGGTTTATTTTGCCAAAACATCCAGTATTTAAACTCTCCATAGAGCATAACATAAATGTGGCAAACCTAGCCACTGTGGAACTATAATCTGGGAAGGTTGTCTGGAGGCTGTATTATGTGCCATGTATATTTGCTGTGTATGTGTTATGTTAGGGCGATTCGCATGCTGGCAGCCGTAAGCTACCAGCATACAAAGACTTCGTTCGACGAACAGCGGTGACTTAAGCCGTTCGCCGAACGAATAAGGGCTCCCCTGATAGACCACACACTTAGGGTCGTGTGGCAATTGTTAACCGATTGCAACAATGTTGCAATCGGTAATTATAGACTATTCTGGGTGGCCGTCGTTCGACTACCGACCATGCGGCGGTCGGCCATCTTGGATTCGTCTATTTGGCAGCGGTGCTTGGTCGTCGAGTGCCTGGAACCAAAAACGGCTACTCGATGATGCGAGCACCGCTGCACTTCCAAGCCATTCGGGAGCCCGGTTTTTCGGTAGAATCGTTCCCCTGGATATGTTCGACAGATTGAGGGGAACTTCTATGTAAAGTTATATTTGTGCGGCGTTCGGTCAATTCCGCCGGGATCTGAGCGGTATTCTCACGAAAGGTGCGCTCAGACCCCAGCTACCTGCCGAACGTTCGGTCATTTAAATCTACCGAATAAAATGTGAAAACCGTATTTTAATATAGATTGTCAGTTCTGCTGCACGAGGGGATAATCCACTTAATCGTCCATTTTAGTGGGTGTATCCTTCTCGTGCAGCACAGCCTGTTGGGAAAGTTACAATGTATGATGGGAGAAATCCCCTGGATTTACTGTCTGGAAACCCCTTGCATGGGGAACTGTATAAATATGCCAGCTGTGAATAAAACGAGTTAGTTGACTCCCAGACTGTGTTTCGTCCGGTTATTGGGAGGATTTGGGGATTTGTCTTACCCTTCAGCGCTGACTGTGGATGTACTCGTGGAACCAGCGGAGATTGTGGTCTTTAATACCTGCCCTCCGCTACAATAAACTCCTCCCAGTTGTCTGGGAGATAATTGAGCCCTAAGCCTGGTAATTCTTTCAGGTACAGGAAAACAATTTTACACAAAAACAACCCGAAACCCCATTAATTCTACGCAGGAACCCCACATGTCCTATAGCCGGGATCTGAGCGCTCAAGTTGTCTAAATAGCCCTCAGAGCCGTTTGGTGTAGCGAAATCTCCACGAGGTAAAGTTTTGACTGGCCTGCCACGAGGTTGTAGCCCAAAACCGTTCCAGAGGATATGAGGCAGCGGGCAATCAACTTTTAGGGGATCATGCAAGAAAACAGAATGTTTTCCCTGGCTCTTGGGGAACGAATGTTCTTTGTAGTTCAGAGTCTTTTCCCCGAAGAGCGCTATAGCGGAGCTGCAATGCTGAGATTGAATATCTCTGGAGCGCTGGTTAGTTCTGGGCGTCAACTTATGTTTATTAGCCCACACATGGCTTTTTTTTATGGAGTCTCCAGATCAAGTTTACAGGGAATCTTCCCAAGATGCTCTGGGTCTGAGAGATAATTGGGCTGGGAATTTTAGATAACTTAATTATCTCTCCGTTACATGAAATACATAAAATATATAATACTAAACATAATAAACATAATAAAACATTACAGGAACCCAACAATTCTTATATCCCCCGAATAGCCTGTATCTGACCGCACAACATATCCGAACAATGCTCAGATTGGTTCGGTGGAACGAGATCTCTATTTGGGAGAAGAGTTTACTGGCAGGCCACGAGGTGATGCCCTAAAATAGTTCCAGAGTACTCAGGGCTATGGCCGGTCTTGGTTCGGGAGTTCCTGCATGAACACCAACGAACGCTCCTCCTGGCTCTCCCCAGTCGGTACATCATATCTCCCAAATGTGGTTTGTGTAGTTGTTCGGGAAATTATACAGGCAGCAGTACCATCTTGACCGGGGTTCGGTATAGAAACGGCAGCCACCCAGGGAAGGCACTCAAGTACTCCTTAATTGCGGTAAACAGCCAAGGGTGGTCGGTTTTCTAAGTCAATAACGGGGGCGGGGACCACACAAGTTCTGTTTGGTTCACGATCGGGGGCTACGGATCTGCTCGAAAGACCTCAATATGGGTTCGGGCAACCGAACTGATGCCAGGTCCGCCACAAGCGCTCTCCTGGATTGTCTGTTGGAGGAGCAGGCAGCGGTACAGTGTCCGACGACAAAGTACCGCTGCCTGCATTTGGCAGACAAGATGGCCACCATTCCAAAGCGCATGTGTTCGATTATACAAATGGTGGCCTCCCAGGGAGAGCACTTGAGTTAAACACATTCTTTGAGGTTAATGAGCCAGGGGGTGGTCTGGGTCTCGGGAGTATAAAAATGGAGATACAAATCTCTGTTCGGGAAATGAACAAGGGATACGGAGAAACAAACAAGTAGATTATCACAAGTGATGGGTTATTCCATCACACCTACATCTTGGTTAGTTGGCTGAGCTGAAAAAATCTTACAGACTACCCAACTACTGCCTCCTATATATTATTAAAGGGACACTATAGGCACTCATTGAAGTGGTCTGTATGAAGTGCCTGTTTAACCCTGCAATGTAAAAACTTTTCAAACTGCAGTGTTTATATTGCAGGGTTACGTCCACCTTTAGTGGCTGTCTTCCTGCTACCTAACAGAGTTAAACACTCACTCCTTGAATGTGGATGTCTAAAATGTTGACATTTTTTTAATTTTATTGCGAGTGATGCACATTAGGTCCCACAACGCCTTATGGGAGTAGGAGACCTTGCAAGCACCTCGACAGTGGAAAGAGGAAAGTTGTAGGGATAATTGTGGGGACATGTCTGACAAATTGAAAAAAATATGTTTTAATCCCTTCAAAATCTGATGTAGGGTGGACAGGTTTGTATTCCTAATGCTATAGTTTTTCTTTAATTAGTTCTTCAAATTATATTCTAAAAGACCAAGGCATATAAACTTTGCACCATGGACCACCCAATGCTTTCCCACTAGTCTCCATCTTTGAAAACTCATTTGACCAAATATCTGCTAGATCCTGAGATGTAGGCGAAGTGTAGGTTTAGGTTCCTTGTTAGCTGCAGGGTTCAGTCTTGTAACAGAGCTGCAATCCTCTGGAGCTGGAACGGAAGCACTGGTTATAGCCCATTCCCCCAGTAACTGGAGGACATACCGCTTTCGGAGTCAACTTATTTTATTTTGGCCACCCACTGCTTTTATTCACAGACCCCTACATGGGGTCTCCTATACAAAAATGCAGGGCTTTTCCTCCCAAGATCCTCTGTGCCTGAGCGTTAATTGTGTGAGAAGAAAAATCTATAGCTCCATTATCTCAGCGGTACAGAAAAATCTACTATATTTGAAAACACCCCAAAAATACTTTTTAATACATCAGAAACCCACGAAAGACATATCCCCAAATAATTGGGGTCTGAGTGCACACTTTGCCAAAATATCACTTAGATCCTTTCGGTGGTTCAGGAACGCCATTTGAATGATGTTTTGACCAGTCGGCCACGAGGTGATACCCCAAAACTGTTCCAGAGAAAACAAGGCAACAATTGGTCATCATTCGGGGGTTCTTGCTTGAACACAGACGATTGCTCCCCCTGGCTTTTAGGATATGAATGCTCCCCCTGTTCGGTAGTTTCTACATTCCGAACGTCGTTCTCATAACTGTTCAGGAAGTTGGATGGGCAGCTGTACCAGTTTACCTGGTCTTTGCGGGGTCGCGTAGCTGAAAACAGTTCCACGCTGTCGATGACCATGTACTGCTGCCCGCATTCGGGAGACAAAATGGCTCTATGAACCTGTGCGTTCAGTTATACAAACGCCGGCCACCCAGGGAAAGCACTCAAGTACTCCTTAATTGCGGTTAACAGCCAGGGGTGGTCGGTGTTCTTATTCAATAACGGGGGGACCAAACGCACTCTGTTCGGTTCCCGAACAGGGGAATACATGTTTGTTCGGTGCTCAGTCTATGGACAACTGCAGGGTTCAGTGTTCAGTCTATGGAGAGCTGCTGGGTTAAGTGTTTAGCCTATGGAGAGCTGCAGGGTTCAGTATTCAGTCTATGGAGAGCTGCAGGGTTCAGTGCTCAGTCTATGGAGAGCTGCAGGGTTCAGTGTTCAGTCTATGGAGAGCTGCAGGGTTCAGTATTCAGTCTAGGGAGAGCTGCAGGGTTCAGTATTCAGTCTAGGGTGAGCTTCAGTGCTCAGTGTATGGAGAGCTTCAGGGTTCAGTGTATGGAGAGCTGCGGGGTTCAGGGCTCAGTCTATGGAGAGCTGCATGGCTCAGTATTCAGTCTATGGAGAGCTGCTGGGTTCAGTATTCAGTCTAGGGAGAGCTGCAGGGTTCAGTATTCAGTCTATGGAGAGCTGCGGGGTTCAGGGCTCAATCTATGGAGAGCTGCAGGGCTCAGTATTCAGTCTATGGAGAGCTGCAGGGTTCAGTGCTCAGTCTATGGAGAGCTGCAGGGTTCAGTATTCAGTCTATGGAGAGCTGCAGGGTTCAGTATTCAGTCTATGGAGAGCTGCGGGGTTCAGTATTCAGTCTATGGAGAGCTGCGGTGTTCAGTGTTCAGTGTATGGAGAGCTGCAGGGTTCAGTGTTCAGGCTATGGAGAGCTGCAGGGTTCAGTGCTCAGTCTATGGAGAGCTGCAGGGTTCAGTATTCAGTCTATGGAGAGCTGCAGGGTTCAGTATTCAGTCTATGGAGAGCTGCGGGGTTCAGTATTCAGTCTATGGAGAGCTGCGGGGTTCAGTGTTCAGTGTATGGAGAGCTGCAGGGTTCAGTATTCAGTCTATGGAGAACTGCAGGGTTCAGTATTCAGTCTATGGAGAGCTGCAGGGTTCAGAGCTCAGTCTATGGAAAGCTGCGGGGTTCAGTATTCAGTCTATGGAGAGCTGCAGGGTTCAGTGCTCAGTCTATGGAGAGCTGCAGGGTTCAGTCTATTGAGAGCTGCAGGGTTCAGTGTTCAGTCTATGGAGAGCTGCAGGGTTCAGTATTCAGTCTATGGAGAGCTGCTGGGTTAAGTGTTTAGCCTATGGAGAGCTGCAGGGTTCAGTATTCAGTCTATGGAGAGCTGCAGGGTTCAGTGCTCAGTCTATGGAGAGCTGCAGGGTTCAGTGTTCAGTCTATGGAGAGCTGCAGGGTTCAGTATTCAGTCTAGGGAGAGCTGCAGGGTTCAGTATTCAGTCTAGGGTGAGCTTCAGTGCTCAGACTGAGGGGGTTCAGACTGAGCCCTGAACCCCGCAGTGTATGGAGAGCTGCGGGGTTCAGGGCTCAGTCTATGGAGAGCTGCATGGCTCAGTATTCAGTCTATGGAGAGCTGCTGGGTTCAGTATTCAGTCTAGGGAGAGCTGCAGGGTTCAGTATTCAGTCTATGGAGAGCTGCGGAGTTCAGGGCTCAATCTATGGAGAGCTGCAGGGCTCAGTATTCAGTCTATGGAGAGCTGCAGGGTTCAGTGTTCAGGCTATGGAGAGCTGCAGGGTTCAGTGCTCAGTCTATGGAGAGCTGCAGGGTTCAGTATTCAGTCTATGGAGAGCTGCAGGGTTCAGTATTCAGTCTATGGAGAGCTGCGGGGTTCAGTATTCAGTCTATGGAGAGCTGCGGTGTTCAGTGTTCAGTGTATGGAGAGCTGCAGGGTTCAGTGTTCAGGCTATGGAGAGCTGCAGGGTTCAGTGCTCAGTCTATGGAGAGCTGCAGGGTTCAGTATTCAGTCTATGGAGAGCTGCAGGGTTCAGTATTCAGTCTATGGAGAGCTGCGGGGTTCAGTGTTCAGTGTATGGAGAGCTGCAGGGTTCAGTATTCAGTCTATGGAGAACTGCAGGGTTCAGTATTCAGTCTATGGAGAGCTGCAGGGTTCAGAGCTCAGTCTATGGAAAGCTGCGGGGTTCAGTATTCAGTCTATGGAGACCTGCAGGGTTCAGGGTTCAGTCTATGGAGAGCTGCAGGGTTCAGTATTCAGTCTATGGAGAGCTGCAGGGTTCAGTATTCAGTCTATGGAGACCTGCAGGGTTCAGTGTTCAGTCTATTGAGAGCTGCAGGGTTCAGTGCTCAGTGTATGGAGAGCTGCGGGGTTCAGTATTCAGTGTATGGAGAGCTGCAGGGTTCAGTTTTCAGTCTATGGAGAGCTGCAGGGCTCAGTATTCAGTGTATGGAGAGCTGCAGGGTTCAGTATTCAGTCTATGGAGAGCTGCAGGGCTCAGTATTCAGGCTATGGAGAGCTGCAGGGTTCAGTGCTCAGTCTATGGAGAGCTGCAGGGTTCAGTATTCAGTCTATGGAGAGCTGCAGGGTTCAGTATTCAGTCTATGGAGAGCTGCAGGGTTCAGTTTTCAGTCTATGGAGAGCTGCAGGGCTCAGTATTCAGTGTATGGAGAGCTGCAGGGCTCAGTATTCAGTGTATGGAGAGCTGCAGGGTTCAGTGCTCAGTCTATGGAGAGCTGCATGGACTATTTAATATATATTCATTCTGATATTTTCCGTTTCTGACCCCCACATTTTCTAATGTAATATATGCTGGTTATAGCTGTTTGCTTTTCATAGTAATAAACATTTTTTGTGATGATCTGTATTACACCCAGTGGACCCTGGGTGGAGCCATCACACCACAGCAACTGCTCTCAAAATTGGTTAAATAGTGAATTCCAAACTTTGCTCAATCGGAACTTCCTAATTAGAGTCTGCACCTCTAGGACAGGTAAAGGGAATAAAGAGCCTGCACCTCTAGGACAGGTAAAGGGAATAAAGAGTCTGCACCTCTAGGACAGGTAATGGGAATAGAGAGTCTGCACCTCTAGGACAGGTAAAGGGAATAGAGAGTCTGCACCTCTAGGACAGGTAAAGGGAATAGAGAGTCTGCACCTCTAGGACAGGTAATGGGAATAGAGAGTCTGCACCTCTAGGACAGGTAAAGGGAATAGAGAGTCTGCACCTCTAGGACAGGTAAAGGGAATAGAGAGTCTGCACCTCTAGGACAGGTAAAGGGAATAAAGAGCCTGCACCTCTAGGACAGGTAAAGGGAATAAAGAGCCTGCACCTCTAGGACAGGTAAAGGGAATAGAGACCCTGCACCTCTAGGACAGGTAAAGAGAATAAAGAGCCTGCACCTCTAGGACAGGTAATGGGAATAGAGAGTCTGCACCTCTAGGACAGGTAAAGGGAATAGAGAGTCTGCACCTCTAGGACAGGTAAAGAGAATAAAGAGCCTGCACCTCTAGGACAGGTAATGGGAATAGAGAGTCTGCACCTCTAGGACAGGTAAAGGGAATAGAGAGTCTGCACCTCTAGGACAGGTAAAGGGAATAGAGAGTCTGCACCTCTAGGACAGGTAAAGGGAATAAAGACCCTGCACCTCTAGGACAGGTAAAGGGAATAGAGAGTCTGCACCTCTAGGACAGGTAAAGGGAATAGAGAGTCTGCACCTCTAGGACAGGTAAAGGGAATAGAGAGTCTGCACCTCTAGGACAGGTAAATAGAATAGAGAGTCTGCACCTCTAGGACAGGTAAAGGGAATAGAGAGTCTGCACCTCTAGGACAGGTAAAGGGAATAAAGAGTCTGCACCTCTAGGACAGGTAAAGGGAATAGAGAGTCTGCACCTCTAGGACAGGTAAAGGGAATAGAGAGTCTGCACCTCTAGGACAGGTAAAGGGAATAAAGAGCCTGCACCTCTAGGACAGGTGAATATTGGCCATTGTAAAGTAACCATGAAATATGATGTGATTATGAATATTGATCCGGTAAATATCAGTGAAATACAGTATTCCCTTGTAAAGTCATTCTTATACAGAATCTCTTCTTAATTAACAGGAGCTATTACGAGCAAAGGTCGCCATGTATGTACTGACCATGTATGTAAAGGATCAGATAACAACCTGTGCATTTAGAACCTATTTTAATAAACTAAAATCTTACAGAAATGAATGTGAGACATGAACCTACTCGATGTCATGGAGTAACACTTCCGGGTTCGGCACTCAGCAGTGAGGAGCCGGACCCCGTCCCCCTCTGACACAGCTCTGATGGTATTTAGGGAGACTGGGCCAGAGAGAGGGGGCTTGGTGATTGATTGTGTGAGCTAACGTGTGAGCTGCCCCTGTGGGCTCCACAGGCTCAGCTACTGGGAACTGCTTCCATCAGACTTACCTCTCCACAAGCTCAGACAAGCCGGTCCAGCCTTTGAGCAAATGCAAGGATTGCTGCATGCCATAAAGGATTACTGGAGAACGGATACTTTGCTACTTTACAAGTGGACCATATCTCTGAACTATTGGAGGACTACCCATATTAACCTTAAGTATATATTTCAGCTAATTGTCTGGAATATTATTTATTAATGAACTAATGCTTGCTTACTCAAATCTACATTGCTACAAGTTACTAATCTCATGGAGGACAACTCCCATCATGCTTATTCACTATGAACTGTTTCTTGCTTTGCAAATATCCTTAGCTACTTGATTATTGTTCCTATTGAAGATTATTCTCATGAACTTAAAGAATGTTACTTAATGCATCTCTGAAGAAATACTTAATAATGAACTTTGTGTTGTTGATTACTTGCACTTCTTCCTATTGGATTATTGCAATTCATTTAAGTTTAACTCAATGAGATTCTCTCTTTTCTTAAAGCTACAGTATTGATACTTAAGGATTCTCCATTTCTTCACTATTGTAATTAGGGAGTTTTCAAGCTGCAGTTGAGTTCCAATCCAAATCACCCCTAGAAGTGTAACACTCGAATACCTCTTTATCACAGCTCCTCTGCCAGTGCTGTAATGTCTGCTCTATTTGCTAAGGGGTAAACCTTCTGTATTACAGTGTGGTTGAGTACCACGGGACGCTGTATTGGATGATGTGGACACTAGTGGTACCATTGGGTTTTGTGTAAAGGGGTGCACAACATGGTAGTTACAGCAGGGGTATCAAATACTAGTGCCCCATATCTTAATGGGACACAGTGTTCTCCATAACATCTCTAGATGAATTAAGCAGTTTGGGTGTATAGATTATGCCTCTGCAGTCTCACTGCTCAATTCTCTGCCATTTAGGAGTTAAATCACTTTATTTATGCAGCTCTACCCACACCTCCCTGCATGTAACTTACACAGCCTTCCTAAACACTTCCTGTAACGTGAGATCTAATGTTTACACTTCCTGTATTGCACAGCCTGTTTAATTTAGAAATTTTATGGCAGAGAAATGGGGGATGATCAATAAACCAAAACTGCTTCATTAAGATAAAGTTGTTTTGGTGCTCAGAATGTCTCTGTAATGATCTACAATTCCCAGAATTGCAATATATGTGCAATTCTGGGAATTGTAGACCTTCAGCTACCTTGACCCATTCATGCATTCCTTAAGGCCACAATGCAGTATGGAGGAGGGAGCTGGGACCCCATGGATTCACATTTCTGTTCTACTGGTCACCTGTCTGATATCTGGGGGTGTGAGGAAAGCATGCAAATGCCTGCTCCAGATTACTCTGAGTCTGGGGACACCTACTTAATGAGCCCCATCTGAATCCATTCTCCTATGTATTAATCCTCACGTCCACAGCAGGTGCAGTGAGCAGTCAAGAGGGAGCATACAGCTACTTCACATATATGTGTATTAGAAGCATGCGAGAACCCCTGCATCACATTACTGAACCCCAGAGCTTGAATCATAAAATACAGACCATGTCTCATTATAATTCAACAGAACTAACTCCGTATCAAACATCTTTCGGACTTCTCACCACGGCCGACGGACCACTCCTGCAGAGCGGACCATAATACCCACTGGTGATTATTTAATATATCTTTTGAAACCTATCAGGATTAACTATAACTGCTCAAGTAGACAACATATTCCACCAATGAAGGCATATGAAAGCTATATTATCCATGATCAAACTTTAAGGGCCAACTGGCACAATGAGAGCAGATGAATGCTCAGAGTCATGTGAGTGATCTAATTCACAGTAAACTTAGCATTTTATAGAATGTGTTTATTCACTTCTTGGAAATGTGATGGATACTTATCACTTTTTATCACTATTTGGTGCAGTTCAATAAGAAGAAGGATTAGAGGATGTGGCCACGGCCAGGAAGTAGCTAGCGCGGGACGCTAGCGGGCGATGTCAGAGGTCGGTCGAGCAGCATGAGATGCGGTCTGATAGTGCAACACGAGGCTTCTCTGATTAAACGCAGCTGGTGAAGTGAGAGACTCGGTGGAAGTTTTCTCTGATGCCGCGGCGAGCAGAATTAAAAAAGAGAAGATTAGAAGCCAAAAGTGTGAAGAGGAAGCCGGTATAAAAGGATGTCCTGAGAGACGCGGGGGGAAAGAAGGCTTGAGCTAAGGAGAGCAAAGCAACCGGTGAGAAAAGTCAGACAAAGTAAAGCACGGCACTGAGAGTGGAGAAGAGACAGGGGGTAAGATAGAGAGGGGTGAATGCCCCCACCTATCCCCAACTCATCCCTCCCGGTATCCAGCTGAGAATTAACATCCCATAAGGATTAATAGTGCTTAAACATCTCTGCTCTGCCCTGCATTCCTGACGTCCTCTGACCATTGTAACCTGCGGATGAAAACGTGGGTGAGACCTCTTCAATACATACATTCATATATTTATCATATACATATACGTCTTTTATCTCCGATTTGTTTTTTGGAGAGATGGCTCTGAAAATGACTCCCCAGTATTGCTGCTATGGAAAACTTTTTTTTTTTTTTTCCTTATCCCTTTTGCAGTAATTTTTTTTATCAACAGTGAGCTCAAATGTCGCCTAAACACTGCCAGAGGGGATAATGTGCTGTGTGGGTTATTTTTATCTCGCTCATGAATCCAAATGTGTAGGATCATTTTTTCTTTGCTTTTTTTGGCTATGAAGCTGGAACATTATTGGAGCCATTTTTTTTACATTTGGCACCCAGTGTTGATATGTGAAAGATATGCTTCCTTCAATTTTCTAAACAGGACCCACTCTTTGGCGGCTTATGAAATAAAAGTGGATTAAGGCTTCAGGTATAACTGGAATATAAGAACTGATCGAAGGGACAACTCCGCTTTATGTTTTCATATGCACCCAGGTCCCCTATAGCGAACTCTGACAGCTGAGGGATCAGTATATATATATAATAAGGGCCCTGTGGCTGAAGTTGGCAGAAGCTGGTCGTAACACAGCTTAATCGGGGTTCTCCCCCCCTTTTTTTTTTTCCATGTGAAGGACTTTGATAATGTCAACTACTAGTGTGCTTATGTGATTTATAGAGTCTGCAAATAGGGCTCTATGACCCTTTCCTTTTAGCATTTTATAACCACTGGTAAAAGAGGGGACACAATGAAAAACAAGCATAACCAAAGCACAAGGGTTAAAGGGAAAGGGAGGGAGAAAGAAAATGGAAACCCGACAAGGAATCTATTTCTCCAATTAATAAACGTAAAAATTCGGAGGAGTCAGTCTTAACATGCAAAAAGATTTAGAACATTCAGATAGCCTCATGACATCAGCCGAGTCATCGCTAGTAGATGAGCCAGGAGAGGTGGAGAGTCAGAGGGAGGAACATCTTACGACAGCTAATATGAAAGAAGTAATGATTGATTTATTGAAAGATTTAAAGAGCTCAATAGTACAGGAATTCACAAAGGAGATTGCTAAAAATACCAAAGATCTTTACTCTATCAAAGAATGTAGTAGAGTTGGGTACCCAACAGGACTCCCTAATAAAATCACAGAATCACTCCAATTCGGAAATACAGAAATTGAAAGAGATACTCTTAGACCTGAAACAGAAATATAGTAGATTGGAGAATTTCTCTCGACAAAATAATATCCGTATAAGAGGGATACCTGAAACAGTGGGGCAGGCGGAACTCCCTAATTACGTGATAACATTTTTGAACTCTCTGGTTAATCCAGAGTTTGAGAGGGCCCATATGCTAGACAGAGTCCACAGATTACCTTTTTCACGTAATGCTTCAAGGGAATTGCCTCGAGATGTGAAAATAAATGTTTTTACAGTTAAACATAAAATATTACAGAAGGCCTTTGAAAGTAAGATCTTTGAGACTCCATATGAGCAATTGAAAATCTTTCCGGATATATCAGGTGAAGTTATTATGGAACTTAGAGAATTTAGAACGGTAACCAAAGCATTAAGGGATAAAAATATTTCCTATAAATGAGGCTTTCCAACTAAAATAATAAAGTAATTGTAACGGACCGTTTCACTTACAAGAGGGTAACACCCAGTTTAGGCGATAATCCCCTTTCCAGATGCACAGGCAGCTACTGCAAACACCATTCTCCCGACTGGAACCACACGAACACTGGAACAGCTGAACAAGAAAAGCAGACATCGGCTTACACTCTTGGCAGTCAGCATACAATCCCATTCCCCCAAAGACCGAGACGACACATCGCTTTGAGGGTTAAGCAAGAACTCTGGACTGGGACACCCAGTCTGGCTTTTATTACAAACAAGTACATACAGGACACTCCCAGGGGGAGGATGAATTTAACCAATCACATGGATGTACCTCCCCCACATTTCCTCCCCTTAGATTAGCACTTAACATAATTATACCGTACACCCTTTTCCCCAATTCCTGGATGTACCCCAAATACATATGCTACACCTCCAAAACAGGTATCCCCTGATAGCCCTTATTCAGGGGGACAACATATCCAAGAATCAGCCCATTCGGATGAATGGTTCGGGAGATATGAGGTTCCAAAGATTTGACCGACCGCATGGGTAAAGTATCCGAAAACAGTTCCATGCATTTTGGCCCTGCGGTCGGTCACAAACAAGGGAATGAAAACAGACGAATTGCCTGTGTTATAGAGCCTGGAGAGGGTTTAAATGAATTCCCTTGTTTGTGGGGTTCTTTCTACCGAACGGCTGGTCATTCGGTAGTTATTATACGAATTTCTGGAAGTATGGAGGTCTCAGCGGTGGTTGCCTAGTCAAGTGTCCGATTTTAGTTCCAGACACTCGACGGCAAAACACCGCTGTTCGGTAGTTTAAGATGGCCGCCGCCACGTGTTTGTTTCCCGAATGGCGGCCACCCAGAGGACAAAGAATACATTACACTGATTGCCAATTACCCGTTTGCAACATTGTTGCAAACGGTAATTGGAGGCACACTTAGTCCTGGGTGGTCTGGTTGTTCGGTAGTTTCCTCAATACAATGAATGGAGTGATTCTACCGAACAATCAGATGAATGCTGCATACATATCCCAGGTTAAACTGCATACAAAAATACATACATGACATTAAAGTATTAAAGGCAGGATTACTGTACTACGCTCCACAGTCTTAAAGGTACAGTATCCCAAAAGTCCCCATAGATCCACGGATGGCCCTTAAAGGCCCAGTAGCAGTAATATACATTATTACATGCCCAAATATAGTTTTTCCAGTACAATATGTCCAGGGGCCATAGTCGCAGGGCAGGAGGCTAGCAGCCAGGCCTCTCCAGTTCACAGTGGCGAAGCTGGTTTCGCCACAGTAATCAACTCCCTGCAAGAGGGGGAGAGGTTTCTTAAAGACGATAAAGCTAAATGGAGAAAATAGGGAGAGGGGACAGAATCAGTATAGAGTTGCGTCAAGATGCCTATCCTGAAGGAGGTGTTGTGGCGAAACCGACCTCGCCACGTGTCCTTGGAGGGGGCTGATTGCCCGCCTCTTGCCTTTGGACTATGGACCAGACTTTATGGGAATGTGATACCCCAGATAGCCATACCATGGAGCCTATTCATATAATGAAAGACTATGGGAAAGACTTTAGCTCCATGGCAATTGTACTGTGTGAGTAGGATCTGCGCGCTATTCGGTAGTTTTGTGCGTGCAGATCCCAGCTATCTGGGGATAGGTGAAATGTCTGTGTGTTATGTGTAAATGTGACTTTATGTATTTTAAAGTGTTTTATGTTGTTTTGCAACCATGTGGTTAATGGAGTCTGCCTTTAGTCCTGGGTAATTGGATTACTTCTCCAATTAACTCCAGGGCAGAAGGGAGGAAACCAGGGTGCATTGTGGGGATGTTTTTCTGCCAGCCAGAAAGGAACAAAAGATACTTTTAGTAACTTTTGAACGCCTGGTCGGATTCATGCCATTTTTTAATATGTTGTTCCCCTGAATGGATTGATTGTGGATATGTATTTTTATGTGAATGTGATGTATGGTTTTAAAGTTATGAAAGTTGTGTAAAAGTATATTTTACACTGTATGCATAATGGGATTATGTGTCACACAAAGGGGAGGGGATGTGTGGGAGGTAACATCTATGTCATTGGTTCTTTTATGCCTCCCCCTGGGTGTGGCCTGTATGTGTGAGTGGAAATAAAAGCCAGGCTGGATGAGCCAGTCCAGAGTTCCTGTTTTACCCTCAAAGTGATGTGTCGTCTCATTATTGGGGGAAGGATTTATTGCATGCTGTTCCAGTTGACTGCTAGGAGTACAAGCCTATTCGTATGGTTCCTATTCAATGGTCTACAGCATTCATATGCTTGGGAGAATTTAAAGGTTTCTCGGATTCGGTGATTGTGGTGTCTGCCAGAGTGCTTGGAGTCCTCAGGAAGCACTAGGAGCATCCATTAACGGAGGTACCAAGTCGGGGTGCCAGGTGATCCGTTACATTGGTGGCAAGCGGTGGGATGGCGTCCTAGTGTGAGGTAAAGCAGCTCAGAGACACTGTCTGGATTACAAATTGAGGGCAACGCTAGTATCCGTACAGCGACCCTATCTACAAAGGAACTCAGAAAATGGAGGAGAAGTTGCAGGATAGATTGTACGGTTCCGTATTCCGGAGGTCTGGAGCAGTGTCAGAAGAGGACATGTTGATGTACAGAGAGACTGCCAGAGCCAGATTGTGGGACGAAGCCCTAGAGGAAGTACAGTATTCAAGAGGGGATCGGCGCCGCAGCAGAAGGCAGCGAATCCTGGCTCGAATGGCAGAGCGGATGCCCCTCCTGAGGAAAAAGACCGAAGAAGCGTGGGTGACTAGACTCGAGATCTTAGTATATGGAGAACTGGTGCTCGACGACGCATACCAGGCGATACAGTGGTACGCAGCTCAGTGTGTCCCCGAGATGGCAGAGTATGAGTTCCCAGAAGGCGGAGATTACGCTGGCCCTGGCCTATTTTGGGATAATATCGACGATGAGGACTTTGGGACAGCTACCGACTCTCGTTTTTGGGACCTGTGTTACGACCGAGAAGACATGCTGGGTCTCCCTAGCGCTATTGACCTCGAGGCAGACCTACGGTATTTGGTCACCCAGGAATGGAACCTGGAGTGGGATTACCTGCGACTCATCAATGAGGCCCGGGAAGAGACAACCGGCCCTCTTCCCCAACAGCAACCAGCGGGACCCGAGGTAGCGGACCTCCTAGACTGGTCCTGCGAGGATCCCCAGCGGCAGTGTGTATCCCAGGGAGCTGAAGGTGCCGTGCTTCCTCCCCAGCAGCAGATTGTATCCCAGGGAGATGAAGGTGTTGTCCTTCCTCCCCAGCGGCAGGCTGAGTTACAGGGGGCAGAGGTTGTTGTTCCTGCCCCCCAGCAGAAAAGTGATATGCCAGGAAGGCAGTGTGAAGTAAAGGGAGAGGAGAGCAGCGTCCTCCCTCCCCAGCGGCAGTGTGTGTCTCCGGGAGCTGATGGTGTCGTCCATCCTCCCCAGCGGCAGGCTGAGTTACAGGGGGCAGAGGTTGTTGTTCCTGCCCCCCAGCAGCAAAGTGATATGCCAGGAAGGCAGTGTGAAGTAAAGGGAGAGGAGAGCAGCGTCCTCCCTCCCCAGCGGCAGTGTGTGTCTCCGGGAGCTGATGGTGTCGTCTATCCTCCCCAGCGGCAGGCTGAGTTACAGGGGGCAGAGGTTGTTGTTCCTGCCCCCCAGCAGCAAAGTGATGTGCCAGGAAGGCAGTGTGAAGTGAAGGGAGAGGAGAGCAGCGTCCTCCCTCCCCAGCGGCAGTGTGTACCCCAGGGAGCTGAAGGTGCCGTCCTTCCTCCCCAGCGGCAGTGTGTCCTGCAGGGAGCAGAGACAGTCAGTCTCGCACCCCAACCGCAGGACAAGGGAATGAAAGGGGAAACAGCTGGTCTCCCTTTTCCCCAGCAGAGAGAGTGGCAGGGAGAGGAGCCTGCTAACCCCTCTCCCCAGCAGCAGTTCACCGTCCAGAGAGAGGAGCTTGTTATACCCTCTCTCCCACGGCAGCCTAACCCACCAAGGGGAGACAGTAAGCCCCACACCAGCGCAGATGGGACCGTGGTCTCTGCGCCCAAGTTACAGGGAGCTGAAGGAGCCGTCCTCCCTCCCCAGCGGCAGTGTGATTTGTTGGGAATTGGGAGCCCGGTCTCCATTCCCCAGCGGCAGAGTATCCAGCAGGGAATAGAGAGCCCAGCCCCCTTTCCCCCACAGCAGGACTCTGTGCTGGGAGGAGAGACAGTCGGTCTCCCTCCGCAGAGACGGGAAGTATGCATGGGAGAGGAGATTGTTACCACCTCTCCCCAGCGGCGGATCATTAATGTACAGGGAATAGAGAGCCCAGTCTCCATTCCTCAGCGGCAGAGTGTTCTAATGGGAGAGGAGCTGGTTACCACCTCTCCCCAGCGGCAGCTTAATGTACCAGGGGGAGACTGTAAGCCCCACACCTGTGCAGATGGGACCGTGGTCTCTGCACTTCCAGCACAGGGGGTAGGGACGGTCGGTCCTGCCCCCCCACAACAGGGCTGTTTAGCCAAAGGGGAGACAGTCTGTCTCCAGCAGCAGAGCGGTGTAACTCAAGGGGAGACAGTCGGTCTCCAGCAGCAGAGCGGTGTATTTAAAGGGGAGACAGTCGGTCTCCAGCAGCAGAGCTGTGTAACTCAAGGGGAGACAGTCGGTCTCCCGCAGCAGAGCGGTGTATTTAAAGGGGAGACAGTCGGTCTCCAGCAACCAGGCTCCAACCAGACTACTCCCATGGTAGTGCTGGCAACAGGACAGAGTACCGCTGGTCTCTGCCCCCTCAGCAACCTACCAAGGCAGCCTACCAGTCCCCCACACAGCCGTGGTGAGGCACCTGAACCTGGACAAGATTCTCCCTCACCCAGGTGTAGTAACTGTTTATTGTGGGTGGGCTGCTCTGCTGTTTCTGTCTTGTGGGTGGGCTGCTGGACTAACAAGGGCACTGACCGGCAGGAGGTCAAGTACCCTGTGAGTCTGGGGGGTAAAGGGGAGAAGTGTGGCGAAACCGACCTCGCCACGTGTCCTTGGAGGGGGCTGATTGCCCGCCTCTTGCCTTTGGACTATGGACCAGACTTTATGGGAATGTGATACCCCAGATAGCCATACCATGGAGCCTATTCATATAATGAAAGACTATGGGAAAGACTTTAGCTCCATGGCAATTGTACTGTGTGAGTAGGATCTGCGCGCTATTCGGTAGTTTTGTGCGTGCAGATCCCAGCTATCTGGGGATAGGTGAAATGTCTGTGTGTTATGTGTAAATGTGACTTTATGTATTTTAAAGTGTTTTATGTTGTTTTGCAACCATGTGGTTAATGGAGTCTGCCTTTAGTCCTGGGTAATTGGATTACTTCTCCAATTAACTCCAGGGCAGAAGGGAGGAAACCAGGGTGCATTGTGGGGATGTTTTTCTGCCAGCCAGAAAGGAACAAAAGATACTTTTAGTAACTTTTGAACGCCTGGTCGGATTCATGCCATTTTTTAATATGTTGTTCCCCTGAATGGATTGATTGTGGATATGTATTTTTATGTGAATGTGATGTATGGTTTTAAAGTTATGAAAGTTGTGTAAAAGTATATTTTACACTGTATGCATAATGGGATTATGTGTCACACAAAGGGGAGGGGATGTGTGGGAGGTAACATCTATGTCATTGGTTCTTTTATGCCTCCCCCTGGGTGTGGCCTGTATGTGTGAGTGGAAATAAAAGCCAGGCTGGATGAGCCAGTCCAGAGTTCCTGTTTTACCCTCAAAGTGATGTGTCGTCTCATTATTGGGGGAAGGATTTATTGCATGCTGTTCCAGTTGACTGCTAGGAGTACAAGCCTATTCGTATGGTTCCTATTCAATGGTCTACAGCATTCATATGCTTGGGAGAATTTAAAGGTTTCTCGGATTCGGTGATTGTGGTGTCTGCCAGAGTGCTTGGAGTCCTCAGGAAGCACTAGGAGCATCCATTAACGGAGGTACCAAGTCGGGGTGCCAGGTGATCCGTTACAGGTGTAACTGGGGTTAAGATGTAGAACACTTTGGTTATTTCGTTAGAAAATGAAATACTTTGGGTAAAATGAATCCACTCATATGTAGATAACACTGGTGAATGGGTATTCTTTTACATTAGGGATCTTTTTCAGTAATAACTAAATTTTTATAAAGTAGCCCTAGATGACTTTTATGGGTAAAAATATAAGGTTATTTATTATAACGGGATAATCTCATGCGTTATAATACATTTGGAGGATCGCACAAAATGAATTGGTGTTATAGGATAAACACTTATTTAAATTAAAATTGTCCGGTATTAGATAGAATTAAGTTACTTTATTATGAGTGTAGCACTGGTTACAATGCAAATTAATAAGGTCAAAGTTGCACTATGTTTGAAATAAATGTTAATGGAATGGCCTTATAGGGCCATGATTGGTACAATGCTAAAGTCATGTTTAATTTTGGTGATCATATTAATTGCTATATTGAAAAACGCACAAAATGGGATATTTGTATTGGATAAACACTTATTGTAACCAAAAGGAGACATTATAGAGGGTTTTCGAGTAATGAAGACACAACTGATAAATTGCACAGGGCCTGTATGGGTACATAAAGAATGCTAGGCTTTATATTAGTGATAATATTATTTGTTAGATTGAAAAATGCACAAAATAGGATATCCTCACAGGACAAAGGTTTAGGATAATTAAGACGGTTTATTGTATTATAGAAGTGATTTAGGCAATGCAGGTAATTCACATATCTTGACACACTGAATCGAGTGTTCAGAATAGAGAGGTTAACAATCATAAAGCATTCTCTCCTATTTGCAATTGTTTTCTCTGTTTAAAGTAGTAACAGGGCCCATAAGATTGGGAAAGTCAAGTGGAGCCTAGACAGGAGGCGATTAAGAGAGGCCCTTTAGACCTGGGCTGTTTTAGGATGATTAACATGAAGACCATTGGCAAGCTCAACTGGTGACGTTCGCCAAGGTCTCGAACTAAGTTAGTTCGGCGAAATTTAGTCTGATTCACCACTTTTCGGGAGGTAGAGGGAGGAGTGGGGATTTCCTAAGTAGGTAGATCTTCTAAAAAGATGATGATATCACAGATTTTTTTTATTTTTAGTATGAATGGCTGTGAATGTGTTTGTCTTGTTTTGTGGGAGGTTCCGGGCGTGGGAGGGAAGTTGAAGGTGGACCAGACGGTCCTCAGAGTCGTGGCTGGATTGGTCTATGACTCTGAGGATTATTAGTCAACATATCAAGGGGTTAAACACAGTAGGTAAAAGGAGTAAAGCATTTAAAAACCTGTTTAGGGATAAGCCGGATGTAATTTGTATCCAAGAAACTCACTGGCAGACCAATAAAATTCAATTTTTTGGTAACAGATATTATTCTAATCGCTATAGTGCTACTTATTTGAAAGGTAACTCAAGAGGGGTTTCAATAATATTTAATAAAACATTATTAATAAAAGAAGAAATTGTCATAAAAGATAAAGGACGGTATCTACTATGGGCATGTTTGATCAATTCTCAGAAATGTACAGTTTTAAATATGCATGCCCCAAACAAAGGGCAAATTAAGTTTATCAGTCAGACATTGAAAACTATGAGGACATTTTTTACAGGTACCTTAGTTGTATGCAGACATTGGAGTGATCACCTGGTCTGATCATGGGTTGGTGGGAGTCATTTTGGGCAATGATCTTTCTGTAAAGAATAATAGGCCATGGAGAATGGAGATAGATTTACTAAAGTATTAAATAACTTAAAGTAATTACATCTAAGTAATGTAGCCCCATGTAGCTAGAGCGCAGCTAAGCGGAAAAAGGCCTTGACAGGGGTTAGGAGGCGGGCTTAGGAGGAAGTAAGCAAGGGTTGGATTATGGGTAAGTAGGATTGGCTATTTAAATGAGCAGCCATTTTAGGTGAGTCATTCTAACTTTCTACCTGGTTGAGTTTGTGTTCACCTCGGTGTGCGCGGACTTTGCTTGGTTGGATTTTCTTTGTCTCCTCTGCAGGACCAATGGACGACGTGGAGCGATTGCTGGAGGGGATCAGGTCGGCAGCACGGCATCAGGGTGTGGACTGGCTACGGGCACAGCTCGGCCCTGCCCTGGCGGAGGCGGCGGATCGGGACGGCGATGGCGGGAGACCGGTCAGGGCCCGGAGGCCCCCGAGGAGACGGGGCCCGGTGAAATTGTCCCCGGAAGCAGTGGGGTTCCGGTTGCGACCGGCAGCAGGCCCGGGAGCCGCGTGGTCGAGGCCTTGCCTCCCCGCGTGCGGACGGAGCCTCGGACGAGCACTCGGAGGCAGAAGGATGTCGTGGACGGGGGCGCTGCTGCTGTCGGGTCGGAAGTGGCCGGACGGCCCCCTGGCGTTGCAAGACCCACGGAGGGGAGGTCTGGGCGGGCTTCCCCCCCATCGGAGAGTACCGAGGATGACGAGGCCGGATCCGGGAGACCGCATGGCCGGCCTGGGAGGCAGCAGGCAAGTGCAGGGGGCTCCGGCCGGGGCCCTCTTGGCGGGAAGGTTCTTAGGGGGAGCTCTGCCACGGAGAGAGGCGGGAGTAGGCCAGTGGGGGGTGCCCAGGCCATAGTCCTAAGGGGGGAGGGTCCCGGGGCCCCTAAGCGTAAACGTAGATCGAAAGGTGTGAGTTCCAGGGGCGGGGGGGGGTCTCGAGAGGTGGCCAGGTCAGAAAGCGGGTCCCCCGTAGGGGGGGTGGGTAGGTCCGGGCTGTCGGGGTCTAGTCAGAAGGGGGGTAAGGGTAAAGGGGCGGTGGGGATAGGCGCAGGAAAAGGGGTTCTGGGGGCAGTCAGTCGGAAGGATGCTGGAGGTCGGGGATCGGGATCCTCGGTAGTGGTCGGGCGGCGGGGGGGCCCGGATTCTGGGAGTGGTAGCGACAGTCCATCACCCGTTAGATCGCAGGGGTCCCGGGAGGCGCGGGGGAGGTCGGGTCGGCACTGCTCCCCCTCGGTATGGTCGGCAGGGGCGGCCTACTTGTAGAGACGGGAGGAGTCGTAGCCCCAGGGGTTCCAGGGTGCCACGTGGTGGTAGAGGTCAGCGGGAGGCTTCGGTACAGAGCAGGCGCTCCCGGGGTCGTGACGGGAGGGGTATTGATGTCCGTTACACCCTACCCAGGACTTCTTCTCCTCGTCCTAGGTCTCGGAGCCGTTCCGCCTCCTCGCAGGCTGGTCACCGGGTGGGCTTCCCGGTCGGCGAGACAGCAGCGGAAGTTCCTCTTCCTGGATGTCGGGCGATCTGCACTGCAGCCCCCACCGTCCCGGTTTCGGGGGGCTTGGCCGGTGAGTCCAGTGGGTCACTACACTCTAACGCTTTAATTACCACACTTCAGGCACTACTCCACTCATTGGGGGCGGGGGGTGACACTAGCGGCATTGGTCAGGTGTGGGCTCCGGGCGTTGTGGCTACAGGCCCTCGGGTTGGGAACTCCACAGGGCCTAGTTCGGGTGGGGACATGGTGTTGCCGCAGGACGTAGGGGAGATTGGGAGCGAGAGGGCTGAGTTGACAGGGGGCATTCCCGACGCGGCTAGACAGCACGCGTATGTGTCGTTTGCGGGCCCGTTGGGGGTCCATTTGAAGCAGGAAGTGAAGGATAAGATATGGAAGGGGGAGTTTTGTGAGATCTTCTCCCTCCTACCCTTGGAGGACTTTATAGACCTCAAGGAGGAGGATAAGAAGGACGAGAAGAAGGAGGAGGAGGAGAAGAGGAAGCGGTATCGCAAGATTCCGAAATCCTTTGGGAATTGGCTGAGGGCCTTTTGCGTGCTGGCTAGCGTGCTCGGCGAGAAATCGCCGGGGTTATGCTCCTCGCTGTTTTGTTATCTGGATGGCATTTGGGAAGCGTACCGGACTTACGGAGGGTTGGCGTGGTGGCGGTATGATGAGCAGTTTAGGCAACGGCTGGCGGCTAACCCGGGTATGCGGTGGGACCAAATGGACCTGCCGCTCTGGATGAAGTTAATGATGGCGCAAAAGGCGCAGCCCTTTCAGAACTCGGCCAGCGCTAGGGGGCAGTCCGCCTCATCGGCCGCCTTACCAAAGGGCTTATGTTGGCTCTATAATGAGGGCCAATGCAAATGGGGGGCCACCTGTCGCTTCAAGCACGAGTGCTCCGGCTGCGGAGGCGCTCATGGGCTCAACCGCTGCTTCAAGAAAGGGAAGTCCGGTGGCGCCGGTGCTGCAGCCGCGGCCGGGGGAGGGGGAGCATCCGCTTCCCCTGGGCTTAACCCCAGTGAGGCTAAGCGCGATGGAGCCATGGCTAAGCCGCTACGATAACAGGGCGGATGCCGCTGTGCTCCGGGCGGGTTTTGAGAAGGGGTTTTTCATTCCGTTTCAGGAGAGGGAGGGGGGATCGGGAAGGCTGCGCAACCTGAAGTCCGTGGCTGACTTCCCGGACGTGGTTAGGGAGAAGCTGGGCAAGGAAGTCGGGCTAGGCCGCATGGCGGGCCCGTTCGCAGTGCCTCCGCTGGAAGGCCTGCGGATTTCCCCACTCGGGGTGGTTCCCAAGAAGGAGCCGGGTAAATTTAGGCTCATTCACCATCTCTCGTACCCGAAAGGAGAGTCGGAGAATGACGGTATTCATAAGGACTTGTGCTCCGTGTCTTATGCGTCCTTCGACCGGGCGGTCGATTTGGTCCGGCGGGCCGGGCGTGGGGCTCTGATGGCGAAGGTGGATATTGAGGCCGCGTTTCGGCTGCTGCCGGTCCACCGGGACTGTCATCACCTGCTGGGGTGTTTCTTCGAAGGGGACTACTTCGTGGACTTGTGCCTGCCCATGGGTTGTTCCATTTCGTGCTCCTATTTTGAGAAATTTAGCACTTTTCTCGAATGGGTGGTACGGGTGGAAGCAGGGAATCGTTTTATTGTACATTATTTAGATGATTTTCTGTGCGTGGGGCCGGCTGATTCCTTGGACTGCCTGCGCCTGCTGCGGACGGTTGAGTGGGTGGCGGGCCACTTCGGGGTTCCGCTGGCGGCGGATAAAACTGAAGGCCCGACCACGTGTCTGAGTTTCCTGGGTCTGGAGATTGACTCCGGGTTGGGTGAATGCCGGCTGCCTCGGGATAAGCTGGACAGGCTTCGAGGGGCGGTGGCTGCTGTGGCGGGGGCGCGCAAGATTACTCTGCGGCAGCTCCAGTCTTTGATTGGGCTGCTCAATTTTGCGTGTCGGGTAATCCCGATGGGAAGGGTCTTCAGTCGCAGCCTGTCGGCTGCTACTGCGGGGGTTCGGTCTCCGCACCATTTCATTCGGGTGTCGGCGGCTATGAAGGAGGATTTGGGCATTTGGGATGCCTTCTTGCGGGATTTTAATGGGACAGTGTTGTTCAGGCAGGAGGGCCAGTCATCGGCCGAGCTTGAGCTTTTCACGGATGCTTCGGGCAGCGTGGGTTTTGGGGCATACTTTGGTGGCTGCTGGTGTGCGGAGAGGTGGCCGGACTCTTGGGGTTCGAGCCCTCTTATGCGCAACTTGGCTTTCCTTGAGTTATTCCCGTTAGTGGTTGCGATGGCACTATGGGGCGACAGGCTGCGTGATCGGAAGGTGGTCTTTTTCTCGGATAACATGGCGGTGGTGCACGCGGTGAATCGTCAGTCTGCGGCCTCAAGGCCGGTGGTTAGGCTGCTTAGGCGACTGGTATTGCTGTGTATGTCTCGGAATGTTGTTTTTCGCGCGCGGCATGTTCCCGGTTATTTGAATGAGGTGGCTGATGCTCTGTCTCGTTTTCAGTGGTCCCGATTCTGGCTGGTGGCGCCGGGGGCTTCGAAGGACGGGCAGGCTTGCCCGGACGAGATTTGGCAGCTGGGAACATCCTGCTTGGAGGACTTGTGAAGGCTTCCCTGGCGCCGGCCACTTGGGCCTCATACAGTAAGGTTTGGGGCCTGTGGGAGCGGTCGCTGGACGGGCTGGCCATGGACAACGGGGAGGCCCTGCGGGATGCTTTCCTGTGGTACACTTGTCAGTTGCTGGCAAAAGGGGCGTCGCCTGCCATGGTGGACAGGTCCATGGCGGCAATGGCGTTTTGGTTCAGATGGCATGGGAAGGAGGACTTTACTAAGACCTTCATTATCAGGCAGGCCCTGAATGGCTATCGCAGGGGACACAGGTCGCCGGATACCAGGCGCCCGGTGTCGGTTCGACTACTGGGGGATTTGGTGGGTTTGTTGCCCGAAATCTGTTTCGATGGGTTCGAGGTTTCACTGTTCAAGGTGGCGTTTATTTTGGCGTTTTTTGGGGCATTCCGTATTGGGGAACTGGTGAGCGCTAATAAGAGGGTACAAGGGGGCCTGCAATTTTCGGGGGTTCGTGTCTTGGATGGGAAGGTGGTAGTGCACCTCGGCAGATCCAAAACGGACGTCCGCGGCGTGGGCCGGGACGTGGCACTGGGGGCCTTGCCGGGCTCGGCTTTGTGCCCGTTGGCTGCTACGGCAGAGTACCTGGCGCGGAGGCCAGGGATGGGGGGTTCCTTGTTGGTGCATGCCGACGGATCCTCCCTCTCTCGGTTTCAGTTCACGAAAGTTTTTCGGTTGGGCTTGGGCAAGTTGGGGCTTCGTGCTGAACGATTTGGAACGCACTCGTTCCGTATCGGGGCTGCCACGGAGGCGGCTCGGTTGGGACTGGGGGACGAGGTGGTGAAGCGGATCGGGAGGTGGGAATCAGTAAGATTCCGTTCCTATGTCCGATTGGGTCTGTTGGAATAATGAGTTTGGGGACCGTTTATGCAAATCCAAAAAAAAAAAAAAAAATTAATTATATATATATGTTGGGGATGAGAGACTGGTAACTGGCTGTACTAAAATGGTTCAATGTGTTAATTGGGCTGGGGTGGGGGTCTCTGTCGGACTTCCCTCATCATTTGTTTTTTCCCCCCAGGGCGTGAGGCATGGATCGTGGGACATTCTTTTGTCTTCTGGGCCGAGAGGAGGGCCGCAGCTCGAGCGCAAGGCCAGCAGCTGGGTTTTCCGAGAGGCCAGTTGGCAATTCGCTGGTTTGGGTATCGGGGTTTCTGCTGGGGGGATGTTTGTGGTAAACTGTTTGGGATGCTGGCGGCGGGATACACGCCAGACTTACTGGTCCTGCATATTGGGGGTAATGACCTGGGCCTTACGCCGCAACGCCGGCTGGTGAAGTGGATGAAGCAGGACATCAATAAGTTGAGGGGCCTGCTTCCGGGGGTCATGTTGGTTTGGTCGGAGATTGTCCTGAGGCGCCAGTGGCGGCACGCTCGGGATCCGTTAGCTATGGATAGGTGCAGGAAGAAAGTGAATAGCTTGATGGCAAGCTTTGTGCGGAAGGTAGGAGGTGTGGTGGTAAGGCACCTTGAGCTGGAGGAAGGGTTGCCAGGATACTACCGCTCGGATGGTGTTCACCTCTCGGAGGTGGGTTTGGACCTGCTCAACTTGGGTTGGCAGGATGGTATCAGGATGGCTCTGTTTATTCGGGGTGGCGGAGCTCAGACAGCTTAAGGGGTCAAGGTCTGAGCTTGTGGCGGGACGGGGAGCCGAAGGAGAGGAAATAGGCTCCCCTGGATGAACGTGAGGTGGAATAAACAGATTGTGGTCATCGGTGGTTGAGAGGTTTCGAGTCCTGGAGGTGACTCAGAACCTGGTGGGGCAGGGGTATCCGGGTATACCCCTGCCGTGGTTAATGGATGGTTGGCACTTTGGAATGTTGGTGTATGTTATAAATATGTTATATGTTATAAATATGTATAGGTGTTATTATATGGGGGTCATTGCCTTTTGTATGGTAGCCGAAGGAACAGGATGCGAGGGGGCGGAGTATGGGGGGCAATGACCCATGTTTAATATGTTAATTTATTATTGTTATTATTATTATTATAATTATTATTATTATTATAATTATTGGTTAATAAAGCTGTGGACAAATTTCCCCATAATACTTAGTGTCCGTGTATTATTGGGTTAGGTTATGGGGGTGGTTTGTCCTGGATTCCGACTGCCCAAATGGCGACTATACACCTGTCATGTAGCCCCATGTAGCTAGAGCGCAGCTAAGCGGAAAAAGGCCTTGACAGGGGTTAGGAGGCGGGCTTAGGAGGAAGTAAGCAAGGGTTGGATTATGGGTAAGTAGGATTGGCTATTTAAATGAGCAGCCATTTTAGGTGAGTCATTCTAACTTTCTACCTGGTTGAGTTTGTCCCACCCACCCTCCCTTTGTTTGTTATGTGTTTATTTAACCCGTTTCTTTCACAGCGGCGGGACGGGGAGCCGAAGGAGAGGAAATAGGCTCCCCTGGATGAACGTGAGGTGGAATAAACAGATTGTGGTCATCGGTGGTTGAGAGGTTTCGAGTCCTGGAGGTGACTCAGAACCTGGTGGGGCAGGGGTATCCGGGTATACCCCTGCCGTGGTTAATGGATGGTTGGCACTTTGGAATGTTGGTGTATGTTATAAATATGTTATATGTTATAAATATGTATAGGTGTTATTATATGGGGGTCATTGCCTTTTGTATGGTAGCCGAAGGAACAGGATGCGAGGGGGCGGAGTATGGGGGGCAATGACCCATGTTTAATATGTTAATTTATTATTGTTATTATTATTATTATAATTATTATTATTATTATAATTATTGGTTAATAAAGCTGTGGACAAATTTCCCCATAATACTTAGTGTCCGTGTATTATTGGGTTAGGTTATGGGGGTGGTTTGTCCTGGATTCCGACTGCCCAAATGGCGACTATACACCTGTCATGACGGTTCTGTAAATTCAAACAAAATGGTATGGCTTTCTTATAAAGCTCAAGGTTAAGGAAGCAGAGAGGTAAATCACTAAGGGATCTGCATATAGAACTTATCATATTAGATAGAGAAAACAAAAAATCTGCGAAATACAATTACGAATAAAAAGAATTCAACAACCTCTGGTGGATAAATCTGTATGGGCTATGCAACAAAGATTATATCATGGTCAAAACAGAGCAGGGAAATTGATGGCTAACAAGTTGAAACAAAACTTAAACAAGGGTAGAATAAACAGGTTATTATATCATAAAGGCATTTTTGTTAAGCCTGGTGATATTGCCGCATGTTTTGAGAAATACTACCATGATCTCTATAACCTGCACTCCCCAAGCATGGATAATGATGAGAAAAAAAGGAAAATAGCTGAATTTTTGGATAAAATTTATCTTCCCAGAGTTTCCCAAATAGAGTTGGCAAAGCTAAACAAAGATATTACGGAACAGGAAGTTAAGTGGGCAATCTCAAAATTGAGACTGGGCTCAGCGCCTGGCCCAGATGGGTTAATCAATCAATATTACTCACTCTGTAAAGAGGAGATTTCTAACTACCTGTCCCAATCATTAAATGAAATTAAGAAAGCAGGCCAAGCTCACCCGGAGCTGTTGGAAGCACAAATAATTAAAATTTCTAAAACAAATAAATCAACACCAGAATGCAGTGACTTTAGACCTATATCTCTGCTCAATGTGGATATAAAGATTTACGCAAAAATTTTAGCGGAGAGATTGAATCAATATGTCCACAAATTGATCAATTTGGATCAAACAGGTTTTATTCAGGGGAGATTGGGCTCAGACAATATCAGGAAATTATTAAATCTAATTTCAGTGATCAAATGTAAAACAAATAGCAGCAATTTTCGTAGGACTTGACGCTGAGAAAGCTTTCAACAGGGCGGATTGGTACTTTATGTTACTCACCCTGTCAAAATATGGTCTAGGTGAATTTGCCGCCAAGGCGATAGCTGCTTTATACTCTTCCCCGACTGCTAGTGTAATCGGCCAAAACTTTAGTTCAGGGAGGTTTGGCATTTCAAATGGCACCAGGCAAGGATGCCCATTATCCCCATTAGTTTTTGCCTTTATTATTGAACCACTGGCGATTGCGATTAGGGAATCGTCAGATATTACAGGAATAGATGTAAACCAAAGGCACCATGTCATTTCCCTTTATGCGGATGACGTAATAATAACAATAGGAAATCCTGAAAAATCCTCAAAAGCTCTTCAAGATATCATAACCGAGTACACTGTAGTTTCCAATTATAAGTTAAATGTAAAGAAATCTGAAGCATTATCGTTTAATATGGGGCGGTTTGAGAAAAATATATTAATTCAATTATATCCATTTAATTGGCAACATTCAATAACTCATTTAGGGATAAAACTCTTTGTTGAAATGAAAAGAATACTGACAGTTAACTATCAATTAGTTTACTCTAATATAATGCAAATCTTGGCTACATGGAAAAACCTTCATATCTCCTGGTCGGGTAGAATAGCAGCGATTAAGATGACAATATTACCTAAGATCACCTATATCATGCGCTGCATACCCTGGCAGTGTCCCATTTATTTGCTTAGTAAGCTGCAGAGGGCGATTGATGTATTTACCAATCAGAATAAAAGAATGCGAATTAAGATACCAATTATGGTTAAACAATTCTCTAGTGGAGGGTTAGCATACCCAGACATTTAGAGGTATCAGGAAGCTGCCCTCCTGGCACATATGGTGAGATGGGAGGAAGAGGAAAAGTAATTGGATGTCGATAGAAGCTTTTTTTTTTTTTTTTAAACAAACACATCTGAACTCAATAATCTATCGAGATGATGTATCCGGTGTCCTACTGCATAGTAAAGCTTCGACAACTTGGTATATTGCTAAAGGTTGGTTGAAATTGAACTGTAAATACTCTCTGACCCCATTCCCAAGCCCTATTACTCCTATTTCTTGGCTGCGGGGAAATCTTAATTCTCCCTTGCTTGAGAGGCTCTGGAAACTGGGTTGTAGACACTTAAATGACTTATATGTTAATGGAATTCTTTCATTTGATTATCTACAATCTAATTTTAAAGATCCTACTAGTTTATGGATGGAATACAACCAGTTGAAGTCTAAGATTTCATCCTCAAGTTATCATTTAAAGCAGTTTAGACAATTGACAGCTTGTGAAAAAATAATACGTTCAACAAATAAGAAGCATTTGCTGTCAAAATGTTTCAGTCTTTTAAGAGATAGGGAGTTGGATACTAAATCTCTAAATATAAGAATTTGGGAAGAAGAATTAAGTCAATCCTGGCCCATAGAAGTATGGGTGGGAGCCTTTACCTTAACGGATAAATTAATGAAACATGTTTCATATAGGGAAACGTACTTTAAAATCTTAAATAGATGGTATGTAACGCCGCTTAAACTTTGGAAAATAGAGAAAGATGATACATATAAATTATGCTGGAGAGGGTGGAATCAAGTAGGCTCAGCAATGCACATGTGGTGGTCCTGCCCTTACATTCAAATCTACTGGCGGGAGGTAAAACTTGGGATATCTCGAATTGCAGGTGAAAATATTAACTTAACGCCAGAATTGGCTTAATTCCACCTTTTACCTAGTCACTGTATGAAATAATTAAAATCCCTTCTCCTTCAGAGTCTATTGATAGCGAAATGGCTAATTGCTGTAAGTTGGAAAGGAGGAGAGCTCCCAAAGTGGTCAGAAGTAGAGAGGGTGATGCAGAGAAATAGAACATTAGAAAGAGAAGATGGGCACTTAGGGTCTTCTATAGATCCGAAGCATAGGTGGGCACTCTGGGATGATTACTGTTTGACCCTTGGATAAAACTCATTATAGTTACTCCTCTTGTCAGCCCACCTCCCCTTTAGATCCTTGGAACAATGAATGTGGTATGTGTGTGGCAGTTAAAGTATAGATACCCAAAGATACCTCATGTGGTTTGTCTCATTCCTAGGGTTACATTTATAATTTTTATTTATTTACACCCTTTTACTTTTATATATATTTATATAGCGTCTCCCTTTCTAGTATAGAAGATGGCTATATTTCAGCTTATCCTCCTTCTAGGGTATGGGCGTAAAAAGTGATTAAGCTGGAGGCTTGGGGATTGTGTTTGTTATAGGGGAAGTCGGGTAAGAGCTGGGATGAGGACAATATGTTGAGGTAGTTGATAGACAGGGTATTACCTGTACTGTGTTATAATAGTATAGTAATATATTGTTAACTGACAGGTCGATTGTTTTGTATGTTTTGTGTAATTTGTTTCAAAGTAAGACTATTGTGAAGAAATTTGTATTTATTTGAGTTCTATGTATTTTGTGATAAAACCAATAATACCTATTAAAAAAAACAAAAAAACTTCAAGGGCCATCTGGCACAATGAGAGCAGATGAATGCTCAGAGTCATGTGAGTGATCTAATTCACAGTAAACTTAGCATTTTATAGAATGTGTTATGTATGTGTTTATTCACTTCTTGGAAATGTGATGGATACTTATTACTTTTTATCACTATTTGGTGCAGTTCAATAAGAAGTCTTTGCAAGACAGGTGCTCTGGGCAATTGCTCCCTCTTTAGCTTGTTTCCACTGCTAACCAAACCAGGAATTAACAGGACTGGTTGACTTGTGGGAGCTCCCTTCTCTGAAATCACGGGAATCCATTAGCAGTGACCACCATGGAACTCTGTGTTAGATCGGAGAATGGTCGCTGCCAGATCAAACTTCATCCAATGATAAGCAGAAAACCACAACAAACAATTCGGGATATGGCTGTGTAAATCTACAGAAAAGACAAAAAATAAAACATAGTGTGATATTGTAACAACACAATCTCGTTATGTGCAGCAATATTTGCACTCACTAGATCTAGATAAGTGTAAGCATTCTCAAGGTGCCTCCCCCGATGTAGTGGGGGGCCAACAGATCTCTCTGATCACCTCCAGGTAATTATTCCACCACAGGACTTCCACAGGTCAGGGTAAAAAATGTTTTTTAATTTATTTATATATACGATGGTTGTATAGTGATATATGAATGATGCATGAGGGTGTTTTGAGTTAAATAGAGCTAACACATGTTCTTTTAGCAGAGTTTTGAACTTCAATCACTTCTTTGATCTACATGAACTGTAGTTGAATATGTGTGTCCGGTTGCCATAGAGATCAATGGCCGCTGGAACGCAAATGTACCCACGACGTCACTTCCGGTTTCGGCGATGACGGCTGCTTCAGGTTTTTCTGCCGAAAAAGGGCGCCAACTTTATGGAGAAGCCAGAAACAGCTGATGAAAGAAGGTTCATTCTCCAATCCAAATTGAAGAGGATCCACACCCCACTGAATCCACCAATGGACTTAGGGATTTGCCCCATTTAAGGACACAGGGAAGGGTTGTTTTTTTTTAGGATATGTTTGTTTGTAATATGTATTGATACATTTCAATTGTTTTTATTGCGGTCCCTGAGGAAGTTCATCTAGAACGAAACGCATAGGACTTTTTTCTTTCTCTTCATATCCTATGCTGACTGGTGACTGCTAACTTTTTTATTGAATAAATTAAAAAATAAAAATTTACCCTGACCTGTGGAAGTCCTGTGGTGGAATAATTATCTGGAGGTGATCAGAGAGATCTGTTGGCCCCCCCACTGCATCGGGGGAGGCACCTTGAGAATGCTTACACTTATCTACATCTAGTGAGTGCAAATATTGCTTCGCATAACGAGATTGTGTTGTTACAATATCACACTATGTTTTATTTTTTGTCTTTTCTGTAGATTTACACAGCCATATCCCGAATTGTTTGTTGTGGTTTTCTGTATATGATATAGGTCGCTTCTGGGTAACGACCTAGGGAGGCTGTTATTTGCGATTTAAAGCTAAGTATTACTTATTGTAAAATATTTTATTATTTATGTTCTTCACCGTTTGGTGATACACTTATTGTTCATCCAATGATAATACTGGCTAGATACCTCTGATTCAGGCATATTTTGGACAGCATGCCCCTCGGATCCAGAGCTCTCCAGGTTGTTTTGAGGATACTGTTTGTGACAAACTCCCCTTTTTACAGGAGTTTGCCACAAGCTCCTGGAGGAGCCAGCTTGCCAGCTACCTGCCCACAGACTATGGACCTGATGAAATATAATGTTAAAGTCTCTGTTCGCGCCTTTTTGGACTTAAATGGCCACACTTCGAACTTTCGAAGTGGCACTTCGAATTACCGAACAACTGCATGAACCAGAGACCACCCTGGAGCTTGTTAACACCTATTAACAACTTGTAACGTTTCTCACCGCAATTCCTATGGACAACCATGAGATGGCGGCCATCTTGTTACATGAACACAGGCAGTGGTGTTTAGGCATGAATCTCATGGAACTAAAATCGGATACAGAAACTCCAGAACACAGATGGACTTCCATCATCGCCTGCGTTCGATTCTATTCAACTTAGAAGGGCACTGTTCGGTGAGATCATTCGTCTGGATGAGGGGAACAAGACTATTTACTCTGTTCTATAGTTTGTTCGTTTTCAAACTACCGAACTAGACCGACCGCAGGCCCTGATTCTCTGGAACTGTTTTGGGCATGGGACCATGCCTGCGGTCGGTCAAATAAATGACTTCCATAGAATTCCTGAATCCTTGAACTGATCTGGGCGATTTGTGGATATGTTGGTCACCCAGATCAGGGCTATCAGAGGATGTAACATTTGTGGGAATATAATGTGTTTTGGGGGTACTTTTGAGACTTTATAGAAAAGTATGTTTTTTCTGTGCTTGGAGATAATTGGATTAGACTTAGTACAGTTACTAATCCAATTATCTCCCAGGCAGAGGGGAGGGATTGTGTGCTGTGTGTGGGAGTGTCGTGCCTTGTACCCTTATTGTTATTGGTCTGTGATGTTGCAAATCAGTCCACCATAAGGTCCATGTGGGCATACCCCTTGCATGAAGATTGTCATATAAGGCCAAGTGTGGCACCATCAAAATCTATTCCAGCTTACACTCCAAAACTATGTGTCGTCCTGTTATTGGAGGGGAAGAAGATTTACTCCTGTCTCTGCTGTTCCAGCTTGCAGGAGATTCAACATGGAAAGTCCTTGTAAGGACTAGAGCTCCCAGGACTGAGTGTCGTCCAACGCCTGGGGGTGTCTAGAGCGAATTCCCCATTTGGCTCCATAAAGGAGCGGTTCCAGGGCCCCAGTTAAGCCACGGTGACTGTGGGCAGAAGTTCTTGCGGTTTGTCCCCTGTTCCAACTAGGAAGCGGTCCTTGGCGGCGGTACCCAGCCAGGGGTACAGGGAGCTCAGTTACACTGTTGAAAAGTGTACTGGTGTCTGGCAGTCAGTTAAATTATCCAGTTGCTGAGTTATGTTTGAGACACCAAGGCAGGATTGTATTGTGTGTGCTTATGACACCCCTGCTCCAGAGAAAAGGAATACTTGGCAGAGATACTTAGTATAGGAGCTCCTTCACAGAGTTGGTCATGTTTATTGACAGTTAATGGCCCTTAATAAGCCATTTAACAATCAGAGCGATTGCATTACTGATGAGTTAAATTTTTTGGAAATTTAGTTCCATTTGCCAGAAGCATAATATAACGTATATATAACTCAACACGCAGAGTGAAAATTCACCCGAAGAAATAGAGACAGATAAAAAGGTCCATAAACCGGTCCTTAGAATGGCCGGATAGATAGAATAAAATACAGGAACGTTAGAACAAGCCAAGGTCAAGGGAAGTCAGAAATACACAAATACGAGAAACAAAAACGAGACAGGGGAGCCACAAATACATAAATACAAGAGGCAAAGATGAGTCCGGGGAGCCAGAAAACAGAGTAGTCGAGAGCAAACAAGGTCAATACCAAAATATACATTAAGAAACAAAAACAAAAGAACACGCTTTTGGGACACTAGGAACTGCAACAGGGCACTGTTCCTTGGGAAAAATTAGGTTTTATACATTTAGGGGTGTGGCCTGAATAGACCTGTAGCAGAATGGAGACCTCCAAATACTTGTATATATGTACAGATATTGTATTCGCTGGTTTCATCCTTTTCCGTTCGGGAGATGTCATATGAACAGAATTCTTTCGTCTACCTCATTAGAACGTTGACACTGACCCCTTAAGTGCGAAACCGCAAGGGAAGTAAGTAATGAAAGCTTCCCCTGAGTGGCCACAATTTTGTGTAACTGAACAAGTGACAGACAAAGAGTGGAGGCCATCTTGTCTCCCGAATGTGGGCAGCGGTACTTGGTCGTCGAGTGCCTGGAACTCCTTTCTATTTCCAGACCACCTAGACGAACAAAATTCGGGAGATATGAACTACCGAACAGGGGGAGCATTCGTATCCTGAAATTAGAAGTTCCTTTGCAGGGTGTTCGCACTGGAACCTCATGAACGGAGACCGGCCAGGGCACCTATTTCCCTGAAACTGTTTTGGGCTACAGCCTCGTGCCTGGTTGGTCAAAACTTTACTTCGATGGCATTTCCGTTTCACCGTACCGATCTGAGTGATTTTTGGATATGTTATACACTCAGATCGGGGCTATCGGACTTTTTGAGGGGTTCCTATGTACAGTGGGGGTACTTTTGGGGTACAGTATAGTTTGTTGGATTTTCTGTACCCGAGAGATAATTAAATTAGAGGATTTTTCTCACCCAATTATCTCTCAGGCACAGAGGATCTTGGGATTGAAACCCTTGTATTCTTGTGTTTAAAACCCCTTGTATGGGACTGGGCACAAAAGCAGTGTGTGTGACAATAAACTTCAGTTGTACTCCCAGAACTGTGTGTTGTCCAGTTGCTGGGGAGGAGGTGGGAGATTCCTTTGGTGTTTTCTTGTTCCTGATTGCACTTTTGGGGATCCAGCGGAGAAGAGTCCCTGCTAAGACTAGGGCTCGGCTACAAGCCCCGCCCCCAAAAGGTGAGCGTATGTTGAGCTCTAGTGTTAAGAGCTTTAATGACGTCATGACGCCTACTCGCATGCGCCGCGTCATAACAAGGGGCGGGTTCACAGCAGCCGATGTCTAGGAGGCTGTCTAAGACAGCAAGAAGCGTGGGAGCGGCGGTCTGCCGGATCAGAAGCCATGGTACACAAGCACCAACACATAGCTCCTGATAAAATAGGCTCATAGAATTTGACACCCAAAGTTAATAGCACTAGCAACAAATGAGAAAATAGTTTGAAGGAAAAAAAAAGCCTATGGGGGTCAATAAGATCCCACAGTAGAATAAGGTAGGTTTTAACCTCTTGTATGCCCCCACCCACCATGTCTACTAAATAACGAGCAGACAGTGACTGCTCACTTTAATAAAAATCTTGTGTGTGGGCAGCTATTGTTGCCTAGTCTGCACCTGGCACAGCCGTGGACATCAGGTGGGGGCTGTAAATTAAATCATTTTACCTTTCCAGCTTAAAGAAGCAAGAGGTTTTGCCTTGACGTTGCAGATGAGATTACACTTTTTAAAAATTTTTTTATAATTCTTTATTTGTGTTGCGTCATAAGGTAATAGACATGCCGATTATGCCACAATAGCATGGTACAGCTTTTTAGAGTGGACAAAATTGTGATGTGAGTGTTCAGCACAAATGTTTGTTAAGAAACATGAGTAATCCAATATATATCAGTAGGTGAGTGCGCCTAGTGAGTGTCACATATTCATCTGCACATAAAAATGTGGTTAATGGCATTTACTGTCTTGACAGGAAAAGTTGTGCCGAGCAGCAATCAATCCACAGGAGGGTTTGTGCTGAGCAGTAATTATGCAAATAGGAACCTGGTAATTGCCTTTGGGGTCAAATGCCGGTTACAGCCAATCGGATCCACAGGAGGGGTATTTTTATTATTATTATTATTATTATATTATTTATAGAGCGCCGTGAAATTCCGCAGCGCTTTACAATGGGTGGACGAACAGACATGTAGTTGTAACCAGACAAGTTGGACACACAGGAACAGAGGGGTTGAGGGCCCTGCTCAATGAGCTTACATGCTAGAGGGAGTGGGGTAAAATGACACAAAAGGTAAGGATAGTATTAGACTAGTGACAGTTGCAGAAGAGGAATCAGTTGGGAGCTATTAAGAGTTTAATTGATACGCTTTTATGAAGAAGTGGGTTTTTAATGATTTTTTGACTGGGTGAGCATCTAACGGAGGAGGGAAGCGAGTTCCACAGGAACGGTGCAGCCCTGGAGAAATCTTGAAGGCAAGCATCAGAGGTGGGAGTACGGACAGAAGATAGACGTAAGTCTTCAGATCGTAAGGGCCGAGACGGGACATACTTGTGTATAAGGGAGGATAGATAGGTGGGAGCAGCATTATGTAGAGATTTGAAAGCAAGAACCAGAATTTTAAATTGAGCTCTATATTTTATAGGAAGCCAATGTAGGGACTGACAGAAGGGTGAGGCATGGGAGGTGCGGGCGGACAGGAAGATGAGCCTCGCCGCCGCATTCATTATGGACTGTACCGGCGCAAGTTGGGAGCACGTAAGACCACTGAGAAGCGGATTACAGTAGTCAAGGCGAGAAAGTACAGTGGAATGGACCAACACCTTAGTCGCATCTGGCGTTAAGTAGGGGCGGATGCGCGCAATGTTTTTGAGATGGAAATTACAGGATTTGGCGATAGAGTGAACATGAGGCTTGAAGGAGAGGTCGGAGTCAAAGAGAACACCTAGGCAACGAGCCTGCGTGGTGGAGCTGATGGTAGCAGGCTTGCTCACTGAAGGAATGGGCTTGCTTGGGGAATCAGGCTGTTGAATAAAGAGATGTGAGGGTCAGAGAGCTTGCAATAAACGTAAGGGAGGGGGAAATGTATCTAGGTACAGAGATGGCTTTCAAATAAAAACAAACATATCAATAAGAAAAGGGAGGGGTCAGAGGTCAGTCACAAATAAGAGGGGAAAAAATAGAGGAATGCATATAGGTGAATAAAACCTGCGCTCCTCTTGCTCTGTGCCCTGTCGTGGTTTCATGCTTATGGTTATCCAAGAGTGCGTTCCTGATCTTGATTTTCTGGTATTTGACTTTGGCTTCGTTAGGACTTCCCTGATATCTCAAATCCTTGACTTTTGGCTTTCCCTCATCTTTGTGTCTGATTCTGTGTCCCTGACCTCGGCTAGTATTTTGGCTATTTTTGGAGACGTTAAGTCCGGCCATGTATGTACATAGCGGGGAATGGTGACTACCCCACTTATCCCCCCAATAACGACAGACAAATTCAATGCATATTGGATGAAACAGGCCACAGCATTTATTAAACTTACAACTGTAGGACTCATCCGAACTTTATTCTTTTCCTTTAAATATAAATAAACACATAAATATATACATATACACATACCATAATTAACATATAAATTACACTTATTGCCCTACAGCCTCCAACTTAAATAACCGTCCTTGCCAACGAACTTAACCAGGTGCCTATGCACCAAAAACTTTACCCACTGGTGTCTCGCCTCCCCCCTCGTCCAAACCAAAAATTCCCATCATCTTAAATGCTCTACCACCAGCCGGCTCTTTGCTCGGTGGGCACGTCCAATTCGGTAACTTAAAAGTTTACCTTACAGAGCAGGGGAGGTTGAAACCCACCATGTCCATCTCCTGACATTCCATCTGCTCCCCAACCCTGTTGGCAAGGACACGCTCCCCGCTAGCTGTGACGGAACAAAAACTGAAAATTAGGGTGGGAGGGAGGGAAGGTGTTTGCTGGCCAGAATCCCAACAGGCACTGAGGTAAGATGATCCCTGCCCTCCCTACATACCCATAACCACTCCCCTAAACACATACAGCCACGCCCCTATACACATACAGCCACTCCCCTATACACATACAGCCAATCACTAGCACCATCCCCACACTCATACATGTGCCCTTGTCCGCTTAGCTGTGCTGACTCCCCAGTGTAGCGTTACTCACCTTTTCCAGGGGCCGTCCGCGGTCCTCTCTTCGAGCCGCGCGCGGTCCTGCTGCTGCACGAGCCGCGCGTGGCTCATCCGACTGCTTTAATAGGAAGGCGGGCAGTGACCTCGAGAAGCGGTCACGTGTCCCGCCTGAATCTAAGAGCGCGCCTCGAATCTCGGGCGCGCTCTTAAAGAGACAGTGGGAGCCTAAATTGCCAAAAGGCTCTCATTGGCCCCTGTCATACCACACTCCCCATACACTTACCTTTTGGGGGTGTGGATATGACAGGAGCCAATCACATTAGTTTGGAAGCTACTTATACTTACCCTTTTCCCTTAGTTCCTTGCCCTATCGTGGTTTCTGCTACAGTTCCCTTTAGCGCTTGTTGTGTTCAGTTGTGTTCCTCCGTATTTGACCTTGGCTTTGTATTCTGACTTCGTTTTCACTTTATCCTTATCTGTTCTGTTTGCCGGCTTGCTGTTTCCTGTGTACCAGACCCCGGCTAGTCCTAGTTTACGCTGTCTCTTTGTGCCCTTGACCTCGGATCGTTCCTGACTCTGTACTTCTCCTATATACGTCGAGTCCAGCCACTCTAAGGACTGGCAGACGTATCTTCCCTCTGTGTTGTCTTCTGTTTAGCTGGATCCTGCGTGTTGGGGTATAATCTCGTTACACCCAGGGCCATTCTAAGCTCCGGTTATACGTTATCCTTAGTCCTAGGTGTGACACAGTACTGCCCGCTGGACCAACTTGTAATCCTGACAGTCGGTCAGTAAGCATGACTGGTACTGATATATTAGATAGTGGAGGTGAGGGCTATCTGTATCTGAGGAGAGACACAATGTTAAGGTCATGGGTTTAGTGTTGATCAATGGTCCTCCATAGGGAGCAAACCGTCAAAGGTCATAAACACTGCAGGGAGTACGTGCAAAGCTGCCTGTCGTGTCGATCAGCATGTGGATTGTTTAGTAGGGGTGTTAGCGTGGTGGGTTCCAACAAGGAACTGTTACAGGGGTGCCTTGCATTTGAGCTGAGCGTGTCCCTAACCAAGGTGGCTGCGGGGCAGGGGGGGTCTCGCCTGTGAGTTGTGACAGGCTGACCTATAATCTCTGTAGCAGTCTGGGTCACCCCCAAGTGGGGTGGCCTTCCGTCAGTGTAAAGCTCAGTGGAAACTCTGTGGAGTAATGTATTGCATTGGCAAACAGTAAAATAATAATAATGTAACACAATTAAAGAGAAACCCTATGAGAAAAAAAACAAAAACACCAGGTCATTGTAGCTGCAAGTCGCTACCATTCTAATATGGATAGGACTTGAACATCTCTGGTGCCAGCTGCTTTCTGGTGCCTAGTTGCCTCTCAGCTCCCACTCTTGGGACGGCGGGTGTGATGGAGGCCGGATCCCAAATACTGCCAGGTGCAGTGGTTTCTGATCCAGTCAGTGGTTCTGTCCCAGTGATGAGGAACGTTGGTGCTTCTGCCAAAAAGCATTAGGCTTTTTTTTTTTTAATTTTGCTTTATCTAATCGACATTATGCATTAAATTAATTAGTCATTTATTCATTTTACAATTCTGCTGATAAACAGCCAGACTCTCAGTGATTCCACATCATCCAGTCCTGTGTGTAAATCTAGATCTAGATTCAAAGCTTAGGAAAAAGCCATAGCATGGCAGTCATAGCTACATATGACACTGAAGCTGTTTGTGGACTACAATTCCCATGATGCTTTGCCAGGCTTTAGTATTTAGATTGCAATTTAACTAGGAATCACTGCAAGTGGAAGTAAGGGGAGCTGAATGGGAGGGATCCTGTCTGCAGGTGAGAGTGGGAGGGGCTCCTGGCTGCAGGTGAGAGTGGGAGGGGCTCCTGGCTGCAGGTGAGAGTAGGCAAGGATAGATCAGATTCAGGAAGTGAAGACAGAGAGTAAATGGAGAAAACAGATTGAATTAGGCAAAGGACCCAGGTAGGATATGTGTCTGAGGCAATAGACGTGTGTGTATAACTGTGAGTGTTTTGTATATTAGTGTGACTGTATATCTGTGAGTGTGTGTATATTAATGTGACTTTATGTGAGTGTGTGTATGTATATTGGTGTGACTGTATAACTGTGAGTTAATGTGACTGTATGTGTGTATATTAGTGTCACTGTATGTGAGTGTGTGTGTATATTGGTGTGACTGTATGTATGTCTGTGTGTATATATTACTGTGACTGTATAACTGTAAGTGTGTGTATATTAATGTGACTGTATAACTGTGTGTGTATATTAATGTGACTGTATGTCTGTGTGTATATTAATGTGACTGTATAACTGTAAGTGTGTGTATATTACTGTGACTGTATAACTGTAAGTGTGTGTATATTACTGTGACTGTATAACTGTAAGTGTGTGTATATTAATGTGACTGTATAACTGTAAGTGTGTGTGTATATTACTGTGACTGTATAACTGTTTATGTACATGTGCCTGTCCATCTATCCAATCCTCCATATCTCTATCTGTCCATCCTTCTATCTGTCCATCTATCCAACCCCCAGCTCCATCTATCTATTGTATTATATTAATTTCTGCATTATGTTATGGTCCGCAGTATGGCTGCCTCTGCTCGGCCACTAACAGATGTGGATTTTTGCTCCGGATCCCGTATAGAAGAGCTAAATAAACTGCTGGAGGAACTGGAGAGGCGGGAGAGCAGCGCAGTAAAAGTGAAAGACGTGTTACAGAGTTGTGTTCAAGCAAAGGATTACATCTTCTCCCTGATTGGTAAGGGACGGCTGGGTCATCATTGTGAACTCACATGGAAGGAGTAGATGGGAAATAAATGGAGGATAGGTGTCTTGGGGTGGAAGATGGGAAATAAATGGAGAATATATGAAGGTAGACTGGATCGGACTAAGGTGAGTGAGATGATGGTAGAGCAGATTGGACTAGGTGGGTGAGATGTGTGTAGAGCAGAATGGACTGGCTAAATGAGACTGGGCTAGAGCAGATTGGACTGGGTGAGGAAGACTGGGGTAGAGCAGATTGGACTGGGTGAGTGAGATGGCGGTAGAGCAGATTGGACTGGGTAAATGAGACTGGGCTAGAGCAGATTGGACTGGGTGAGGTAGACTGGGGTAGAGCGGACTGGGTGAGTGAGATGGCGGTAGAGTGGATTGGACTGGGTGAGTGAGATGGCGGTAGAGTGGATTGGACTGGGTGAGTGAGATGGCGGTAGAGTGGATTGGACTGGGTGAGTGAGATGGCGGTAGAGTGGATTGGACTGGGTGAGTGAGATGGCGGTAGAGTGGATTGGACTGGGTGAGTGAGATGGCGGTAGAGTGGATTGGACTGGGTGAGTGAGATGGCGGTAGCGCGGATTGGACTGGGTGAGTGAGGTGGAGGTAAAAGGGATTGGACTGGGTGAGTGAGATGGAGGTAGATCGGATTGGACTGGGTGAGTGAGATGGCGGTAGAGCGGGTTGGACTGGGTGAGTGAACTGGGGGTAGAGCGGATTGAACTGGGTGAGTGAGACTGGGGTAGAGGGGATTGGACTGGGTGAGTGAAATGGGGGTAGAGCGAAGTGAACTGGGTGACTGAGAGTGGAGGTAGAGCAGATTGGAATGGGTGAGTGAACTGGGCTAGAGCGGGTTGGACTGGGTGAGTGAACTGGGGTAGAGCGGGTTGGACTGGGTGAGTGAGAGTGGAGGTAGAGCAGATTGGACTGGGTGAGTGAACTGGGGTAGAGCGGATTTGACTGGGTGAGTGAGATGGGGTAGAGCGGATTGGACTGGGTGAGTGAGATGGAGGTAGAGCGGGTTGGACTGGGTGAGTGAACTGGGGGTAGAGCGGGTTGGACTGGGTGAGTGAACTGGGGGTAGAGCAGATTGAACTGGGTGAGTGAGACTGGGGTAGAACGGGTTGGACTGGGTGAGTGAGATGGGGTAGAGCGGATTGGACTGGATGAGTAATGTGGAGGTAGAGCAGATTGGATTGGGTGAGTGAGATGGAGGTAGAGCAGATTGGACTGGGTGAGTGAGAGTTTGGTAGAGCGGTTGGACTGGGTGAGTGAGACTGGGTGTCCAATCCGCTCTACCAAACTCTCACTGGGGTAGAATGGATTGGACTGGATGAGTGAGATGGGGGTAGGGTGGATTGGAATGGGTGAGTGAGACTGGGGTAGAACTGATTTGACTTGGTGAGGGAGATGGGGTAGAGCGGCTTGGACTGGGTGAGGGAGATGGGGTAAAGCGGATTAGACTGAGTGAGATGGGGTAGAGCGGATAGGACTGGGTGAGTAATGTGGAGGTAGACTGGATTGGTCTGGGTGAGTGAGATAGGGGTAGAGCAGATGGGACTGGGTGTTTGAATATGATTATACTAGAAAGGATTGAGATCTTGGAAATTATTAAAAAGTTACACCATGCACTACGATCAATTCAGTGATGTAAAGTGGCCATGGTGCCTGGAGTCTGTACGTGCAGTGTTTCGCTTTGAAATTTAATTGGATTGGAAGACTTCATGACATTGGAGTTAACAGAGTTAGAAGATTTGATTACATTGAGATTTGGGGTATTTGAATTAGATTAAAGGGCATGGAAGGGGCTGGATGTAATGATAGTTGGAAGGGATTGTATTGTGAGAAAAGTGAAGGGCTGGAAACATGGAGTGGATGGGATAAAAGGTCGTATTTGATAAGAAGCATGAATGGGGTGTGTAGAGATATTGGGGTCTTGGATGATATGGGGTACAGAGGATTTGATTGGGATCTAGGATGACTGGGAATCTGCATTTTGATGATGTGTTGAGATCATTTTGATCAGTAGCATGGATCTAATTGGTGGAAGAGAAGATTTAAAGCTTTTAGACGGTGAGTTTGCAGGGAGCATGGTCCTCGAACTCCAGCCCCCCAGATGGCGGAACTGCAACTCCCACGATTATTTGAATTACATAGCCAGAGAATCATGGGAGTTGTAGTTCAGCAACATCTGGGGGTCCGGAGTTTGAGGACCCCTGGTTTAGATCCTGAAGATTGATGGTGTGAAGATATAGTTGTTTTGCTGTTTGAGGAACATATTGTATTAAACAGAACCTTGTTTTTTTTGTCTCTCCTTCCTTCTCATGTCTCTCTTTATCTTGATCTCTCCTCAACAAGGCCATATACATCCCCTGCCTTCACCTAACTCCCTCCTGCTACTCTCCGGAGGCTTGTGCTCAGGTTTCCTTGATGTTTCTCCAATTGATCTAGGCTCCCCAACCCCCTTTTTTTCTCCCCCTATTTCGTACACTCTCTTGGTTCCCATTCTTCACCTCCCATCATCTGAACCCCTAATTCAATGCGCTCCCTGTCATTATCAGCTACCTCTTTCCCTGTGGGATCCCTCACACCCACATTTCCAACCCACCACCCCTTATGTTACCCCTCATATGGTTTCTCTTTGGTTTCTCCCATCCCTTCTGTCTGTGGTATCTAGCATCCCAACGTCAATGTCCCCTCTCTCACTGGAAAAGGCAGAATCCTGGGGAAACTGTGCATCCCTCCTGCTGTCCACCCCTGCTGGCCTCCTCATTCGCTTTGACATTGTTCCTGTGGTTAAAGTTCAGGGATGGCCCCCAGGAGCCCAGTACGTGGATGACATTGGAACAGATGATGATGGTACAACAAGGCTTTTTCATCTCCTCCCATGGGGTCCTGAAGGCCAGTGGCGAGTGGGCTTCCCTGGAATTGAATTATTCATGAGAAGATGTCTCCCTGTGGCTCTCTCCAGGGTTCTAAGGGCCTCTATGGCTGTGCTGCGCCATGCTCTCCAGGAAAAAGGTGCTCCAGGTCCATATGTGGTGTGGGTCACACTCCTTCAGGCCTGTGCAAGGCTTCCCCAGGGGTATCTATGTCGAGAACAGAATGCAGCTCTTTGCTTCCTCGGACTCCTAGAAGAACTTACCCACTCTTTCTTGCAAGGTTCTTGTCCCAATCCATTCCTCCCAGGTTGTGATCTCCTAAGGGGTAACCCAATAGGTCCATACCTAGCCCGCCGGGTATCAGGAGTTAGGGCACAGCCAGTTCTTCATCTGCGTGAGGTTGTAAGAAATGCAAAAGAGGCAGTGAAAGGAGGGGAAAAAGACGAGAAGGAGGAGAGGGAGGATAAAGGATCGACTTGCTATCCCAGCTAGATGTGTGATTGTACTGTAACTAGTTGTCAGAATGAACACAACACCATTAATGCTCCTCTTATAGGGAGCTGCTTCATGTGGACCTTTACCACAAAGATCGTCCAATCACTTTTAGAATCAGTCTAGAGGCCTACACTCACTCAACGAATAGGAAATGTTACGTTGGTGTAGGTCCTTCTAGTTAGATTGTTATGTAAGTGGTTAAATGTATATGAAGATCCTCCAATGGTGTACCCATATTGTATATTTTGGGATCTTGTTACATTTGGCACTTTCTCTCCCCCCCCTCCCCCACAGATTGGCTAACCCAGGCCTCAGTCTCACGCTTCTGTCGATCCAGCAGCGAGAATGGTTGGCATTTAAAATCATACGTTGTTTGCACAATTAATGATACAGACTAATTAATCATCGTTTTTTCCACTTTATGTTAATTTCGTAATTCACTGATCAATAAGGTAGCTCATGGTAACGGTTGAGTGCAGTATTCGCTGATCTAAAATTGTAAAATGTTCACCGGGTACAGACGTGGAGCACGCATCATATAGAGATTTTACCCATAAACCCAATATCTAGAACATTGGCCGCGATGGAATGGCGAAATCTGTCGAAGATTCATTTGTATTTGTCTTTTTTTTTTTTTTTAAGATATTTACAGTTAATGGATGGCTAGCTCCCTTTCTACGTAGTCAGAAGTAGTGCTGGTTTAAACCGAAATTCAGCAAAATTTTCCTTTCTTTGGGATCAATTGTTTACATAAAAAAAATGAGCCATGTATGCAGAAAAGGCACCTTGCACGCTGACCCTGCCCTGTTCATGTGCATGGGGTAACTGAAGCAGAGCAGCAGGCTCCTCCCCCAGCGCTTTCTGTATACCATCACACTCAGCATGGCGCAGCCTGTTACTGGCAGCCATTTTCTGCTATTGGTGACCATCTGTCACTTTGAAGAGCTGTGATTGGTGTAGTTAGATTTACTCCTGCTCTTTAATTGGATGCTTTTAGCAGCACCAATCACGTCACATCTCTGAATGAGCAACCAATGTGAGTGCACAGTACGATGATTGACATGGGTTTTCCCCAATAGCGGTCATAAAAGGGGGGAGGTGGTGCATACGAATCTGATACTAAGCGGAAAGCGCTGTGGGAGGAGCCAGCTGCTGGAACATTACCTTTTATTTGAGTAGGATGACAAAGTTCAGCCATTCTTTTATGCTGTCGATCCAAAAGAAGGGAAAACCCCAATTACTCATGATTTATAGTGTTTAATGGGAATAATGCTACCGGCTGGGATAGTGAGAGTTAGAGTCTAATTCCAATGTCATTATTAATAACATTATAGGGAGACTCAAAACATGAACTGTGCGTTATAATTCAATTTTATGTTTGTTTAAACTATTAAAATCTTTTACCACACACGCCAGATCTCAAGTACCCTTTATTAACCCCACACACGCCAGATCTGTAACAAAGTACATTTTATTAACCCCACACACGCCAGATATTTACAAAGTATATTTTATTAACCCTACACATGCCAAATCTGTAACAAAGTACATTTTATTACGCCAGATCTCTAACAAAGTAAATTTTATTAACCCCACACACGCCAGATCTGAAGTACGTTTTATTAACCCCACACATGCCACATCTTTGCAAAGTACATTTTATTAACCCCACACACGCCAGATCTGTAACAAAGTACATATTATTAACCCCACACATGCCAAACCTGAAGCACATTTTATTAACCCCACACACGCCAGATCTCAAGTACATTTCATTAACCCCACACACGCCAGATACTTACAAAGTAAATTTTATTAATCCCACACATGCCAGATCTTTACAAAGTACATTTTATTAACCCCACACATGCCAGATCTCTAACGAAGTATATTTGAGTAACCCCACATACACCAGATCTGAAGTACATGTTATTAACCCCACACACATCAGATCTTTACAAAGTAAATTTTGTTACATAGTTACATAGCTGAAAAGAGACTTGCGTCCATCAAGTTCAGCCTTCCTCACATATGTTTTTTGCTGTTGATCCAAAAGAAGGCAAAAAAAAACAGTTTGAAGCACTTCCAATTTTGCAACAAACTAGGAAAAAAAATTCCTTCTTGACCCCAGAATGGCAGTCAGATTTATCCTTGGATCAAGCAGTTATTACCCTACATTGAAAGATTATATCCTTGAATATTCTGTTTTTGCAAGTATGCATCTAGTAGCTGTTTGAACATCTGTATGGACTCTGATAAAACCACTTCTTCAGGCAGAGAATTCCACATCCTGATTGTTCTTACAGTAACCCCATACACGCCAGACCTGTTAACCCTACACACGCCAGATCTGAAGTACATTTTATTAACCCCACACGTCAGATCTTTACACAGAACATTTTATTAACTCCACACATGCAAGATCTTTACAAACCACTATTTATTAACCCCACGCACTATTTATTAACCCCATACATGCCAGATCTGTAACAAAGTAAATTTTATCACGACAGATCTCTAACGAAGTACGTTTTAATTACCCCACACACGCCAGATCTGAAGTACATTTTATTAACCCCACACGTGCCAGATCTTCGCAAAGTACATTTAACGAAGTACATTTTATTAACCGCACACACGTCAGATCTCAAGTAAATTTTATTAACCCCACATACACCAAATCTGAAGTACATTTTATTAACCCCACATACGCCAGATCTCAAGTACATTTTATTAACCCCACATACACCAGATCTGAAATACATTTTATTATCCCCCACATACACCAGATCTGAAGTACATTTTATTAACCCCACATACACCAGATCTGAAATACATTTTATTAACCCCCACATACACCAGATCTGAAGTACATTTTATTAACCCCACATACACCAGATCTGAAGTACATTTTATTAACCCCACATACACCAGATCTGAAGTACATTTTATTAACTCCACATACACCAGATCTAAAGTACATTTTATTAACCCCACATACGCCAAATCTCAAGTACATTTTATTAATCCCACATACGCCAAATCTCAAGTACATTTTATTAACCCCACATACGCCAAATCTCAAGTACATTTTATTAACCCCACACATGCCAGATCTTTAACGAAGTACATTATATTAAACCCACACAGGCCAGATCTTTACAAACCACTATTTATTAACCCCATACACGCCAGATCTTTACAGAGTACAAGTTAGTAACCCCACCTTTATGAGGGTATAATTTATTAACTTCTCAAATGCCAGTTGTTTGTAAGTATTAAGTATTAACTCTGCACTTACCCGACCCTTACAAATGATTAACCCTTTTCATGCAGTATGCATTATTTTCATGCCAGACCCCAACGACGTGTTGGTTATTAACCCTGTTAATGCTGTATGCTGCTGAGCTCAGTTCTCTATAATAATGTATTCTCCTCACATCCAGAAGACTCCGCCGATGCCTTTGCTTCCAGGCCCTCTTTAATTCTGATCAATTTTCTGATTAGGTCAGATGCTGGCTGCGGGTGTGTATATATTATATCTGTATCTATATCTGCAGGCGGCTGACATAAAGGGGGGATGTGAACAGACAGAGATGTGTCTAGATGTGGTGAGAATCTATAGATATTCTGGAATGTCACTAACCCCTATATAAAGCACTTCAATCATCTGTACGTGGATGGACTATGGCTATTTATAACACTCCATGGCTCCCTCCCCCAATGTCCCCTTCCAAATGTGTGACAAGGACATCACAAATCTCATCCCGCAAAATGCAAAGCTGCTGCTTGGCTGTCAGTCCGTCTGTCTTTATGTCTCATTCTGTATTGTCTGTCTGCATGTTGTGTGTGCTGTTTAACTCTTTATCCTGTGTCTGTTTTATGTACTGTCTGTCTCTGTGTACTTTGTGTATGGTCTGTTTGTCTGTCTGTGTATTGCATGTGAGGCATGTCTTTATACTGTCTGTCACTGTATACTGTCTGTATACACAGTCTTTGTGTATACTGTTTGTGTGTATTGTGTACAGTCTGTGTACTTTGCATATGGTCTGTTTCTCTGTCTGTATATTTCATGTGAGGTCTGTCTTACTGTCTGTCGCTACATACTGCCTGGCTCTACATACAGTCTTTGTGGATACTGTCTGTGTACTTTGTGTATGGTCTGCTTGTCTGTCTGTGTAATGTTGGTGAGGTCTGTCTTTATACTGTCTGTCGCTGTGTACTAAATGTACACTCTGTATATTGGCTGTGTACTTTGTGTATGATATGTGTGTCTGTATGCTGTCTGTGTACTTTGTATATGGTCTCTGGGTCTGTCTGTAAACTGTCTGTGTATTTTGTGTATTGTCTGTATACTGTGTTTTTCTTTGTGTACTGTCTTATTGTCAATGGGTACCTTATATACCATCTTTGTGTATACTGTGTACAGTCTGTGTATCTGTATGTGTACTGCATGTGAGGCATGTGTGTGTACTTTGTGCGCTGTCTGTGTGTCTGTCTGTATAATGGCTGTCTGTGTATTTTGTGTATGGTCTATGTACTGTGTAAATGGTCTGTGTGAATACTGTCTTTATTATTTTCTGTGTATTTGTCTGTATTCTGCATGTGAGGTCTGTCTGTATACTGTCTTTCACTGTGTTTGTGTGTACTGTCTGTTTGTGGGTACCACATTTAGTGTCTGTCTGTATATTGTGCACACTGTTTTTGCCTGTCTCTATGTACTGTGTATTGTCTATCTGTGCACTCTTTATGTACCATGTGGTTGTCTGTATATCCTACCAGACAGAGCAGAAAGGCCACTGTCATTGGCAAACAGGTTACCCTGAGGCTATTGTAGCACAATTAACAGTACACTACCTAGCTACCTCATCTTAACTCTCTGTATAAATACTCAAATCTAAACACTGTTCCTATTATCCCTTTAAATAAAAAACGTCACCCCTTCCTTGTCCTCCAATAATGTACCAATTCCTCACTACCATCCCCCAAACACTCTCTGTATACAGCAGGGTTGGTAACATCACCAACACAGTATTCACAGTCTTCCTGAGAGTAGTGTGAGTTATGGCCTGAATGTCCTCTGCCATTTTCAATCTTCTGTGCTATCATGAGAGAAGCTGAATCGATGAAGTCAACTGCTGCCAGTCAGTGTAACTCCCACCAATCTCAGACTACTCTAATATTGATAGAACAATCCATGCACCATAACCACTACAGTCTGCCCTGGCACCATCCTAGCATAGTCGGTCAGATTGTTTAGCGTCGCTCCCAGTGAACTCCTAGACTACAGGCGGAAATCAGGAACCGTGATTCAATTAATAAAATCACCGGCCAAGTACTCTCAGCCAATGAATGAATAGCTTCACTGTCTCTTGGTCTGCGAAGGTGGAGCACAGGCACCCAGTGAGAACCAGGTAAGTCTCCCCAGCACCATAACTACTACAGCAGGCTGGTGTTTGAACTGTGTAGGGGAGCTCCTATATCTTCGCTAGAATTCCCTCTTAACTGGGAGAAGAGCCTTTCAGTGCTTAGAGCCCCGTTCCCCAGACATCAGATGACACAGTGCCAAGGAGGACAACTTTTATTGAAACAGTGCAGCCTTTTATACACAGAAACCCAGCATCGGGTCTGCAGCAAAAGGATAGGTGATCCCACGCTGGCTCCTCTGTGTCTGGGAGCAGATGGCAACATCCACCGCTTCATTTAATTAGCTCCCGGCACAGACAACATTAGCATAGTAAATACCCAAAACAACCATTTGATACACAATAACCCCTACATATTATGTATCCTCAGATAGTCCTTGTTGCAGGGCCGGATTAACATAGGGGCTGATGGAGCTGCAGCTCCAGGCCCAGGCCCATGGAATAGGCCCATTGATTTAAAAAAAAAAAAACAATTTTTTTTTTTTACACACTACTCTTAGGGATTCCACCTGGCTTTTATTTTATTGGCACAGCGAGTATTTGAGGCTGCCTGGCTGGTTCCAATATTACAGTGATACTGGCAATACAAATGCTATTGGTATTTGCTGGTATATGCTAAATGGTATTTTTCTCAGTATAAACAAGATTACTATGCAATACCAGCACTGGCCAGTAGGGGTCGCTGTGTGTGGAGACAGGCAGGGATAGGAAGTTCCAGCATATCCCTCCCTTACTATCTATACTCACTGATCTGCAGGGGTGCAGCTACAGATAGTCAGTGGCGTACACATGACCCATGGGGCCCCCGTGCAAAAATTGATCCGTGGGCCCCCCCCCCCCTCGCGCTTACTCTGCGCGGGCCGGGGCAGCAACACATGGCAGCGAGGACCTGGTCGCAGGGGTTGTAGGGCTGCGACCGCGGTATGTACGCCACTGCATGCAGATGCACACACACTTAACCCCTTAAGGACCAAACTTCTGGAATAAAAGGGAATCATGACATGTCACACATGTCATGTGTCCTTAACCCCTTAAGGACCAAACTTCTGGAATAAAAGGGGATCATGACGTGTCACACATGTCATGTGTCCTTAAGGGGTTAAGGGGTTAAAGGACCACTACAGACACCCAGATCACATCAGCTCAATGAAGTGGTCTGGGTGTCAGGTCCCTCTAGTTTTAACCCTGAAGCTGAAAGCATAGCAGTTTCAGAGAAACTGTTATGTTTCACTGAGGGTTAATCTAGTGGCTGTCTCACTGAACACACACACACACACTAACACACACACTCACTCACACACACTAACACTCACACACACACTAACACTCACACACACACTCACACACACACTAACACACACACACACACTAACACTAACACATACACTCACTCACACACACTTACACTCACACACACACATGTATTTTTTTTTTATTTAATCCCCCCAGCCTCCCTACCTTTTGGAGTGCTGAGGGGATTCCCTGGGGTCCAGTGGTGCTGCTGGGCTCCTTGGGGGCCGGTCACCGGGCGGCCGGTCAGGCTGGCTGGTGCGCGAGGGAGCACTGTCCCCTGAGTGCTGCTTCCTCTTCAGCTCTCTCGCGCGCCGCGTACTGATACCAGCGCCGGAAGATGACGTCATCTTCCGGCTCCGGTATCAGTGCGGTGTGCGAGGGAGCTGAAGAGGAAGCACTCAGGGGGAGTGCTCCCTCGTGCACCAGCCAGCCTGCCTGCCCGCCCGCCGGGTGTAAGCAGGGCCAGCCTCGGGGAGCCCGGAGGTGACCGGCTCCTTGGCCCCCCAGGAGAAGAGGCTGGCCCTGTGGGTACATACCGGGTCGCAGGGGCGGCCGGGCCCCCTGGTGGTCCGGGCCCGGTCGCAGCCGCGACCCCTGCGACCCTGGTATGTACGCCACTGCAGATAGTCCAGACAGCAACTCCCACCCTGCAGAGACAGCCTACTGCTCAGGGAAGTAAGGGATGGGGGGAAAGGCTGCAAGGAAACATACACTGAGACATTGGGAGACATTATGACACAGAGACACATGGGGACAGAGTCCCCATGTCTCTCAGTGTCCCCATGTCTCCCAGCCAGTGTCCCTGGTGTCTCAGTGACCCCTAGTCTCCCAGTGCCCCCAGTCTGCCAGTGTCTCACTGTCCCCATGTCTCCTAGTGCCTCTATGTCTCCCAGTGCCTCAAGTGTCTCAATGTCCCCATGTCTCCATGCTAGTGTCCCTAGTGTCTGTGGCCCTGGTGTCTCAGTGTCCCCATGTCTCCCAGGGCCCCCAGCCATCGCCATTTCTCAATGTCCCCATGCCCCCCAGCCAGTGTCTCTAGTGTCTGTGTCCCTGGTGTCTGTTTCCCAATGTCTTCAAGTGTCCCCTATTTTCCCAGCATGCAGACACTGAACTTTCCTCATAGAGATTCATTGATTCAATTCATCTCTATGAGGAGATGCTGATTGGCCAGGGCTGTGTTTGAATCATGCTGGCTCTGCCCCTGATCTGCCTCTTTGTCAGTCTCAGCCAATCCTATGAGGAAGCACTGAGATTGGATCAGGCCACAACTTCTAATGATGTCAGCAGACTGCTTGTTTTTCTGAGTCTAACAGCATGCAGAGTTACAGCTTCAGGCTTGAATACAGTAAGATTTTGCTATATTAATGGAGGCATGAGGGGCCCACGGGGGCTATATGGTGGTGTTAACACTATAGGGTCATGAATTCATGTTTGTGTTCCTGACCCTATAGTGATCATTAAGGTAATGCTGACTTTGGTCTCTCTAACACTGTGGCATGTTCCCTTTCTTCTACACTCACTACATACAGCTTTCCTCTGTCCCAGACTATATAACAGGAGCTTCTGCCTGCTAGTAAGAAGGTAAGGAGACAAGTGGACCAGCGAGTGCTAGGGGACAGTCCTTAGAAAGCGTTGAGCGAGTGCATCATTAGATGCATTTATGCCAAGCTCAGGGTGCTGTCTGCATAGTATGCCCTTAGTTGGCCAGCTGCATGATTGGCAGGCAGCCTGAAATGCATTCATGCCAGGCTGGCCTAATTCTTTGGGCAGATATGTCCTCTTTTTGGGCCTGTTCGCCCCTTTTGGCAGGTTACGCGATTTGTGTCAGCAGGTTACGTGATTTGCGTCAGACACCCTTTTACCGTGCCCATTGACTTCCTGCTTGACTGGACACTGCTGTTAGGGGTTATGGATTTACTTGAAAGATGAAAACATAAATTAGTGAGAGATTAGCCTAGGCCCATTTCTCTGACTGTAGAGACCATGTGGTTGTAGTCTACATTACATTGCATTGATTGTTTAGCATCTTTGTATTCAATTTTGTTTGATCCTACAGTATGGACCTTAGAGTCCTGTATATTCCTGTCCCCAGCCATCGCCAGCATTCCGCCGGTGGTTGAGACCCAGGCTTTATGCCCACGTGCACATACGAAATCGGTTAGCAGCTCCACACATGCTGGCGGTGAGTACTTGGTGTTTTAATCATGATGCACTCTATATATTTGTAATTTTTGTCCTCCTGACGAAAACTCCTTTTGTGAGCTGAAACGTCGATTTTCTTTTTAGAATATGTATTAAAAGACAAGTTTTATACTTTGGACTAAGACCATGGAGTGTGGTCATATTTTGGATCTTTATATATACATACATTTATAGACACACACACACATATATGTATATATATATATATATATATATATATATATATATATATACACATAAATTAAGGAGATAAGTAAATATAGTATTAAAAAGGCCCTAGGGTATGTGTTTTCTTATAGCTGCTGTTTTCTTTCTCTCCAGCACCATCTCCATCAGATACATGACGCTTGGGAGTGTTTTACTGTTTTTGGTCGATATGATCCTGTAATTAGGCCCGTCATAATTGTCAGCACCAGGCCCACTGGGCTCTTAATCTGGCCCTGCCTTGTTGGAGCGCCCAGTTTGGGAAATTAGCGATCTGATCCATGAGGAATTGTGGAAATGGTGGAAAAGTTTGGACTGATCGCAATGAAAGTTCTGGCTGAAAACAGTTCCACAATGGTTGTGCCTAGGTGCTGGTCATTTAACAGGGACTTCTGAGGGCTGGGAAAAGGGGGGTCCCCCTGGATCTCAGGGAGAGATTGTTCATAGGGATCCTCTGTACCTCCCCTCCAAATAGTGCTCCCCAAACTCTCTGAAAAGGGAGTTAAAACAGCCGGTAAACCGGTCAGAGGTGAGAGATGTTCCCCGGCAAGGTGGAGAGGGACGCTCTGCTGGATTACAGGAGGGGAAGAAATAGGGGAACAAGGGGTGGTTGAAGTCTTTTGTTGAGACTTTATAGCAAAGTTCCTATACAGAGTCCAGGAGTCTGGACCTTTGCTCTTGTAGTTTATTGTGATTTCCCCACATGACATATGCATAGTCACCTTTCCAGGATATGTGTAACAAACCCAAAGAACCCCCTGTCACGCCACAAAATATACAAACTATATATATACACACACATATATCAATTTAATACATAACAGATAATAAATATATAAAATCATGACAGGTGCATTCTGTATTGAGGTATATTGCCATAGATCTCTTAAACGATTTTAGGTTGAATGAAGATCTGACTGTGTCCCTGAGGTTATTCCATAATTGCGGTGCTCTGTAGGAAAATGAGGATCGAGCCACTTTATGTTTGTATTGCGGTATGCTAAATATCGTGCTAGTTCTGGATCGGAGGTTATAGGAGGTGGGAACAGCAGAGGAGAGCATTTTGCTCAGGTAGGGTGGGAGCCTCCCAGAAATGCTCTTATGCACAAGGCTGGAAAGATGAAGGGTGCGTCTGGATTCCAGCGACAGCCAGTTTAGCTCATTTAACATGTCACAGTGGTGGGTAAAGTAATTACATTCTAGTACAAAGCGGCAGAATGAATAATATAACGTATTAAGCTTATTAAAGGACCACTACACCTTGTTCCAAATTATTATGCGAATTCTATTTAAGTGTCACAAAGATTAAATATTTTGTTTTTCAGTTTAACTCATGGATGGCATTGTGTCTCGGGGCTCTTTTGATCACTGAAAACAATCTCGGACACCTGTGATAATTAGATTGCCAGGTGAGCCCAATTTAAGGAAAAACTACTAAAGGAGGGTGTTCCACATTATTAAGCAGAGCACCATTTTCTTGCAATATGGGGAAGAAAAAGGATCTATCTGCTGCCGAAAAGAGTGAAATAGTTCAATGCCTTGGACGAGGTATGAAAACATTAGATATTTCACGAAAACTTAAGCGTGATCATCGCACTATTAAGAGATTTGTGGCTGATTCAGAGCACAGACGGGTTTGTGCAGATAAAGGCACATTGAGGAAGATTTCTGCCAGATCCATGCATCGGATCAAGAGAGCAGCTGCTAAAATACCATTACATAGCAGCAAACAGATATTTGAAGCTGCTGGTGCCTCTGGAGTCCCACGGACATCAAGGTGTAGAGTCCTCCAGAGTCTTGCAACTGTGCATAAACCTTCTATTCGGCCACCACTAACCAATGCTCACAAGCAGAAATGGCTGCATTGGGTAGAAAAATACATGAAGACTAATTTTCAAACAGTTCTGTTCACTGATGAGTGCCGTGCAACCCTGGATGGTCCAGATGGATGGAGTAGTGGATGGTTGGTGGACGGCCACCCTGTTCCAACAAGGCTGCTGGATTAACCCATATGTAAACATAGCCGTTTCTCTGAAATTGCTATGTTTACAGCTGCAGTGTTAACCCTAGATGGACCTGGCACCCAGACCACTTCAATGAGCTGAAGTCGTCTCTGGATGCCTATAGTGGTCCTTTAAGGTAGGTTTGCGGTGTGGGTGCAGGTACACCCCCATAAGATGGGTTTGCAGTGAGGGTACATCCCCATAATCAATGACCGGCATTAGCATTTGTTGCACTACCCAGTTGTTCTTCAGCATGGCTAGGAGTGGTGCCTCGGGGATCTGTCTCTGTTTGATAGCAATGGACCGCAGCTCTGTTTGCTGGTGGTTGACCCGGGCGGGCCCATGCGTTGCGGTTCTGATTCTGTGGACATTCCCTCTGCACGTGTCCCAACTGCTGGCATAAGTGACATCGGATGTTGAAACGTTGTTTTTTTCCTTGGAGTGGCGGAGTTAAATCCATTCCCCTGCCACTGTGGGGTTGGGGCAAGGGGTGCTGGAGTCTAGAGAATAAGCTTGGTGGTGGTTGGTGGTGACGTTGGGCGTCATAGTGTTCATCAGCTAGCCTAGCGGCGTCAGAGATGGTACGGGGGTTACGGTCATGTACCCACTCTTGCACTTCGGGTACAAGTCCATTGAAGAACTATTCTAGGAGGATCAATTGTAACAGTTCTTCCATGGTTGTGGCTTGGTTCGCTTGTACCCAGGGCCGGTGCTTGGATTTTTAGGTACATAGGCGAAGATGCATTTTTCCACCCCCCCCCCCCCCCCCCCTCCAAAAAAAAAACATCTTCACCTATGTGCCTCTTAACCAGCCCCTCTCCCCTCCCCGACCATTAGTGGTCCCTTCCCTGTCCCTTAGAGTTCTTCTCCCCTCCCCCCTCTTTTCCCTGTCTCTTGGTGTTTCTCTCCCATTCCCTCCCTGTCCCTTGGTGCACCCCTTTAGTGGTCACACTGCCGGCCGGACTGACTCTCTCTCTGTGAGCACCTCCTGTCAGTCTGGCCAGGTACAGGAAACAGAAGCTCCTGTACCGCGCTCCGCTCTGCTCCACTCTGTACACACTGACAGCCACACACTCAATGACAAACACAGACGTCACTGACAGACACAGACACATTGATCTGACACACACTCATTCATTGACACTGACAGACCCACACTGATTGACACTCATTGACAGACACACTGATAGACACACACAGACTCAATGACAAACATACTCTCACTGATTTGACAGACACACACTCATACACTGACAGACACACTCATCATACACTGACAGAAACACTCATACACTCACATGCACACACACTCATACAATCACTCACAGACACACACAGACACACTCACTCACACACACACTCAGTGACTCACAGACAGACGCTATCACTCACAGACAGACGCTGTCACTCACAGACACACACTCTGTCACTCACAGACACACACTCTGTCACTCACAGACGCACACACTGTCACTCACAGACGCCCACGCTGTCACTCACAGACACACACTCTGTCACTCACAGACGCACACACTGTCACTCACAGACGCCCACGCTGTCACTCACAGACGCCCACGCTGTCACTCACAGACGCCCACGCTGTCACTCACAGACGCCCACGCTGTCACTCACAGACGCCCACGCTGTCACTCACAGACGCCCACGCTGTCACTCACAGACGCCCACGCTGTCACTCACAGACACAGACGCTGTCACTCACAGACACAGACGCTGTCACTCACAGACGCACACGTTGTCACTCACAGACACACACCCTGTCACTCACAGACACACACCCTGTCACTCACAGACACACACGCTGTCACTCACAGACACACACGCTGTCACTCACAGACGCACACGCTGTCACTCACAGACGCCCACGCTGTCACTCACAGACGCCCACGCTGTCACTCACAGACGCCCACGCTGTCACTCACAGACGCCCACGCTGTCACTCACAGACGCCCACGCTGTCACTCACAGACGCCCACGCTGTCACTCACAGACGCCCACGCTGTCACTCACAGACGCCCACGCTGTCACTCACAGACGCCCACGCTGTCACTCACAGACACAGACGCTGTCACTCACAGACGCACACGTTGTCACTCACAGACGCACACGTTGTCACTCACAGACGCACACCCTGTCACTCACAGACACACACGCTGTCACTCACAGACACACACGCTGTCACTCACAGACACACACGCTGTCACTCACAGACACACACGCTGTCACTCACAGACACACACTGTCACTCACAGACACATCACATACATTCACTAAGTATTTTAGAAATACACATTTTCCACCCAGCCTCCCTACCTGGAGAGCTGGTGTGGATGATGGATCGGTCCCTGGGGGCTGGGGTCCAGTGGGGCTGCTGGGCGGCGAGCGGCAGTGCTGTGATCAGACACGGCGAAGGAGCTCTAATCTCACCGTTACCTCTCTGCTCCCTAGCGGGCTGTCTGCTGATGCCGCGGGAGCCGGAATATGACGTCATATTCCGGCTCCCGCGGCATCAGCAGACAGCGCGCGAGGGAGCAGAGAGGTGAGATTAGAGCTCCCTCGCCGCGCCTGATCACAGCACTGCCGCGCCGGGGGTCCAGATAATGTCCGGCAGGTTGGAAAGTTTCCCTCCTGCCGGTCACTGAAATCTTGCGCCCCCAGAGCCGGTGCGCCCTAAGGCGGCCGCCTGTGCCGCCTTATGGACGCGCCGGCCCTGCTTGTACCCATCCCATTGCGGCTCTCTGCAGTTGGTAAGCCCACTCAGCATGTGAGTCTTTCTCTTGTTTCTTGAGCTCCCAGAATCGGCACCGATATGCCTCTGGGCTGACGGCCAGATAGTTTGCCTGCCAACAGAGGTACCCAATCTGCTTGTCCAATGTCATGTAAGTGGCACAGTCTCAAAATCTTGGAGAAAACCATCAATGTCCTCGTCTGTATCTGTGAATGCTTTAAACGTATTGTAGGGGAGTTTTATTTTCCCTTGGGTGATGGCTGATATCGCTGGTGACCCTTCTCTGCATCAGGGTTCTGCTATTAGTCGTCGGGTCAGTATGTAATCTTGTACATCTGCCATCAGTCTGGTTACCGTTTCCTCTGATGGTAGACTGTAAGCTCGATTGAGCAGGGTCCTCTTCAACCTATTGTTCCTGTACGTTTTCTTGTAATTGTCCTAGTTATAGTTAAATCCCCTCTCTCATAATATTGTAAAGCGCTACGGAATCTGTTGGCGCTATATAAATGACGATAATAATAATAATAATAATAATGGTGTTTCCCAGTAAAATGCCAACCTTGTCTTTAATTCTTTTTCAAACTCGGTTTCCTCCATATCTGGTGCAGGTCCAGCGCTGCTGGCTCGGTCTCCCTCCATCAATTCGGCAATAAGAATAGCTTTTGTTTTGTTGCTGGCTATCTTACCCCTTACTTCTAATAGTTCCTTTGAAGTGGTTTGTTTTAGTGCTCCATAGTTCGTCTCCATTCATCTGTTCATACGTATAGCCAAAATGCATACAAACCGCTGCTTCACTTTTCCATTCGTACGAACGAAACACACGAACGTTGCTTTGTTGTGAGGCTTGTATCCCGTCGCTTGCCACCAATTGTAGCAGAGCTGCAATATTAAAATCATTATCTCCACTGGTAGACTTGTAAATCAGCCAAGAGAAGCATAGTTCAGCAGTACAATCTGAATTCCCCAATAACCGGACCATACACAGTTCTGGGAGTCAACTGATTTTTATTGAGCCACAGCTTACTTTTATGCAACTCCCCATGCAAGGGGTTTCTTTAATCACTGTGACGGACCCTCTGTCAATCGATGCTCCTAGTGCTTACCAAGGACCATCAGCACTGCACCAGACACCATAAGCATTGCAGACCCCACGAACTGCCGCAGTTTGGTTGGGGTCTCGCTGTCTCCAACCCACCCTGGACCTACGACAAGGCTCCAGGCTCCAGTGGGTGAACCTCTCTTCCTTCAGAGAGCCTAGCATGAACAGCTCTTACAATAGCTAATGATTATCCAAGGGAGTGTGATGATCATAGCAATCCCTTGTAGTGATATAGCAGTTCTGTACAACACGAGACGCGGCTGCGAGTTGAGGGTAAGAAGGTCTGAGAGTTTAATGGTACAGGTTGGATTTTTATACAGTTTTCCAGTCCAGAGGCACACCCACTGGACCTGATGGGGAACTGGGACACAATGGACAGAAACCAATTAAAACAGTATTTAACGGTACGACACTCCCACATACAGTAAACAATCCCTCCCCTCTGCCTGTGATATAATTAAGGTAGTTAATGCATAAACTTAATTATCCACGAAAAAACACACATTTTTATAAAGTACCATAAGTACCCCAAAACATAACTTAAGTCTGACATCCCCTGATAGACATGATCTGGGTGTACAACATATAAAAAAATCACCCAGACCGACCGGGAACCGCGAGGTTTTAATGCCAAAAATAGTTCCAGGGCATTCGCGGTTAAGTCCCCCTGAAGTCTATTTGCGGTTTTAGCCCACATGTTCGAATTTCGAATGGCGGACACTTCGACTGTTCGGGAGTTCGCAGAGAAAATGTTTAAAGTCCCAATAGGCACAATTAGGGTCTCTCAGCCAAAATAAATTAAAGGGGCCATAGTCACAGGGTAAAAGGCTGGCAAGTAGTCCCTTCCAAAACCCAAATTACATTCCAGGAGTTTTCCCCAGGTGGACCTTGTTGGGGACAGGGAACAAAGTAACATTTCCCAGACTCCTCCTCTGTACCTGGGAGATAATTGGATAACGAAAAGATGTGTGTGTATATATATATAACTTCCCTTCTAATAGTGGATATAACCCGAAGATCTCCTCAAATCTTCCACAAATATACAGACAAAAAATAGGGTAAATACAACTAGAGGGAGATAGAGAGAAACATAGTGCAACTCTGTGGGACCTGAATCAGGTGATTATTTGTGCCAATGGGTCACTCACACTTTAACTGGTGAAAAGGGCATTCAGTAATCATAGGAGATCTCAGGTTGTATCACTCTTCCAATAGTTGGTGTTGCAGGTCTCCGCAGCATGTAAAACAAAGTGCATCCAAAATGAGGTCAAAGTAGATGGAAATAAAGTATAAAAATAATTTATTACTTACACAGAAGTAAGAATGAATCAGCATAAAATAGAAATAAAATCTGTCCACAATCTGTCCAACGCGTTTCTTCCCACTCAGGGACTTCTTTTCAGTGACAAGATAGGTACACAAATGCATTAATGTATCCCCCCCCCTCCCTCCCTCTTAAATACACCCCACAATCAGTTGATAGATGTCATCCACATGATCTTCCTGCTTGATTTCGGCTGCTCGTGATCAAGTTGTAATTACTTCCTGACGTCATCACATTCCGTTCGCGGCATCATTCGTGCATTCCAAATGCGTTCCACAGGATCTTTCTGTTCACATGGTGGTTCTTGCGTTCCACCAATGCGGAACAGTCCATTATTGTACCAATAAGTAATGTGGAGACAAGATAATATGGAGGGGGATGAGAAGATATTCTTTTAGAAAATAAATAGTAGCAAGTATATCCATACTGCACATACATGTGTATGTATGTGTATACAAAGCTTTTATGTTTAGACCGGTCTTCTTTTGGGAGTATTCAACGTTAAAATAACAAATGGAACTGTTCGTGTAACACGGAGGTCGTGTGCTCTGTGTTTGATAGTTTCTTTCATTCGAATGCCGCTCTGGATACATGAAGGGGAACGAACATACAAAACTATGGAAGTGCAGCGGTGTTCGCGCCGTCGAGTGTCCAATTATAGTTCCATGCACTCGATGACCAAACACCACTGTCTGTTCATGAACAAAGATGGCTGCCGCCACGTGTTCGCTCATACGAACGATGGAAACCCATGAAACCACTTTTGCCACCTGCGGTCAGTAGTCGTAACAGGGGATCCCAATTTACGCTCCCGGGTAGCCACCGCCGTGGTGGCCTACCTAATCACTATGGCCACCCCTGTTGCCCAGCACCCCTGGGGGGGCTGACGTGATAGTCCTGAGCCCACCCCTGATGGGCATTTAATGGATGTGGAAGCTCGTCTACCCGTTTCCCCCTCCCTGGGCTCTCTCCTTGGGCCACCTCTACCCATGCTATGCAATCTGGATGCCGACCTGCAAGGTGACCCGGTGGACCTGCTAGAAGAAGCTTGTTGATTCCCACTAGCCATAAGGGACCCTGCCATTGCCTGGGTGCTTAGTGTCCGCCTTGCCACCAACTGCCTGCTGCCCCGTGACTTGCGACCCATCGGGCTGGAACGTTCGCCTGATCCAGCCCTCACCTGTTCGCAGCCTGAACGTTTGCATGTTACCTTACGTGTCTGGTCGCAGTCCGAATGTACGCCAACCTCCGTGTTCGCCTGTACGCGGCCCAAACGTTCTCCACCTCCAGCATTTTGGCCCGAACGCTCCTCTGCTAGGAGAAGCAGGAGAAGCTTGTCGATTCCCACTAGCCATAAGGGACCCTGCCGTTGCCTGGGTGCTTAGTGTCCGCCTTGCCACCAACTGCCTGCTGCCCCGTGACTTGCGACCCATCGGGCTGGAACGTTCGCCTGATCCAGCCCTCACCTGTTCGCAGCCTGAACGTTTGCATGTTACCTTACGTGTCTGGTCGCAGTCCGAATGTACGCCAACCTCCGTGTTCTGTACGCAGCCCAAACGTTCTCCACCTCCAGCATTTTGGCCCGAACGCTCCTCTGGTTTGCGGCCCGAACTCCTTTTGCTCCTTGTGCAGGCTGTGTGGTGACAGAGCCTGCACAAAACAGGTACGTGAGGATTAATTAAGATGGCCACTAATCTAAAATGGCCACTAAAGGTATATATACTCCTCTAACCCAAAGCCCCACCTCCAGTTATTCTAGCCAGTCTCCTTTTATTACCCCCCTCCTATACCTGTCTCCATGGGCTACATTCAAAAGGCACCACGTTATGCAGACTCTACATAACCATAAGAATAACAGCCACTTTCTCCTCCTCGAAATCCATGTGCAAAGTGTGAGGGATTCGTAGGCGCCGCTGTCCAAAAAATGAAATGTATCCAGATACTTAACCTTCTCACAGCTCAGTATGTAAAGTGATGGTAAAAAACCAAACTCAGATTGAAATCATTATTGTTATTTTTGTAGAGCAAACACTTTGTTTCCAAGGTTAAACAGGACGTGGTGAGGGCGTTATTCCTAGGAGCTTGCAATCTACAGGAAGTGGAGTCTGCCGTGAGGGATACTGTATGTTAGGAGACGGAGCGTTAATATGATTGGCCGATCTTTGCTCCTTGTCTGGGTTATTCGGGGTTATTTACTGACAATTGGCAGCATTCTCTCACTCAGCTATGCATTCCGTTCGCCTACTCTGGCCTTGAATTCTCCATTTAGTACATACCTTGCTGTGATTTCACTGTAGATTTGTCCCTCTGTTAGATCATTCTGTAACTTTTATTGCATCAGATTTGAATCGATACTGTATAACCCGTCACATATCTATCCCACTTTCATCAAGAACACACAAACTCCCACAATGGTTGGCTGAGCACCCTGAGAGTGGTAGCACGGCACAGTCTCAAAGCAGAGAAATCGTTTAGAAGTGACAAGACATTGTATGGGTTACACAGCAAGCGCCCTCCATTACTAAACCAAAGAGCTGACACTCTAATGTTGGCTCTGAATACTCACCTTATTGTGACCCTCAGACTATGGTGCACGGGAAGAAACTGGCACCCCACCATGGTATTAACCTGCCATTCAATCCACTGTCCTTGCCTGCAACTCTGCTCTGCCAAGCTGGCATGGAGCCAATCTCAGCAAATGCACTTTTAATAAATGTGTCAATTGAAAAATGTGCAGTGTGTGTACAACAATAGCAGGGAGAGCTACAGGGTAGTATAAAGGTGCAGTGATAGCTGTGTGTGGGGTCAGTACAGGAATAGCAGAGAGAGCTGCAGGGCAGGATGGAGGTGCAGTGACAGAGCTGTGTGTGGGGTCAGTACAGGAATAGCAGAGAGAGCTGCAGGGCAGGATGGAGGTGCAGTGACAGCTGTGTGTGGGGTCAGTACAGGAATAGCAGAGAGAGCTGCAGGGCAGGATGGAGGTGCAGTGACAGAGCTGTGTGTGGGGTCAGTGCAGGAATAGCAGAGAGAGCTGCAGGGCAGGATGGAGGTGCAGTGACAGAGCTGTGTGTGGGGTCAGTACAGGAATAGCAGAGAGAGCTGCAGGGCAGGATGGAGGTGCAGTGACCGAGCTGTGTGTGGGGTCAGTACAGGAATAGCAGAGAGAGCTGCAGGGCAGGATGGAGGTGCAGTGACAGAGCTGTGTGTGGGGTCAGTACAGGAATAGCAGAGAGAGCTGCAGGGCAGGATGGAGGTGCAGTGACAGAGCTGTGTGGGGTCAGTACAGGAATAGCAGAGAGAGCTGCAGGGCAGGATGGAGGTGCAGTGACAGAGCTGTGTGTGGGGTCAGTGCAGGAATAGCAGAGAGAGCTGCAGGGCAGGATGGAGGTGCAGTGACAGAGCTGTGTGTGGAGTCAGTACAGGAATAGCAGAGAGAGCTGCAGGGCAGGATGGAGGTGCAGTGACCGAGCTGTGTGTGGGGTCAGTACAGGAATAGCAGAGAGAGCTGCAGGGCAGGATGGAGGTGCAGTGACAGAGCTGTGTGTGGGGTCAGTACAGGAATAGCAGAGAGAGCTGCAGGGCAGGATGGAGGTGCAGTGACAGAGCTGTGTGTGGGGTCAGTACAGGAATAGCAGAGAGAGCTGCAGGGCAGGATGGAGGTGCAGTGACAGAGCTGTGTGTGGGGTCAGTACAGGAATAGCAGAGAGAGCTGCAGGGCAGGATGGAGGTGCAGTGACAGAGCTGTGTGTGGGGTCAGTACAGGAATAGCAGAGAGAGCTGCAGGGCAGGATGGAGGTGCAGTGACAGAGCTGTGTGTGGGGTCAGTACAGGAATAGCAGAGAGCTGCAGGGCAGGATGGAGGTGCAGTGACAGAGCTGTGTGTGGGGTCAGTACAGGAATAGCAGAGAGAGCTGCAGGATAGGATGGAGGGGTAGTGACAGAGCTGTGTGGGGTCAGTACAGGAATAGCAGAGAGAGCTGCAGGGCAGGATGGAGGTGCAGTGAAAGAGCTGTGTGTGGGGTCAGTACAGGAATAGCAGAGAGAGCTGCAGGGCAGGATGGAGGTGTAGTGACAGAGCTGTGTGTGGGGTCAGTACAGGAATAGCAGAGAGAGCTGCAGGGTAGGATGGAGGTGCAGTGACAGGGCTGTGTGTGGGGTCAGTACAGAAATAGCAGAGAGAGCTGCAGGGCAGGATGGAGGTGTAGTGACAGAGCTGTGTGTGGGGTCAGTACAGGAATAGCAGAGAGAGCTGCAGGGCAGGATGGAGGTGCAGTGACAGAGCTATGTGTGGGGTCAGTACAGGAATAGGAGAGAGAGCTGCAGGGCAGGATGGAGGTGCAGTGACAGAGCTGTGTGTGGGGTCAGTACAGGAATAGCAGAGAGAGCTGCAGGGCAGGATGGAGGTGCAGTGACAGAGCTGTGTGTGGGGTCAGTACAGGAATAGCAGAGAGAGCTGCAGGGCAGGATGGAGGTGTAGTGACAGAGCTGTGTGTGGGGTCAGTACAGGAATATCAGAGAGAGCTGCAGGGCAGGATGGAGGTGTAGTGACAGCTATGTGTGGGGTCAGTGCAGGAATAGCAGAGAGAGCTGCAGGGCAGGATGGAGGTGCACTAACAGAGCCGTGTGTGGGGTCAGTACAGGAATAGCAGAGAGAGCTGCAGGGCAGGATGGAGGTGTAGTACCAGAGCTGTGTGTGGGGTCAGTACAGGAATAGCAGAGAGAGCTGCAGGGCAGGATGGAGGTGCAGTGACAGAGCTGTGTGTGGGGTCAGTACAGGAATAGCAGAGAGAGCTGCAGGGCAGGATGGAGGTGCAGTGACAGAGCTGTGTGTGGGGTCAGTACATGAATAGCAGAGAGAGCTGCAGGGCAGGATGAAGGTGCAGTGACAGAGCTGTGTGTGGGGTCACTACAGGAATAGCAGAGAGAGCTGCAGGGTAGGATGGAGGTGCAGTGACAGAGCTGTGTGTGGGGTCAGTACAGGAATAGCAGAGAGAGCTGCAGGGCAGGATGGAGGTGTAGTGACAGAGCTGTGTGTGGGGTCAGTACAGGAATAGCAGAGAGAGCTGCAGGGCAGGATGGAGGTGTAGTGACAGAGCTGTGTGTGGGGTCAGTACAGGAATAGCAGAGAGAGCTGCAGGGCAGGATGAAGGTGTAGTGACAGAGCTGTGTGTGGGGTCAGTACAGGAATAGCAGAGAGAGCTGCAGGGCAGGATGGAGGTGTAGTGACAGAGCTGTGTGTGGGGTCAGTACATGAATATCAGAGAGAGCTGCAGGGCAGGATGGAGGTGCAGTGACAGAGCTGTGTGTGGGGTCAGTACAGGAATAGCAGAGAGAGCTGCAGGGCAGGATGGAGGTGCAGTGACAGAGCTGTGTGTGGGGTCAGTACAGGAATAGCAGAGAGAGCTGCAGGGCAGGATGGAGGTGCAGTGACAGCTGTGTGTGGGGTCAGTACAGGAATAGCAGAGAGAGCTGCAGGGCAGGATGGAGGTGCAGTGACAGAGCTGTGTGTGGGGTCAGTGCAGGAATAGCAGAGAGAGCTGCAGGGCAGGATGGAGGTGCAGTGACAGAGCTGTGTGTGGGGTCAGTACAGGAATAGCAGAGAGAGCTGCAGGGTAGGATGGAGGTGCAGTGACAGAGCTGTGTGTGGGGTCAGTATGGAGGTATAGTGACAGAGCTGTGTGGGGGTCAGTACAGGAATAGCAGAGAGAGCTGCAGGGCAGGATGGAGGTGCAGTGACAGAGCTATGTGTGGGGTCAGTACAGGAATAGGAGAGAGAGAGCTGCAGGGCAGGATGGAGGTGCAGTGACAGAGCTGTGTGTGGGGTCAGTACAGGAATAGCAAAGAGAGCTGCAGGGCAGGATGGAGGTGCAGTGACAGAGCTGTGTGTGGGGTCAGTACAGGAATAGCAGAGAGAGCTGCAGGGCAGGATGGAGGTGCAGTGACAGAGCTGTGTGTGGGGTCAGTACAGGAATAGCAAAGAGAGCTGCAGGGCAGGATGGAGGTGCAGTGACAGAGCTGTGTGTGGGGTCAGTACAGGAATAGCAGAGAGAGCTGCAGGGCAGGATGGAGGTGCAGTGACAGAGCTATGTGTGGGGTCAGTACAGGAATAGGAGAGAGAGCTGCAGGGCAGGATGGAGGTGTAGTGACAGAGCTGTGTGTGGGGTCAGTACAGGAATATCAGAGAGAGCTGCAGGGCAGGATGGAGGTGCAGTGACAGAGCTGTGTGTGGGGTCAGTACAGGAATATCAGAGAGAGCTGCAGGGCAGGATGGAGGTGCAGTGACAGAGCTGTGTGTGGGGTCAGTACAGGAATAGCAGAGAGAGCTGCAGGGTAGGATGGAGGTGCAGTGACAGAGCTGTGTGTGGGGTCAGTATGGAGGTATAGTGACAGAGCTGTGTGGGGGTCAGTACAGGAATAGCAGAGAGAGCTGCAGGGCAGGATGGAGGTGCAGTGACAGAGCTATGTGTGGGGTCAGTACAGGAATAGGAGAGAGAGCTGCAGGGCAGGATGGAGGTGCAGTGACAGAGCTGTGTGTGGGGTCAGTACAGGAATAGCAAAGAGAGCTGCAGGGCAGGATGGAGGTGCAGTGACAGAGCTGTGTGTGGGGTCAGTACAGGAATAGCAGAGAGAGCTGCAGGGCAGGATGGAGGTGCAGTGACAGAGCTGTGTGTGGGGTCAGTACAGGAATAGCAGAGAGAGCTGCAGGGCAGGATGGAGGTGCAGTGACAGAGCTATGTGTGGGGTCAGTACAGGAATAGGAGAGAGAGCTGCAGGGCAGGATGGAGGTGCAGTGACAGAGCTGTGTGTGGGGTCAGTACAGGAATAGCAGAGAGAGCTGCAGGGTAGGATGGAGGTGCAGTGACAGGGCTGTGTGTGGGGTCAGTACAGAAATAGCAGAGAGAGCTGCAGGGCAGGATGGAGGTGTAGTGACAGAGCTGTGTGTGGGGTCAGTACAGGAATAGCAGAGAGAGCTGCAGGGCAGGATGGAGGTGCAGTGACAGAGCTATGTGTGGGGTCAGTACAGGAATAGGAGAGAGAGCTGCAGGGCAGGATGGAGGTGCAGTGACAGAGCTGTGTGTGGGGTCAGTACAGGAATAGCAGAGAGAGCTGCAGGGCAGGATGAAGGTGCAGTGACAGAGCTGTGTGTGGGGTCAGTACAGGAATAGCAGAGAGAGCTGCAGGGCAGGATGGAGGTGCAGTGACAGAGCTGTGTGTGGGGTCAGTACAGGAATAGCAGAGAGAGCTGCAGGGCAGGATGAAGGTGCAGTGACAGAGCTGTGTGTGGGGTCACTACAGGAATAGCAAAGAGAGCTGCAGGGTAGGATGGAGGTGCAGTGACAGAGCTGTGTGTGGGGTCAGTACAGGAATAGCAGAGAGAGCTGCAGGGCAGGATGGAGGTGCAGTGACAGAGCTGTGTGTGGGGTCAGTACAGGAATAGCAGAGAGAGCTGCAGGGCAGGATGGAGGTGTAGTGACAGAGCTGTGTGTGGGGTCAGTACAGGAATAGCAGAGAGAGCTGCAGGGCAGGATGAAGGTGTAGTGACAGAGCTGTGTGTGGGGTCAGTACAGGAATAGCAGAGAGAGCTGCAGGGCAGGATGGAGGTGTAGTGACAGAGCTGTGTGTGGGGTCAGTACAGGAATATCAGAGAGAGCTGCAGGGCAGGATGGAGGTGCAGTGACAGAGCTGTGTGTGGTGTCAGTACAGGAATAGCAGAGAGAGCTGCAGGGCAGGATGGAGGTGCAGTGACAGAGCTGTGTGTGGGGTCAGTACAGGAATAGCAGAGAGAGCTGCAGGGCAGGATGGAGGTGCAGTGACAGCTGTGTGTGGGGTCAGTACAGGAATAGCAGAGAGAGCTGCAGGGCAGGATGGAGGTGCAGTGACAGAGCTGTGTGTGGGGTCAGTGCAGGAATAGCAGAGAGAGCTGCAGGGCAGGATGGAGGTGCAGTGACAGAGCTGTGTGTGGGGTCAGTACAGGAATAGCAGAGAGAGCTGCAGGGTAGGATGGAGGTGCAGTGACAGAGCTGTGTGTGGGGTCAGTATGGAGGTATAGTGACAGAGCTGTGTGGGGGTCAGTACAGGAATAGCAGAGAGAGCTGCAGGGCAGGATGGAGGTGCAGTGACAGAGCTATGTGTGGGGTCAGTACAGGAATAGGAGAGAGAGCTGCAGGGCAGGATGGAGGTGCAGTGACAGAGCTGTGTGTGGGGTCAGTACAGGAATAGCAAAGAGAGCTGCAGGGCAGGATGGAGGTGCAGTGACAGAGCTGTGTGTGGGGTCAGTACAGGAATATCAGAGAGAGCTGCAGGGCAGGATGGAGGTGTAGTGACAGCTATGTGTGGGGTCAGTGCAGGAATAGCAGAGAGAGCTGCAGGGCAGGATGGAGGTGCACTAACAGAGCCGTGTGTGGGGTCAGTACAGGAATAGCAGAGAGAGCTGCAGGGCAGGATGGAGGTGTAGTACCAGAGCTGTGTGTGGGGTCAGTACAGGAATAGCAGAGAGAGCTGCAGGGCAGGATGGAGGTGCAGTGACAGAGCTGTGTGTGGGGTCAGTACAGGAATAGCAGAGAGAGCTGCAGGGCAGGATGAAGGTGCAGTGACAGAGCTGTGTGTGGGGTCACTACAGGAATAGCAGAGAGAGCTGCAGGGTAGGATGGAGGTGCAGTGACAGAGCTGTGTGTGGGGTCAGTACAGGAATAGCAGAGAGAGCTGCAGGGCAGGATGGAGGTGTAGTGACAGAGCTGTGTGTGGGGTCAGTACAGGAATAGCAGAGAGAGCTGCAGGGCAGGATGGAGGTGTAGTGACAGAGCTGTGTGTGGGGTCAGTACAGGAATAGCAGAGAGAGCTGCAGGGCAGGATGAAGGTGTAGTGACAGAGCTGTGTGTGGGGTCAGTACAGGAATAGCAGAGAGAGCTGCAGGGCAGGATGGAGGTGTAGTGACAGAGCTGTGTGTGGGGTCAGTACAGGAATATCAGAGAGAGCTGCAGGGCAGGATGGAGGTGCAGTGACAGAGCTGTGTGTGGGGTCAGTACAGGAATAGCAGAGAGAGCTGCAGGGCAGGATGGAGGTGCAGTGACAGAGCTGTGTGTGGGGTCAGTACAGGAATAGCAGAGAGAGCTGCAGGGCAGGATGGAGGTGCAGTGACAGCTGTGTGTGGGGTCAGTACAGGAATAGCAGAGAGAGCTGCAGGGCAGGATGGAGGTGCAGTGACAGAGCTGTGTGTGGGGTCAGTGCAGGAATAGCAGAGAGAGCTGCAGGGCAGGATGGAGGTGCAGTGACAGAGCTGTGTGTGGGGTCAGTACAGGAATAGCAGAGAGAGCTGCAGGGTAGGATGGAGGTGCAGTGACAGAGCTGTGTGTGGGGTCAGTATGGAGGTATAGTGACAGAGCTGTGTGGGGGTCAGTACAGGAATAGCAGAGAGAGCTGCAGGGCAGGATGGAGGTGTAGTGACAGAGCTGTGTGTGGGGTCAGTACAGGAATAGCAGAGAGAGCTGCAGGGCAGGATTGAGGTGTAGTGACAGAGCTGTGTGTGGGGTCAGTACAGGAATAGCAAAGAGAGCTGCAGGGCAGGATGAAGGTGTAGTGACAGAGCTGTGTGGGGGGTCAGTACAGGAATAGCAGAGAGAGCTGCAGGGCAGGATGGAGGTGCAGTGACAGAGCTGTGTGTGGGGTCAGTATGGAGGTATAGTGACAGAGCTGTGTGGGGGTCAGTACAGGAATAGCAGAGAGAGCTGCAGGGCAGGATGGAGGTGCAGTGACAGAGCTGTGTGGGGTCAGTACAGGAATAGCAGAGAGAGCTGCAGGGCAGGATGGAGGTGCAGTGACAGAGCTGTGTGTGGGGTCAGTACAGGAATAGCAGAGAGAGCTGCAGGGCAGGATGGAGGTGTAGTGACAGAGCTGTGTGTGGGGTCAGTACAGGAATAGCAGAGAGAGCTGCAGGGCAGGATGGAGGTGCAGTGACAGAGCTGTGTGTGGGGTCAGTATGGAGGTGTAGTGACAGAGCTGTGTGTGGGGTCAGTACAGGAATAGCAGAGAGAGCTGCAGGGCAGGATGGGGGTGTAGTGACAGAGCTGTGTGTGGGGTCTGTACAGGAATAGCAGAGAGAGCTGCAGGGCAGGATGGAGGTGTAGTGACAGAGCTGTGTGTGGGGTCAGTACAGGAATAGCAGAGAGAGCTGCAGGGCAGGATGGAGGTGCAGTGACAGAGCTGTGTGTGGGGTCAGTATGGAGGTGTAGTGACAGAGCTGTGTGTGGGGTCAGTACAGGAATAGCAGAGAGAGCTGCAGGGCAGGATGGAGGTGCAGTGACAGAGCTGTGTGTGGGGTCAGTACAGGAATAGCAGAGAGAGCTGCAGGGCCGGATGGAGGTGCAGTGACAGAGCTGTGTGGGGGGTCAGTACAGGAATAGCAGAGAGAGCTGCAGGGCAGGATGGAGGTGCAGTGACAGAGCTGTGTGTGGGGTCAGTACAGGAATAGCAGAGAGAGCTGCAGGGCAGGATGGAGGTGTAGTGACAGAGCTGTGTGTGGGGTCAGTATGGAGGTGTAGTGACAGAGCTGTGTGTGGGGTCAGTACAGGAATAGCGCAGAGAGCTGCAGGGCAGGATGGAGGTGCAGTGACAGAGCTGTGTGTGGGGTCAGTACAGGAATAGCAGAGAGAGCTGCAGGGCAGGATGGAGGTGCAGTGACAGAGCTGTGTGTGGGGTCAGTACAGGAATAGCAGAGAGAGCTGCAGGGCAGGATGGAGGTGCAGTGACAGAGCTGTGTGAGGGGTCAGTACAGGAATAGCAGAGAGAGCTGCAGGGCAGGATGGAGGTGCAGTGACAGAGCTGTGTGTGGGGTCAGTACAGGAATAGCAGAGAGAGCTGCAGGGTAGGATGGAGGTGCAGTGACAGAGCTGTGTGTGGGGTCAGTACAGGAATAGCAGAGAGAGAGCTGCAGGGCAGGATGGAGGTGCAGTGACAGAGCTGTGTGTGGGGTCAGTACAGGAATAGCAGAGAGAGCTGCAGGGCAGGATGGAGGTGCAGTGACAGCTGTGTGTGGGGTCAGTACAGGAATAGCAGAGAGAGCTGCAGGGCAGGATGGAGGTGTAGTGACAGAGCTGTGTGTGGGGTCACTACAGGAATAGCAGAGAGAGCTGCAGGGTAGGATGGAGGTGCAGTGACAGAGCTGTGTGTGGGGTCAGTACAGGAATAGCAGAGAGAGCTGCAGGGCAGGATGGAGGTGTAGTGACAGAGCTGTGTGTGGGGTCAGTACAGGAATAGCAGAGAGAGCTGCAGGGCAGGATGGAGGTGTAGTGACAGAGCTGTGTGTGGGGTCAGTACAGGAATAGCAGAGAGAGCTGCAGGGCAGGATGAAGGTGTAGTGACAGAGCTGTGTGTGGGGTCAGTACAGGAATAGCAGAGAGAGCTGCAGGGCAGGATGGAGGTGTAGTGACAGAGCTGTGTGTGGGGTCAGTACAGGAATATCAGAGAGAGCTGCAGGGCAGGATGGAGGTGCAGTGACAGAGCTGTGTGTGGGGTCAGTACAGGAATAGCAGAGAGAGCTGCAGGGCAGGATGGAGGTGCAGTGACAGAGCTGTGTGTGGGGTCAGTACAGGAATAGCAGAGAGAGCTGCAGGGCAGGATGGAGGTGCAGTGACAGCTGTGTGTGGGGTCAGTACAGGAATAGCAGAGAGAGCTGCAGGGCAGGATGGAGGTGCAGTGACAGAGCTGTGTGTGGGGTCAGTGCAGGAATAGCAGAGAGAGCTGCAGGGCAGGATGGAGGTGCAGTGACAGAGCTGTGTGTGGGGTCAGTACAGGAATAGCAGAGAGAGCTGCAGGGTAGGATGGAGGTGCAGTGACAGAGCTGTGTGTGGGGTCAGTATGGAGGTATAGTGACAGAGCTGTGTGGGGGTCAGTACAGGAATAGCAGAGAGAGCTGCAGGGCAGGATGGAGGTGTAGTGACAGAGCTGTGTGTGGGGTCAGTACAGGAATAGCAGAGAGAGCTGCAGGGCAGGATTGAGGTGTAGTGACAGAGCTGTGTGTGGGGTCAGTACAGGAATAGCAAAGAGAGCTGCAGGGCAGGATGAAGGTGTAGTGACAGAGCTGTGTGGGGGGTCAGTACAGGAATAGCAGAGAGAGCTGCAGGGCAGGATGGAGGTGCAGTGACAGAGCTGTGTGTGGGGTCAGTATGGAGGTATAGTGACAGAGCTGTGTGGGGGTCAGTACAGGAATAGCAGAGAGAGCTGCAGGGCAGGATGGAGGTGCAGTGACAGAGCTGTGTGGGGTCAGTACAGGAATAGCAGAGAGAGCTGCAGGGCAGGATGGAGGTGCAGTGACAGAGCTGTGTGTGGGGTCAGTACAGGAATAGCAGAGAGAGCTGCAGGGCAGGATGGAGGTGTAGTGACAGAGCTGTGTGTGGGGTCAGTACAGGAATAGCAGAGAGAGCTGCAGGGCAGGATGGAGGTGCAGTGACAGAGCTGTGTGTGGGGTCAGTATGGAGGTGTAGTGACAGAGCTGTGTGTGGGGTCAGTACAGGAATAGCAGAGAGAGCTGCAGGGCAGGATGGGGGTGTAGTGACAGAGCTGTGTGTGGGGTCTGTACAGGAATAGCAGAGAGAGCTGCAGGGCAGGATGGAGGTGTAGTGACAGAGCTGTGTGTGGGGTCAGTACAGGAATAGCAGAGAGAGCTGCAGGGCAGGATGGAGGTGCAGTGACAGAGCTGTGTGTGGGGTCAGTATGGAGGTGTAGTGACAGAGCTGTGTGTGGGGTCAGTACAGGAATAGCAGAGAGAGCTGCAGGGCAGGATGGAGGTGCAGTGACAGAGCTGTGTGTGGGGTCAGTACAGGAATAGCAGAGAGAGCTGCAGGGCCGGATGGAGGTGCAGTGACAGAGCTGTGTGGGGGGTCAGTACAGGAATAGCAGAGAGAGCTGCAGGGCAGGATGGAGGTGCAGTGACAGAGCTGTGTGTGGGGTCAGTACAGGAATAGCAGAGAGAGCTGCAGGGCAGGATGGAGGTGTAGTGACAGAGCTGTGTGTGGGGTCAGTATGGAGGTGTAGTGACAGAGCTGTGTGTGGGGTCAGTACAGGAATAGCGCAGAGAGCTGCAGGGCAGGATGGAGGTGCAGTGACAGAGCTGTGTGTGGGGTCAGTACAGGAATAGCAGAGAGAGCTGCAGGGCAGGATGGAGGTGCAGTGACAGAGCTGTGTGTGGGGTCAGTACAGGAATAGCAGAGAGAGCTGCAGGGCAGGATGGAGGTGCAGTGACAGAGCTGTGTGAGGGGTCAGTACAGGAATAGCAGAGAGAGCTGCAGGGCAGGATGGAGGTGCAGTGACAGAGCTGTGTGTGGGGTCAGTACAGGAATAGCAGAGAGAGCTGCAGGGTAGGATGGAGGTGCAGTGACAGAGCTGTGTGTGGGGTCAGTACAGGAATAGCAGAGAGAGAGCTGCAGGGCAGGATGGAGGTGCAGTGACAGAGCTGTGTGTGGGGTCAGTACAGGAATAGCAGAGAGAGCTGCAGGGCAGGATGGAGGTTCAGTGACAGAGCTGTGTGGGGGGTCAGTACAGGAATAGCAGAGAGAGCTGCAGGGCGGGATGGAGGTGCAGTGACAGAGCTGTGTGTGGGGTCAGTACAGGAATAGCAGAGAGAGCTGCAGGGCAGGATGGAGGTGTAGTGACAGAGCTGTGTGGGGGGTCAGTACAGGAATAGCAGAGAGAGCTGCAGGGCAGGATGGAGGTGCAGTGACAGAGCTGTGTGTGGGGTCAGTACAGGAATAGCAGAGAGAGCTGCAGGGCAGGATGGAGGTGCAGTGACAGAGCTGTGTGTGGGGTGTCAGTACAGGAATAGCAGAGAGAGCTGCAGGGCAGGATGGAGGTGTAGTGACAGAGCTGTGTGTGGGGTCAGTACAGGAATAGCAGAGAGAGCTGCAGGGCAGGATGGAGGTGCAGTGACAGCTGTGTGTGGGGTCAGTACAGGAATAGCAGAGAGAGCTGCAGGGCAGGATGGAGGTGCAGTGACAGAGCTGTGTGTGGGGTCAGTACAGGAATAGCAGAGAGAGCTGCAGGGCAGGATGGAGGTGCAGTGACAGAGCTGTGTGTGGGGTCAGTACAGGAATAGCAGAGAGAGCTGCAGGGCAGGATGGAGGTGCAGTGACAGAGCTGTGTGTGGGGTCAGTACAGGAATAGCAGAGAGAGCTGCAGGGCAGGATGGAGGTGCAATGACAGAGCTGTGTGGGGTGTCAGTACAGGAATAGCAGAGAGAGCTGCAGGGCATGATGGAGGTGCAGTGACAGAGCTGTGTGCAGGGTCAGTACAGGAATAGCAGAGAGAGCTGCAGGGCAGGATGGAGGTGCAGTGACAGAGCTGTGTGTGGGGTCAGTACAGTAATAGCAGAGAGAGCTGCAGGGCAGGATGGAGGTGCAGTGACAGAGCTGTGTGTGGGGTCAGTATAGGAATAGCAGAGAGAGCTGCAGGGCAGGATGGAGGTGTAGTGACAGAGCTGTGTGTAGGGTCGGTACAGGAATAGCAGAGAGAGCTGCAGGGCAGGATGGAGGTGCAGTGACAGAGCTGTGTGTAGGGTCAGTACAGGAATAGCAGAGAGAGCTGCAGGGCAGGATGGAGGTGTAGTGACAGAGCTGTGTGTGGGGTCAGTACAGGAATAGCAGAGAGAGCTGCAGGGCAGGATGGAGGTGCAGTGACAGAGCTGTGTGTGAGGTCAGTACAGGAATAGCAGAGAGAGCTGCAGGGCAGGATGGAGGTGCAGTGACAGAGCTGTGTGTGGGGTCAGTACAGGAATAGCAGAGAGAGCTGCAGGGCAGGATGGAGGTGCAGTGACAGAGCTGTGTGTGGGGTCAGTACAGGAATAGCAAAGAGAGCTGCAGGGCAGGATGCAGGTGTAGTGACAGAGCTGTGTGTGGGGTCAGTACAGGAATAGCAGAGAGAGCTGCAGGGCAGGATGAAGGTGTAGTGACAGAGCTGTGTGTGGGGTCAGTATAGGAATAGCAGAGAGAGCTGCAGGGCAGGATGGAGGTGCAGTGACAGAGCTGTGTGTGGGGTCAGTACAGGAATAGCAGAGAGAGCTGCAGGGCAGGATGGAGGTGTAGTGACAGAGCTGTGTGTGGGGTCAGTACAGGAATAGCAGAGAGAGCTGCTGGGCAGGATGGAGGTGCAGTGACAGAGCTGTGTGTGGGGTCAGTACAGGAATAGCAGAGAGAGCTGCAGGGCAGGATGGAGGTGTAGTGACAGAGCTGTGTGTGGGGTCAGTACAGGAATAGCAGAGAGAGCTGCAGGGCAGGATGAAGGTGCAGTGACAGAGCTGTGTGTGGGGTCAGTACAGGAATAGCAGAGAGAGCTGCAGGGCAGGATGGAGGTGTAGTGACAGAGCTGTGTGTGGGGTCAGTACAGGAATAGCAGAGAGAGCTGCAGGACAGGATGGAGGTGCAGTGACATAGCTGTGTGTGGGGTCAGTACAGGAATAGCAGAGAGAGCTGCAGGGCAGGATGGAGGTGTAGTGACAGAGCTGTGTGTGGGGTCAGTACAGGAATAGCAGAGAGAGCTGCAGGGCAGGATGGAGGTGCAGTGACAGAGCTGTGTGGGGTCAGTACAGGAATAGCAGAGAGAGCTGCAGGGCAGGATGGAGGTGCAGTGACAGAGCTGTGTGTGGGGTCAGTACAGGAATAGCAGAGAGACCTGCAGGGCAGGATGGAGGTGCAGTGACAGAGCAGTGTGGGGGGTTAGTACAGGAATAGCAGAGAGACCTGCAGGGCAGGATGGAGGTGTAGTGACAGAGCAGTGTGGGGGGTTAGTACAGGAATAGCAGAGAGACCTGCAGGGCAGGATGGAGGTGCAGTGACAGAGCTGTGTGTGGGGTCAGTACAGGAATAGCAGAGAGAGCTGCAGGGCAGGATGGAGGTGCAGTGACAGCTGTGTGTGGGGTCAGTACAGGAATAGCAGAGAGAGCTGCAGGGCAGGATGGAGGTGCAGTGACACAGCTGTGTGTGGGGTCAGTACAGGAATAGCAGAGAGAGCTGCAGGGCAGGATGGAGGTGCAGTGACAGAGCTGTGTGTGGGGTCAGTACAGGAATAGCAGAGAGACCTGCAGGGCAGGATGGAGGTGCAGTGACAGAGCAGTGTGGGGGGTTAGTACAGGAATAGCAGAGAGACCTGCAGGGCAGGATGGAGGTGTAGTGACAGAGCAGTGTGGGGGGTTAGTACAGGAATAGCAGAGAGACCTGCAGGGCAGGATGGAGGTGCAGTGACAGAGCTGTGTGTGGGGTCAGTACAGGAATAGCAGAGAGAGCTGCAGGGCAGGATGGAGGTGCAGTGACAGCTGTGTGTGGGGTCAGTACAGGAATAGCAGAGAGAGCTGCAGGGCAGGATGGAGGTGCAGTGACACAGCTGTGTGTGGGGTCAGTACAGGAATAGCAGAGAGGAGCATGTCGTGAGATCTGTTGATGAAACACAATGTGTTAATCATAGTAAAAGTTTTGTGATTTCAGTGTCTGCGCGGCTGCTGCTTGGTTGCTTTTGGGAGGGGGGGGGAGTGAATGTGGGGACATAGAGAGGAAGGTTAGAGATGGGGAGGGAGGGACACTGACAGGCAGCGATTGAGAGAGTGGAAGGAACTGTTAAAGAAGCGAGAGCGAGCGACACAAAGACACACGTTATCCAGAGAGAAGGAGACAATAGACGGGTAGGATAGAGAGAGGGATAACGTGAGACTTCACCTCTGCTCCAGGAGGTCCTATGGGCTTTGGGTGGAAATTGACAAGGTGACCAGAGGGCGGGGGTATGGCTGCTCTTGCCAGTTCTCTGATTCGGCAGAAGCGAGAGGTGAGAGAATCGGTGGGACCTCGCCCTGCACCCCCCCAGAGAAAGGTCTGCCCCCGAGGAACCAAGTCACTCTGCCAAAAACAGCTCCTCTTCCTGGTCTCCAAGGTGCGAATGTGTGGGAGCCCCCGGGGATCGCTGAACAAGGACCCTGGTAAGAAGGAAAGAAATATAGGTAAGGGGTGCAAACTTTATGCATGTGGGGATGCAAGACACAACTGTTTTATCGTTATTGTGGTGGGTATATTTCCTGGGCTGATAATAGGGTGGGGGTATGTGGGAGAAGTAGGAGATGGGTGGAACCTCTGTCACTACACCTCCATCCTGCCCTGCAGCTCTCTCTGCTATTCCTGTACTGACCCCACACACAGCTCTGTCACTACACCTCCATCCTGCCCTGCAGCTCTCTGCTATTCCTGTACTGACCCCACACACAGCTCTGTCACTACACCTCCATCCTGCCCTGCAGCTCTCTCTGCTATTCCCGTACTGACCCCACACACAGCTCTGTCACTGCACCTCCATCCTGCCCTGCAGCTCTCTCTGCTATTCCTGTACTGACCCCACACCCAGCTCTGTCACTGCACCTCCATCCTGCCCTGCAGCTCTCTCTGCTATTCCCGTACTGACCCCACACACAACTCTGTTACTGCACCTTCATCCTGCCCTGCAGCTCTCTCTGCTATTCCTGTACTGACCCCACACACAGCTCTGTCACTGCACCTCCATCCTGCCCTGCAGCTCTCTCTGCTATTCCTGTACTGACCCCACACACAGCTCTGTTACTGCACCTCCATTCTGCCCTGCACCTCTCTCTGCTATTCCTGTACACACAGCTCTGTCACTACCCCTCCATCCTGCCCTGCAGCTCTCTCTGCTATTCCTGTACTGACCCCACACACAGCTATGTCACTACACCTCCATCCTGCCCTGCAGCTCTCTCTGCTATTCCTGTACACACAGCTCTGTCACTACCCCTCCATCCTGCCCTGCAGCTCTCTCTGCTATTCCTGTACTGACCCCACACACAGCTCTGTCACTACCCCTCCATTCTGCCCTGCACCTCTCTCTGCTATTCCTGTACTGACCCCACACACAGCTCTGCCACTGCACCTCCATCCTGCCCTGCAGCTCTCTCTGCTATTCCTGTACTGACCCCACACACAGCTCTGTTACTGCACCTCCATCCTGCCCTGCAGCTCTCTCTGCTATTCCTGTACTGACCCCACACACAGCTATGTCACTGCACCTCCATCCTGCCCTGCAGTTCTCTCTGCTATTCCTGTACTGACCCCACACACAGCTCTGTCACTACACCTCCATCCTGCCCTGCAGCTCTCTCTGCTATTCCTGTACTGACCCCACACACAGCTCTGTCACTACACCTCCATCCTGCCCTGCAGCTCTCTGCTATTCCAGTACTGACCCCACACACATCTCTGTTACTGCACCTCCATCCTGCCCTGCAGCTCTCTCTGCTATTCCTGTACTGACCCCACACACAGCTCTGTCACTACACCTCCATCCTGCCCTGCAGCTCTCTCTGCTATTCCTGTACTGACCCCACACACATCTCTGTCACTGCACCTCCATCCTGCCCAGCAGCTCTCTCTGCTATTCCTGTACTGACCCCAAACACAGCTCTGTTACTGCACCTCCATCCTGCCCTGCAGCTCTCTTTGCTATTCCTGTACTGACCTCACACACAGCTATGTCACTGCACCTCCATCCTACCCTGCAGCTCTCTGCTATTCCTGTACTGACCACACACACTGCTCTGTCACTACACCTCCACCCTGCCCTGCAGCTCTCTCTGCTATTCCTGTACTGACCCCACACACAGCTATGTCACTGCACCTCCATCCTGCCCTGCAGCTCTCTCTGCTATTCCTGTACTGACCCCACACACAGCTCTGTCACTACACCTCCATCCTGCCCTGCAGCTCTCTCTGCTATTCCTGTACTGACCCCACACACAGCTCTGTCACTGCACCTCAATCCTGCCCTGCAGCTCTCACTGCTATTCCTGTACTGACCCCACACACAGCTCTGTCACTGCACCTCCATCCTGCCCTGCAGCTCTCTCTGCTATTCCTGTACTGACCTCACACACAGCTCTGTCACTGAACCTCCATCCTGCCCTGCAGCTCTCTCTGCTATTCCTGTACTCACCCCACACACAGCCCTGTCACTACACCTCCATCCTGCCCTGCAGCTCTCTCTGCTATTCCTGTACTGACCCAACACACCGCTCTATCACTGCACATCCATCCTGCCCTGCAGCTCTCTCTGCTATTCCTGTACTGACCCCACACACAGCTCTGTCACTGCACCTCCATCCTGCCCTGCAGCTCTCTCTGCTATTCCTGTACTGACCCCACATACAGCTCTGTCACTGCACCTCCATCCTGCCCTATATCTCTCTCTGCTATTCCTGTACTGACCCCACACGCAGATCTGTCACTACACCTCCATCCTGCCCTGCCGCTCTCTCTGCTATTCCTGTACTGACCCCACACACAGCTCTGTCACTGCCCCTCCATCCTGCCCTGCAGCTCTCTCTGCTATTCCTGTACTGACCCCGCACATCCAGCTCTGTCACTACACCTCCATCCTGCCCTGCAGCTCTCTCTGCTATTCCTGTACTGACCCCACACACAGCTCTGTCACTACACCTCCATCCTGCCCTGCAGCTCTCTCTGCTATTCCTGTACTGACCCCACACAAAGCTGTCACTGTACCTCTATCCTGCCCTGCAGCTCTCTCTGCTATTCCTGTACTGACCCCACACACAGCTCTGTCACTGCACCTCCATCCTGCCCTGCAGCTCTCTCTGCTATTCCTGTACTGACCCCACACACAGCTCTGTCACTACACCTCCATCCTGCCCTGCAGCTCTCTCTGCTATTCCTGTACTGACCCCACACACAGCTCTGTCACTGCACCTCCATCCTGCCCTGCAGCTCTCTCTACTATTCCTGTACTGACCGCACACACAGCTCTGTCACTGTACCTCCATCCTGCCCTGCAGCTCTCTCTGCTATTCCTGTACTGACCCCACACACAGCTCTGTCACTGCACCTCCATCCTGCCCTGCAGCTCTCTCTCTGCTATTCCTGTACTGACCCCACACACAGCTCTGTCACTGCACCTCCATCTTGCCCCGCAGCTCTCTCTCTGCTATTCCTGTACTGACCCCACACACAGCCCTGTCACTGCACCTCCATCCTGCCCTGCAGCTCTCTCTGCTATTCCTGTACTGACCGCACACACAGCTCTGTCACTACACTTCCATCCTGCCCTGCAGCTCTCTCTGCTATTCCTGTACTGACCCCACACACAGCTCTGTCACTACACCTCCATCCTGCCCTGCATCTCTCTCTCTGCTATTCCTGTACTGACCCCACACACAGCTCTGTCACTGCACCTCCATCCTGCCCCGCAGCTCTCTCTCTGCTATTCCTGTACTGACCCCACACACAGCCCTGTCACTGCACCTCCATCCTGCCCTGCCGCTCTCTGTTATTCCTGTCTCTGCTATACCCCACACACAGCTCTGCTATACCCCACACACAGCTCTGTCACTGCACCTCCATCCTGCCCCGCAGCTCTCTCTCTGCTATTCCTGTACTGACCCCACACACAGCTCTGTCACTGCACCTCCATCCTGCCCTCCACCTCCATCCTGCCCTGCAGCTCTCCCTGCTATTCCTGTACTGACCCCACACACAGCTCTGTCACTACACCTCCATCCTGCCCTGCAGCTCTCTCTGCTATTCCTGAACTGACCCCACACACAGCTCTGTCACTACACCTCCATCCTGCCCTGCAGCTCTCTCTGCTATTCCTGTACTGACCCCACACAGAGCTCTGTCACTACACCTCCATCCTGCCCTGCAGCTCTCTCTGCTATTCCTGAACTGACCCCACACACAGCTCTGTCACTACACCTCCATCCTGCCCTGCAGCTCTCTCTGCTATTCCTGTACTGGCCCCACACACAGCTCTGTCACTGCACCTCCATCCTGCCCTGCAGCTCTCTCTGCTATTCCTGTACTGACCCCACACACAGCTCTGTCACTACACTTCCATCCTTCCCTGCAGCTCTCTCTGCTATTCCTGTACTGACTTGTTAGTCTTCTCTGTCTCTGTGATTCCTTCATTCACTGAGCTGTCTGTATAATGGATTGAACACATTCTCTCTAGGGACAAAGAGATGAAAGAAAGCAGGTCAGGGACGGAGAGAAGGAGAAAAGGCAGAGTTAATTAGTAAAGAAGGAGAGTGGGGGTGGGTAAGAAGGAAGAGCAGGAAGGTAGGACAGAGGGCAAGCTAACACTGTGAACGTGAACCTCTATATCCACTTATTACGTTACATTTCTGTCACTCAGAGCCTCAGCTGAAGGGGATTGTAACCCGCTTACTCTGCAGAGTGGGCTTTTATCTTCAACTTCTTCCTGATGGAACCATACAAGGGACCAAGGAGGAAGGAAACTCGCACAGTGAGTCATTCAAGGAATAAATTATACTCCGAGCATCAGGCTAATTCCAAACACTGGACAGTCTAGACGTGTACCCGTAATACTAGCAATAGACCGTAACAGGAGCTATGCTGACATTGGAAATAGATCGATACCAGAACTAGACTGATGGCAGAACTTCAGTAATGTCCAAACTAAACTAATATCAGAAGTAGACTGATGGCAGAACTAGACTAATGGTGGAACTAGACTAATGGTGGAACTAGACTAATGTCCAAACTAAACTAATATTAGAATTAGACTGATGGCAGAACTAGACTAATGGTGGAACTAGACTACTGTCCAAACTAAACTAATATCAGAATTAGACTGATGGCAGAACTAGCGTGTGGTGGACCACCTGGCACCCTAATTGGGTGCCTCCGCCAATCGCTAGCCCCTAGTGCCTACCGAGTACCACAAGCAGAACTCGAGTGTAAACAAACCTCAACTGACACCAGAACTAGACTGATGGCAGATCTAGAGTAATGTCAGAACTAGAGTAATGGCAGAACTAGACTGATGGCAGAACTAGAGTAATGTCCAAACTAAACTAATATCAGAATTAGACTGATGGCAGAACTAGACTGATGGCAGAACTAGACTGATGGCAGAACTAGAGTGTGGCGGACCGCCTGACACCCTGATTCCAATCGCTACCCCCTAGTGCCTACCGAGTACCACAAGCACCGCACCAGACACCATCTGCACCGTAGTCCCCACTTCCAGCGTTACAGCTTGGCTGGGGTATCGCTGTCCTCCACCCACCCTGGACCCAAGACCAGGATACAGCTTCCAGTGGGCAGACCTCTCCTACTCCACAGAGTGTAGCAGGCTGCTCTTACAAGACCAAGTGATAATAACCCAGAGGAGTGTAGTGATATAGCAATCCCCAGGGTAAATACAGCGGTTTCCTCCACACATGAGACAAGGCTCTATATTAAGGGTAAGCAGGAACTCGTTTAGGTAGCCACAACGAACCTTTTATGCAAGTCCCGATGCAAGGGGCACTCCCCCTCGGACCTGAGAGTATAAACAAATACACAACCACATTGGTTCTCAGAGCCGGGACACTTCCATACATAATCAGATACTCCCTCCTCTGTACCTGGGAGATAATGGAGTCATGTACTATATTAACTCAATTATCTCCAGACACAAATACACACATTTTTATAAAACCCACAAAATACCTTTAAAACATACAAAACAAAAGCTACATCCACTGGTAGCCCCAATCTGGGTGAACAACATCACCCAGATCGGTTCAGGGGCTCAGAAATTTCCTGAGAGTCACAGTTTTGGCCGACTGCATGCATGGTCCCATGCTCAAAATAGTTCCATAGAATCACGGCTAAGTGCCTCTGGGGACCGACCAGGAACCGTGAAGTCTTCCTGCCGAAAACAATTCCATAGAATCGCGGCTAAGTGCCGCTGGGGGACCGACCAGGAACCGCAAAGTTTTAATGCCGAAAATAGTTCTAGGGCATTCACGGCTAAGTCCCCCTGAAGTCTATTTGCGGTTTTGGTCCATGTGAATGGCCGCCAGTGAGCTAGCGTTTGGTTCTATGGAAAGTGCCATACCAGGGGAACCAGGGGGAATATAATATGGTTCTTTACAGTCGCTGACCTGGCCCATAGTCTTTTGGCAGGAGGCTGGCAAGCAGGCCTCTGCAAAAGGCCTTGGTGAGGTCTTTTGGCATGAGGCTGGCAAGCAGGCCTCTGAAAAAGGCCGTGGCGAGGTTCTGTTCGCCACATAGAGTAATACAGCTACCCAGGTTGTAGAGGGGTATCTGCCGTCAGAAACGCCCTTCTTCCAGGCAAGGTGCTGGGCTGTAGTGGAGAGGTGAGATCCCATCCGCTGAATCCTTGGAGCAGTAGAGAGGCCGAGCTCTTAAAAGAGCTAGTGATTAAGCTGAGCAAGTTCCCTTTCAATAACGAGACAAGGCTACTTTTTGAAGGGTGAAGTAGAACTGATTTAATGACCACACGGCAGCTGCTTTTATGCAGGATTTTACAGTAATGTTACCACCCACTGGACCTTGTGGGGCACCAACAATGAAATTACAATAGCCAATCAGTTACAATGTCCCAGTAAAAGCACACCCATTGATTACAATACATTCCTCCCCTCTGCTTGGGAGATAATTAAGTTAATTGTTATATCGCTCAATTATCTCCAAGCTAAAAAATATACTTTTTCCACGTTTTTCATAACTTTGAAATTATGCATCAGATTTTAACAAACATTACATTTTCAACATATCCAAACATGGCACAAATTGGACCAGGGGTTCGGGAGTTAGTGAAAATGTGGATGTGACCGACTGTTCGCATGTTTCTCTGCCCCAAATTAGTTCCACAAGTTCAGTCTCTGCGTTCGGTCTCTTTTCCCTTGGTTATAAGTGTAAAATGCACGAATGTGGCCGTTTGTGCTGACCATCATTGAATGCAGCTTGTTCGGATGTTTTAGTGCATGAATTAGCGATGGCAGATCTAGACTGAAGGCAGAACTAGAGTAGAGTCAGAACGAGACTAATGGCAGATATTGACTAATGGCAGAACTAGGCTGATGGCAGAAATAAACTGATGGCAGATCTAGACTGATAGCAGAACTAGAGTAATGACAGAATTAAATTGATGACAGAACTAGACTAATGTCAGAACTAGACTAATGTCAGAACTAGACTAATGTCAGAACTAGACTGATGGCCGGTCTAGATTAATGGCAGAACTGGACTGATAGCAGAACTAGACTGATGACAGAATTAGACTGATGACAGATTTAGACTGATGGCAGAATTAGAGTAATGTCAGAACTAGACTGATGGCAGAACTAGACTGATGGCAGGTATAGAGTAATGGCAGAACTAGACTGATGGCAGGTATAGAGTAATGGCAGAACTAGACTGATGGCAGGTCTAGAGTAATGGCAGAACTAGACTGATGGCAGATCTAGAGTAATGGCAGAACTAGAGTAATGGCAGAACTAGACTGATTGCAGATCTAGAGTAATGGCAGATCTAGACTGATGGCAGAACTAGACTGATGGCAGAAGTGGACTGATGGTAGAATTAGACTGATGGCAGAACTAGACAAATGGCAGAACAAGACCGATGGCAAAACTAGACCGATGGCAGAACTAGACCGATGGCAGAACTAGACCGATGGCAGAACTAGACCGATGGCAAAACTAGACCGATGGCAGAACTAGACCGATGGCAAAACTAAACTGGACTGATGGTTGAATTAGACTGATGGCAAATTGAAACCGATGGCAGAACTAGAGTAATGGCAGAACTAGAGTAATGGCAGAACTAGAGTAATGGCTGTCAGGGTTCTCACCTATGAGACAGACGGCCAGACGTGGTCGCTCCTGGAATTCCCAACAGGGGACTTGAACCGGTGAACTTTTCACTCCTAGTCCTGCTTTCTGCCTCTGAGCCACAGCAGCTTTACTCAGAGACTACTGATTCCGGTCTTGTTCATCCTGGCTTGGCTACTACACCGGGGGCTGCATCTTGACTTGTCTGTGTCTCACCTGACTCTGATCGATCATCAGCAGGGTATTTAAACCCAGCCTCGCCCTGTGCTCAGTGTCAAGTCTTTGATCTAGTGTTCCTGTGTCGTACCAGTGTTCCAGTTTATCTGCTTCGTATATTTGACCTCGGCTTGTGACTACGTTTATTCTGACCTCTGGCATCCCTTGACTTCGGCTACTCCTCGTTGTTCCTGACCTCTGGCATCCTTTGACCTCGGCTATCCCTCGACTATCCTGCTGGGTCTGTCCTTGCCTGTCCTGCGTATTTGGTACTGCATCCTGCACAGCCCCCGTGCACAGACCCACAGGCCAGGTGAATTCTTACCTGACCACCTCGGCTTGTGGCTATCTGCAAGGGTGAGCAACATATCTGCGCTACAGACTCCCAACTCAGGTAAGACCCTGACAATGGCAGAACGAGACCGATGGTAGAACGAGACCGATGGTAGAACTAGACTGATGGCAGATCTAGACTGATGGTAGATCTAGACTGATGGCAGATCCAGACCGATGGCAGAACGAGACCGATGGCAGAACGAGACCGATGGCAGAACGAGACCGATGGCAGAACGAGACCGATGGCAGAACGAGACCGATGGCAGAACGAGACCGATGGCAGAACGAGACCGATGGCAGAACGAGACCGATGGCAGAACGAGACCGATGGCAGAACGAGACCGATGGCAGAACGAGACCGATGGCAGAACGAGACCGATGGCAGAACGAGACCGATGGCAGAACGAGACTGATGGCAAAACTAGAGTAATGGCAGAACTGGACTGATGGTTGAATTAGACTGATGGCAAATTTAAACCGATGGCAGAACTAGAGTAATGGTAGAACTAGACTGATGGTAGAACTAGACTGATGGCAGAACTAGAGTAATGGCAGATCTAGACTGATAGCAGAACTAGAGTAATGTCAGAACTAGACTGATGTCAGAGCTAGAGTAATGGCAGATCTAGACTGATGGTAGAACTAGAGTAATGGCAGAACTAAACTGATCGCAGATCTAGAGTAATGGCAGTACTAGACTGATGGCAGTTGAAGACTGATGGCAGATGTAGACTGATGGCAGTACTAGACTGATAACAAATCTAGAGTAATTTCAGAACTAGAGTAATTGCAGATCTAGACTGATGGCAGAACTAGAATAATGTCAGAACTAGACTGATGACAAAACTAGAGTAATGGCAGATCTAGACTCATGACAGAACTAGAGTAATGGCAGAACTAGATTGATGTCAGAACCAGAGTAAAGGCAGAACTAAACTGATGGCAGATCTAGAGTAATGTCAGAAGTAGACTGATGGCAGAACTAGAGTAATGGCAGAACTAGACTGATGGCAGATCTGGACTGATGGCAGAACTAGACTGATGGTAGAACTAGAGTAATGTCAGAAGTAGACTGATGGCAGAACTAGACCGATGACAAATCAAGAGTAATGTCAAAGCTGGACTAATGGCAGAATTAGACTGACGGCAGATCTAGACTGATGACACAACTAGAGTAATGTCAGAACTAGAGTAATGTCAGAACTAGAGTAATGTCAGAACTAGAGTAATGGCAGAACTAGACTGATGGCAGAACAAGAGTAATGGCAGAACTAGACTGATGGCAGAACAAGAGTAATGGCAGAACTAGACTGATGGCAGATCAAGAGAAGTGGCAGAACTAGACTGATGGAAGAATTAGACAGATGGCAGAACTAGAGTAATGGCAGAGCTAGACTGATGGCAGAGAAATCAAGAGAAATGGCAGAACTCGAATGATGGCAGAACTCGAATGATGGCAGAACTCGAATGATGGCAGAACTCGAATGATGGCAGAACTAGACTGATGGCAGAACTAGACTGATGGCAGAACTAGACTGATGGCAGAACTAGACTGATGGCAGAACTAGACTGATGGCAGAACTAGACTGATGGCAGAACTAGACTGATGGTAGAACGAGACCGATGGCAGAACTAGACTGATGGTAGAACTAGAGTAATGGCAGAACTAGACTAATGACAGATCTAGAGTAATGTCAGAACTAGACTGATGACAAAACTAGAGTAATGGCAGATCTAGACTGATGGCAGATCTAGACTGATGGCAGATCTAGACTGATGGCAGATCTAGACTGATGGCAGATCTAGACTGATGGCAGATCTAGACTGATGGCAGAACTAGATCGATGGCAGAACGAGACCAATGGCAGAACGAGACCAATGGCAGATCTAGACCGATGGCAGATCTAGACCGATGGCAGATCTAGACTGATGGCAGAACTAGACTGATGGCAGAACTAGACTGATGGCAGAACTAGACTGATGGCAGAACTAGACTGATGGCAGAACTAGACTGATGGCAGAACTAGACTGATGGCAGAACTAGACTGATGGCAGAACTAGACTGATGGCAGAACTAGACTGATGGCAGAACTAGACTGATGGCAGAACTAGACTGATGGCAGAACTAGACTGATGGCAGAACTAGACTGATGGCAGAACTAGACTGATGGCAGAACTAGACTGATGGCAGAACTAGACTGATGGCAGAACTAGACTGATGGCAGAACTAGACTGATGGCAGAACTAGACTGATGGCAGAACTAGACTGATGGCAGAACTAGACTGATGGCAGAACTAGACTGATGGCAGAACTAGACTGATGGCAGAACTAGACTGATGGCAGAACTAGACTGATGGCAGAACTAGACTGATGGCAGAACTAGACTGATGGCAGAACTAGACTGATGGCAGAACTAGACTGATGGCAGAACTAGACTGATGGCAGAACTAGACTGATGGCAGAACTAGACTGATGGCAGAACTAGACTGATGGCAGAACTAGACTGATGGCAGAACTAGACTGATGGCAGAACTAGACTGATGGCAGAACTAGACTGATGGCAGAACTAGACTGATGGCAGAACTAGACTGATGGCAGAACTAGACTGATGGCAGAACTAGACTGATGGCATAACTAGACTGATGGCATAACTACACTGATGGCATAACTACACTGATGGCATAACTACACTGATGGCATAACTACACTGATGGCATAACTACACTGATGGCATAACTACACTGATGGCATAACTACACTGATGGCATAACTACACTGATGGCATAACTACACTGATGGCATAACTACACTGATGGCATAACTACACTGATGGCATAACTACACTGATGGCATAACTACACTGATGGCAGATCTGGACTGATGGTAGAACTAGAGTAATGTCAGAACTAGAGTAATGTCAGAACTAGATTAATGGCAGAACTAGACTGATGTCAGAGCTAGAGTAATGGCAGATCTAGACTGATGGCAGAACTAGAGTAATGGCAGAACTAAACTGATCGCAGATCTAGAGTAATGGCAGTACTAGACTGAAGGCAGAACTAGAGTAATGGCAGATCTAGACTGATGGCAGAACTAGAGTAATGATGGCACTGGACAGATGGTAGAATTATACTGATGGCAAAACTAGACCGATGGCAGAACTAGATCAATGGCAGAACTAGATCAATGGCAGAACGAGACCGATGGCAGAACTAGACTGATTGCAGAATTAGACTGATGACAGAACTAGACTGATGGCAGATCTGGACTGATGGTAGAACTAGAGTAATGGCAGAACTAGACTGATGTCAGAACTAGAGTAATGGCAGATCTAGACTAAAAGCAGAACTAGAGTAATGGCAGAACTAGGCTAATGGCAGAACTAGACTGATGGCAGAACTAGACTGATGTCAGAGCTAGAGTAATGGCAGATCTAGACTGATAGCAGAACTAGAGTAATGTTAGAACTAGACTGATGACAAAACTAGAGTAATGTCAAAACTAGAGTAATGGCAGAACGAGACAGATGGCAGAACCAGACTGATGGCAGAACCAGACTGATGGCAGAACCAGACTGATGGCAGAACCAGACTGATGGCAGAACCAGACTGATGGCAGAACCAGACTGATGGCAGAACCAGACTGATGGCAGAACCAGACTGATGGCAGAACCAGACTGATGGCAGAACCAGACTGATGGCAGATCTAGACTGATGGCAGATCTAGACTGATGGCAGATCTAGACTGATGGCAGATCTAGACTGATGGCAGATCTAGACTGATGGCAGATCTGGACTGATGGTAGAACTAGAGTAATGGCAGAACTAGAGTAATGGCAGAACTAGAGTAATGGCAGAACTAGAGTAATGGCAGAACTAGAGTAATGGCAGATCTAGACTGATGGCAGAACTAGAGTAATGGCAGATCTAGACTGATGTCAGAGCTAGAGTAATGCCAAAACTAGAGTAATGGCAGAACGAGACAGATGGCAGAACGAGACAGATGGCAGAACCAGACTGATGGCAGATCTAAACTGATGGCAGAACGAGACAGATGGCAGAACCAGACTGATGGCAGAACTAGACTGATGGCAGAACTAGACTGATGGCAGAACTAGACTGATGGCAGAACTAGACTGATGGCAGAACTAGACTGATGGCAGAACTAGACTGATGGCAGAACGAGACAGATGGTAGAACTAGAGTAATGTCAGAAGTAGACTGATGGCAGAACTAGACCGATGACAAATCAAGAGTAATGTCAAAGCTGGACTAATGGCAGAATTAGACTGACGGCAGATCTAGACTGATGACACAACTAGAGTAATGTCAGAACTAGAGTAATGGCAGAACTAGACTGATGGCAGAACAAGAGTAATGGCAGAACTAGACTGATGGCAGATCAAGAGAAGTGGCAGAACTAGACTGATGGAAGAATTAGACAGATGGCAGAACTAGAGTAATGGCAGAGCTAGACTGATGGCAGATCAAGAGAAATGGCAGAACTCGAATGATGGCAGAACTCGAATGATGGCAGAACTCGAATGATGGCAGAACTCGAATGATGGCAGAACTAGACTGATGGCAGAACTAGACTGATGGCAGAACTAGACTGATGGCAGAACTAGACTGATGGCAGAACTAGACTGATGGCAGAACTAGACTGATGGCAGAACTAGACTGATGGCAGAACTAGACGGATGGTAGAACGAGACCGATGGCAGAACTAGACCGATGGCAGAACTAGACTGATGACAGAACTAGACTGATGACAGAACTAGACTGATGACAGAACTAGACTGATGACAGAACTAGACCGATGACAGAACTAGACCGATGACAGAACTAGACTGATGACAGAACTAGACTGATGACAGAACTAGACTGATGACAGAACTAAACTGATGACAGAACTAGACTGATGACAGAACTAGACTGATGACAGAACTAGACTGATGACAGAACTAGACTGATGACAGACCTAGACTGATGACAGAACTAGACTGATGACAGAACTAGACTGATGACAGAACTAGACTGATGACAGAACTAGACTGATGACAGAACTAGACTGATGACAGAACTAGACTGACGGCAGAATTAGACTGATGACAGATCTGGACTGTTGGCAGATCTGGACTGATGGTAGAACTAGAGTAATGGCAGAACTAGACTAATGACAGATCTAGAGTAATGTCAGAACTAGACTGATGACAAAACTAGAGTAATGGCAGATCTAGACTGATGGCAGATCTAGACTGATGGCAGATCTAGACTGATGGCAGATCTAGACTGATGGCAGATCTAGACTGATGACAGATCTAGACTGATGGCAGATCTAGACTGATGGCAGATCTAGACTGATGGCAGAACTAGATCGATGGCAGAACGAGACCAATGGCAGAACGAGACCAATGGCAGATCTAGACCGATGGCAGATCTAGACCGATGGCAGAACTAGACCGATGGCAGAACTAGACTGATGGCAGAACTAGACTGATGGCAGAACTAGACTGATGGCAGAACTAGACTGATGGCAGAACTAGACTGATGGCAGAACTAGACTGATGGCAGAACTAGACTGATGGCAGAACTAGACTGATGGCAGAACTAGACTGATGGCAGAACTAGACTGATGGCAGAACTAGACTGATGGCAGAACTAGACTGATGGCAGAACTAGACTGATGGCAGAACTAGACTGATGGCAGAACTAGACTGATGGCAGAACTAGACTGATGGCAGAACTAGACTGATGGCAGAACTAGACTGATGGCAGAACTAGACTGATGGCAGAACTAGACTGATGGCAGAACTAGACTGATGGCAGAACTAGACTGATGGCAGAACTAGACTGATGGCAGAACTAGACTGATGGCAGAACTAGACTGATGGCAGAACTAGACTGATGGCAGAACTAGACTGATGGCAGAACTAGACTGATGGCAGAACTAGACTGATGGCAGAACTAGACTGATGGCAGAACTAGACTGATGGCAGAACTAGACTGATGGCAGAACTAGACTGATGGCAGAACTAGACTGATGGCAGAACTAGACTGATGGCAGAACTAGACTGATGGCATAACTACACTGATGGCATAACTACACTGATGGCATAACTACACTGATGGCATAACTACACTGATGGCATAACTACACTGATGGCATAACTACACTGATGGCATAACTACACTGATAGCAGATCTGGACTGATGGTAGAACTAGAGTAATGTCAGAACTAGAGTAATGTCAGAACTAGATTAATGGCAGAACTAGACTGATGTCAGAGCTAGAGTAATGGCAGATCTAGACTGATGGCAGAACTAGAGTAATGGCAGAACTAAACTGATCGCAGATCTAGAGTAATGGCAGTACTAGACTGAAGGCAGAACTAGAGTAATGGCAGATCTAGACTGATGGCAGAACTAGAGTAATGATGGCACTGGACAGATGGTAGAATTATACTGATGGCAAAACTAGACCGATGGCAGAACTAGATCAATGGCAGAACTAGATCAATGGCAGAACGAGACCGATGGCAGAACTAGACTGATTGCAGAATTAGACTGATGACAGAACTAGACTGATGGCAGATCTGGACTGATGGTAGAACTAGAGTAATGGCAGAACTAGACTGATGTCAGAACTAGAGTAATGGCAGATCTAGACTAAAAGTAGAACTAGAGTAATGGCAGAACTAGGCTAATGGCAGAACTAGACTGATGGCAGAACTAGACTGATGTCAGAGCTAGAGTAATGGCAGATCTAGACTGATAGCAGAACTAGAGTAATGTTAGAACTAGACTGATGACAAAACTAGAGTAATGTCAAAACTAGACTGATGACAGAACTAGAGTAATGGCAGAACGAGACAGATGGCAGAACCAGACTGATGGCAGAACCAGACTGATGGCAGAACCAGACTGATGGTAGAACCAGACTGATGGCAGAACCAGACTGATGGCAGAACCAGACTGATGGCAGAACCAGACTGATGGCAGAACCAGACTGATGGCAGATCTAGACTGATGGCAGATCTAGACTGATGGCAGATCTAGACTGATGGCAGATCTGGACTGATGGCAGAACTAGAGTAATGGCAGAACTAGAGTAATGGCAGAACTAGAGTAATGGCAGAACTAGAGTAATGGCAGATCTAGACTGATGGCAGAACTAGAGTAATGGCAGATCTAGACTGATGTCAGAGCTAGAGTAATGCCAAAACTAGAGTAATGGCAGAACGAGACAGATGGCAGAACGAGACAGATGGCAGAACCAGACTGATGGCAGATCTAAACTGATGGCAGAACGAGACAGATGGCAGAACCAGACTGATGGCAGAACTAGACTGATGGCAGAACTAGACTGATGGCAGAACTAGACTGATGGCAGAACTAGACTGATGGCAGAACTAGACTGATGGCAGAACTAGACTGATGGCAGAACGAGACAGATGGTAGAACTAGAGTAATGTCAGAAGTAGACTGATGGCAGAACTAGACCGATGACAAATCAAGAGTAATGTCAAAGCTGGACTAATGGCAGAATTAGACTGACGGCAGATCTAGACTGATGACACAACTAGAGTAATGTCAGAACTAGAGTAATGGCAGAACTAGACTGATGGCAGAACAAGAGTAATGGCAGAACTAGACTGATGGCAGATCAAGAGAAGTGGCAGAACTAGACTGATGGAAGAATTAGACAGATGGCAGAACTAGAGTAATGGCAGAGCTAGACTGATGGCAGATCAAGAGAAATGGCAGAACTCGAATGATGGCAGAACTCGAATGATGGCAGAACTCGAATGATGGCAGAACTCGAATGATGGCAGAACTAGACTGATGGCAGAACTAGACTGATGGCAGAACTAGACTGATGGCAGAACTAGACTGATGGCAGAACTAGACGGATGGTAGAACGAGACCGATGGCAGAACTAGACCGATGGCAGAACTAGACTGATGACAGAACTAGACTGATGACAGAACTAGACTGATGACAGAACTAGACTGATGACAGAACTAGACTGATGACAGAACTAGACTGATGACAGAACTAGACCGATGACAGAACTAGACCGATGACAGAACTAGACTGATGACAGAACTAGACTGATGACAGAACTAGACTGATGACAGAACTAGACTGATGACAGAACTAGACTGATGACAGAACTAGACTGATGACAGAACTAGACTGATGACAGACCTAGACTGATGACAGAACTAGACTGATGACAGAACTAGACTGATGACAGAACTAGACTGATGACAGAACTAGACTGACGGCAGAATTAGACTGATGACAGATCTGGACTGTTGGCAGATCTGGACTGATGGTAGAACTAGAGTAATGGCAGAACTAGACTAATGACAGATCTAGAGTAATGTCAGAACTAGACTGATGACAAAACTAGAGTAATGGCAGATCTAGACTGATGGCAGATCTAGACTGATGGCAGATCTAGACTGATGGCAGATCTAGACTGATGACAGATCTAGACTGATGGCAGATCTAGACTGATGGCAGATCTAGACTGATGGCAGAACTAGATCGATGGCAGAACGAGACCAATGGCAGAACGAGACCAATGGCAGATCTAGACCGATGGCAGATCTAGACCGATGGCAGAACTAGACCGATGGCAGAACTAGACTGATGGCAGAACTAGACTGATGGCAGAACTAGACTGATGGCAGAACTAGACTGATGGCAGAACTAGACTGATGGCAGAACTAGACTGATGGCAGAACTAGACTGATGGCAGAACTAGACTGATGGCAGAACTAGACTGATGGCAGAACTAGACTGATGGCAGAACTAGACTGATGGCAGAACTAGACTGATGGCAGAACTAGACTGATGGCAGAACTAGACTGATGGCAGAACTAGACTGATGGCAGAACTAGACTGATGGCAGAACTAGACTGATGGCAGAACTAGACTGATGGCAGAACTAGACTGATGGCAGAACTAGACTGATGACAGAACTAGACTGATGACAGAACTAGACTGATGACAGAACTAGACTGATGACAGAACTAGACTGACGGCAGAATTAGACTGATGACAGATCTGGACTGTTGGCAGATCTGGACTGATGGTAGAACTAGAGTAATGGCAGAACTAGACTAATGACAGATCTAGAGTAATGTCAGAACTAGACTGATGACAAAACTAGAGTAATGGCAGATCTAGACTGATGGCAGATCTAGACTGATGGCAGATCTAGACTGATGGCAGATCTAGACTGATGACAGATCTAGACTGATGGCAGATCTAGACTGATGGCAGATCTAGACTGATGGCAGAACTAGATCGATGGCAGAACGAGACCAATGGCAGAACGAGACCAATGGCAGATCTAGACCGATGGCAGATCTAGACCGATGGCAGAACTAGACCGATGGCAGAACTAGACTGATGGCAGAACTAGACTGATGGCAGAACTAGACTGATGGCAGAACTAGACTGATGGCAGAACTAGACTGATGGCAGAACTAGACTGATGGCAGAACTAGACTGATGGCAGAACTAGACTGATGGCAGAACTAGACTGATGGCAGAACTAGACTGATGGCAGAACTAGACTGATGGCAGAACTAGACTGATGGCAGAACTAGACTGATGGCAGAACTAGACTGATGGCAGAACTAGACTGATGGCAGAACTAGACTGATGGCAGAACTAGACTGATGGCAGAACTAGACTGATGGCAGAACTAGACTGATGGCAGAACTAGACTGATGGCAGAACTAGACTGATGGCAGAACTAGACTGATGGCAGAACTAGACTGATGGCAGAACTAGACTGATGGCAGAACTAGACTGATGGCAGAACTAGACTGATGGCAGAACTAGACTGATGGCATAACTAGACTGATGGCATAACTACACTGATGGCATAACTACACTGATGGCATAACTACACTGATGGCATAACTACACTGATGGCATAACTACACTGATAGCAGATCTGGACTGATGGTAGAACTAGAGTAATGTCAGAACTAGAGTAATGTCAGAACTAGATTAATGGCAGAACTAGACTGATGTCAGAGCTAGAGTAATGGCAGATCTAGACTGATGGCAGAACTAGAGTAATGGCAGAACTAAACTGATCGCAGATCTAGAGTAATGGCAGTACTAGACTGAAGGCAGAACTAGAGTAATGGCAGATCTAGACTGATGGCAGAACTAGAGTAATGATGGCACTGGACAGATGGTAGAATTATACTGATGGCAAAACTAGACCGATGGCAGAACTAGATCAATGGCAGAACTAGATCAATGGCAGAACGAGACCGATGGCAGAACTAGACTGATTGCAGAATTAGACTGATGACAGAACTAGACTGATGGCAGATCTGGACTGATGGTAGAACTAGAGTAATGGCAGAACTAGACTGATGTCAGAACTAGAGTAATGGCAGATCTAGACTAAAAGTAGAACTAGAGTAATGGCAGAACTAGGCTAATGGCAGAACTAGGCTAATGGCAGAACTAGACTGATGGCAGAACTAGACTGATGTCAGAGCTAGAGTAATGGCAGATCTAGACTGATAGCAGAACTAGAGTAATGTTAGAACTAGACTGATGACAAAACTAGAGTAATGTCAAAACTAGACTGATGACAGAACTAGAGTAATGGCAGAACGAGACAGATGGCAGAACCAGACTGATGGCAGAACCAGACTGATGGCAGAACCAGACTGATGGCAGAACCAGACTGATGGCAGAACCAGACTGATGGCAGAACCAGACTGATGGCAGAACCAGACTGATGGCAGAACCAGACTGATGGCAGATCTAGACTGATGGCAGATCTAGACTGATGGCAGATCTAGACTGATGGCAGATCTAGACTGATGGCAGATCTGGACTGATGGTAGAACTAGAGTAATGGCAGAACTAGAGTAATGGCAGAACTAGAGTAATGGCAGAACTAGAGTAATGGCAGATCTAGACTGATGGCAGAACTAGAGTAATGGCAGATCTAGACTGATGTCAGAGCTAGAGTAATGCCAAAACTAGAGTAATGGCAGAACGAGACAGATGGCAGAACGAGACAGATGGCAGAACCAGACAGATGGCAGAACCAGACAGATGGCAGATCTAAACTGATGGCAGAACTAGACTGATGGCAGAACTAGACTGATGGCAGAACTAGACTGATGGCAGAACTAGACTGATGGCAGAACTAGACTGATGGCAGAACGAGACAGATGGCAGAACGAGACAGATGGCAGAACCAGACTGATGGCAGATCTAAACTGATGGCAGAACGAGACAGATGGCAGAACCAGACTGATGGCAGATCTAAACTGATGGCAGAACTAGACTGATGGCAGAACTAGACTGATGGCAGAACTAGACTGATGGCAGAACTAGACTGATGGCAGAACTAGACTGATGGCAGAACGAGACAGATGGCAGAACGAGACAGATGGCAGAACGAGACAGATGGCAGAACGAGACAGATGGCAGAACGAGACAGATGGCAGATCTAGACAGATGGCAGAACTAGACTGATGGCAGAACTAGACTGATGGCAGAACTAGACTGATGGCAGAACTAGACTGATGGCAGAACTAGACTGATGGCAGAACTAGACTGATGGCAGAACTAGACTGATGGCAGAACTAGACTGATGGCAGAACTAGACTGATGGCAGAACTAGACTGATGGCAGAACTAGACTGATGGCAGAACTAGACTGATGGCAGAACTAGACTGATGGCAGAACTAGACTGATGGCAGAACTAGACTGATGGCAGAACGAGACAGATGGCAGAACGAGACAGATGGCAGAACCAGACTGATGGCAGATCTAAACTGATGGCAGATCTAAACTGATGGCAGATCTAGACAGATGGCAGAACCAGACTGATGGCAGATCTAAACTGATGGCAGATCTAAACTGATGGCAGAACTAGACTGATGGCAGAACTAGACTGATGGCAGAACTAGACTGATGGCAGAACTAGACTGATGGCAGAACTAGACTGATGGCAGATCTAAACTGATGGCAGAACTAGACTGATGGCAGAACTAGACTGATGGCAGAACTAGACTGATGGCAGAACTAGACTGATGGCAGAACTAGACTGATGGCAGAACTAGACTGATGGCAGAACTAGACTGATGGCAGAACTAGACTGATGGCAGAACTAGACTGATGGCAGAACTAGACAGATGGCAGAACGAGACAGATGGCAGAACGAGACAGATGGCAGATCTAGACTGATGGCAGAACGAGACAGATGGCAGAACGAGACTGATGGCAGAACGAGACTGATGGCAGAACTAGACTGATGGCAGAACTAGACTGATGGCAGAACTAGACTGATGGCAGAACTAGACTGATGGCAGAACTAGACTGATGGCAGAACTAGACTGATGGCAGAACTAGACTGATGGCAGAACTAGACTGATGGCAGAACTAGACTGATGGCAGAACTAGACTGATGGCAGAACTAGACTGATGGCAGAACTAGACTGATGGCAGAACTAGACTGATGGCAGAACTAGACTGATGGCAGAACTAGACTGATGGCAGAACTAGACTGATGGCAGAACTAGACTGATGGCAGAACTAGACTGATGGCAGAACTAGACTGATGGCAGAACTAGACTGATGGCAGAACTAGACCGGTGGCAGAACTAGAGTAATGGCAGTTCTAGACTGATAGCAGAACTAGAGTAATGTCAGAACTAGACTGATTGCACAACTAGACTGGTCATAGCTTGAGTAATGGCAGAACGAGACCGATGGTAGAACTAGACTGATGGAAGATCTGGACTGATAGCAGAACTAGACTAATGGCAGAACTAGACTAATGGCAGAACTAGACTAATGGCAGAACTAGACTAATGGCAGAACTAGACTAATGGCAGAACTAGACTGATGTCAGAGCTAGAGTAATGGCAGATCTAGACTGATAGCAGAACTAGAGTAATGTCAAAACCAGACTGATGGCAGAACCAGACTGATGGCAGAACTAGACTGATGGCAGAACTAGACTGATGGCAGAACTAGATCAATGGCAGAACTAGATCAATGGCAGAAGTAGACTGATGGCAGAACTAGAGTAATGGCAGAACGAGACAGATGGCAGAACGAGACAGATGGCAGAACGAGACTGATGGCAGAACCAGACTGATGGCAAAACCAGACTGATGGCAAAACCAGACTGATGGCAGAACCAGACTGATGGCAGAACTAGACTGATGGCAGAACTAGACTGATGACAGAACGAGACCAATGGCAGAACGAGACCAATGGCAGAACGAGACCAATGGCAGAACGAGACCAATGGCAGAACGAGACCAATGGCAGAACGAGACCAATGGCAGAACGAGACCAATGGCAGAACGAGACCAATGGCAGAACGAGACCAATGGCAGAACGAGACCAATGGCAGAACGAGACCAATGGCAGAACGAGACCAATGGCAGAACGAGACCAATGGCAGAACGAGACCGATGGCAAAACTAGACTGATGGCATAACTAGACTGATGGCATAACTACACTGATGGCAGATCTGGACTGATGGTAGAACTAGAGTAATGGCAGAACTAAACTGATGGCAGAACTAGAGTAATGGCAGATCTAGACTGATGGCAGAACTAGAGTAATGGCAGATCTAGACTGATGGCAGAACTAGAGTAATGGCAGAACTGGACTGATGGTAGAATTATACTGATGGCAAAACTAGACCGATGGCAGAACTAGATCAATGGCAGAACTAGATCAATGGCAGAACTAGATCAATGGCAGAACTAGATCAATGGCAGAACTAGACTGATGGCAGATCTAGAGAAATGGCAGATCTAGACTGATGGCAGAACTAGACTGATGACAGATCTGGACTGATGACAGATCTGGACTGATAGCAGAACTAGAGTAATGTCAGAACTAGACTAATGTCAGAACTAGACTGATGACAGAACTAGACTGATGGCAGAACGAGAGTAATGGCAGATATAGACTGAAAGCAGAACTAGAGTAATGTCAGAACTAGAGTAATGTCAGAACTAGAGTAATGTCAGAACTAGAGTAATGTCAGAACTAGAGTGATGTCAGAACTAGACTGATGGCAGATCTGGACTGATGGCAGAACTAGAGTAATGGCAGAACTAGAGTAATGGCAGAACTAGAGTAATGGCAGAACTGGACTGATGGTTGAATTAGACTGATGGCAAATTTAAACCGATGGCAGAACTAGAGTAATGGCAGAGACCGATGGCAGAACGAGACCGATGGCAGAACGAGACCGATGGCAGAACGAGACCGATGGCAGAACTAGACTGATGGCAGATCTGGACTGATGGTAGATCTAGAGTAATGTCAGAGCTAGACTTATGGCATAGGGAGGCCCAGGGTGGTTTGCTAGCAATTTTTAATACATTTTTAACAGTTCCGTAACCAGTACTATACAGAGAGTAACATGATTTTCAAAATCACTAATAATTAAATAAAAATGTAAATTTTCCATGATTACCCATAATGCAGCAGACAATCCAAATGTTTGCTATTAAAAAACAAGAAACAAGAAGAAAATGTCCATGCAGTTTTAGAAGAGTGATGCAAATTCTCGGGAGTTATTAAAATGTTGAATATATTCAATATCTGATGAGTGTGCTATTTCATAAGCCATTTTGTGATAGACAATCCCACTAATTATTATTTTTAATAGTTTACTTTATGACGTTGGGGCTGGAGATTTATAGGAAGGCAAACCACAAATATAACCGGTTTATACGTCTATAATTGGAGTGTAGCCTCCATTGTTATGTGTAACTGTAAAATATTTTTACAGATTTATTTAGACAGTTTCGTCCATGCTGGGTATGAATAATTCATACACTTAATGTTTTACAACACAAAGTATCGACACGGACAACACTTAGACTAATTACTTAACCTTGTGTTTACACGTTGTTTCTCCTTTTAGCAGTTCTGTCATTTTATTCTTTCATCAGTAGCTCAGAAAGATAAAAACAGCCCAGAAATGTTTAAATCTGAGTTTTCTGTTACCATGGCACAAGCTTTCAGTGTGTTATATCACATGAAATGACCGTAGACTGTTTCAAATAAACCGGGGTTCGTCCAAATGGCCGAATTCAGAATCGTTATACGAGCAATTCTTGAAATAACAACATGAGAAATGTATAAGCCGTTTTGGTTCTGTGATATTGAAGGTGCTTTTGGTGGTGAACAGAGGTCATCATGGACACTCTGACCGATCTGCTACTACTCAGCCCCATACCTATATGTTCTGACATCTTTCTATTATGGTCAACATTACGTTTTCAGAAATTTGAACTACAGTTGCTCTTCTGTGTGATCAAACTAGACGGGCTAGCCTCAATGAGCCTTGGACGCCTATGACACTGACGCTGGTTCACCAGTTGTCGTTCCTTGCACCACTTTTGGCAAGTACTAACTACTGCATACGAGGAACACCCTACAAGACTTGCTGCTTTGGAGATGCTCTGACCCAGTCGTCTAGCCATCACTATTTGGCCCTTGTGGAAGTCAGATGTTTTCACTTGCCCAGTTTTCCAAATTCCAACACATGAAATCCAAGAACTGACTATTTACCTGCTGCCTAATATATCTCACCCCGTGACATGTGCTATTGTAGCGATCTAATCAATATTATTTATTTCACCTGTCAGTGGTTTTAATGTAGCGGACGATCGGTGTATTCCTAATATTTATATTCAGCATTAAAATGGTTTATTTTTGGTCCATTTTGGTACACCACATGGATGAATCCCGAATCACCTGAAACTATATATATATTTTCAGACATGTCGTTTTGGATTACCCAAATTCGTTCGTTATGCACAAGTCTACTAAACACAAACGTCTAAATAGGCCAACGTATGACATGATCAAATAATTAATGTGCTTAGTTACAGGCATTTTGAAATAATAAGAATGTTTGGTTAAAACGTATTCATTTTGAAACGTGAAATAGCACATTTGGAGCACTATAAATAGTGACACATTACACAATATACTGAAAATGTAAATTTTTTATGGTGTTTATGCACTTTTTATTTCACTGAAGACCCAACTAACACAGAACCAAGGCAGGTGCAAATCAGATTAAAACAAGGGCTTCATACGGCACAGAGATAGTTTGCAAACATACTGAAACCAGGGCTAAACTCATACCAGCAAAAGCTGGACACATATTGGCACGTGGGCATACTGAGGCTGAGACCGGGATTAGACTGATACCAGGACAAGGGCAGGCTGGAAACATACTGAGACTGAGAATGGGACTAGACAAGATGGAAAGATACTGAGACCGAGTGTGATGGACCGCCTGGCACCCTGACTGGGTGCCTCCGTCAATCGATGCTTCCTAGCGGACGCTGAGGACCATAAGCTCCGTACCGAACACCATAAGCACTGTAAACCCCACGAACTGCCGCAGCTTGGTTGGGGTCTCGCCGTCCTCCACCCACCCTCAGCCCAAGACCAGGAACCAGCTGCCAGTGGGTGAACCTCTCCTCCAAGAGAGTATAGCTGTGGAGCTCTTACAAGAGCTAGTGGTTATAGCTTGTATACCAGGTCCCTACAACAAGAGACAAGACTCTGTGTTGAGAGTGAAGTAAGACTGGTTTAATGGTAGTTACGCTGGCCTTTTATGCAAGTCCCCATGCAAGGGTACGCCCACATGGACATTGTTGGGGAAGGGGACACAAACTTACAAACCAATAATAACACATTTACAATGTAAGGCATTCCCACACATAGCACGCACTCACTCCCCTCTGCCTGGTAGATAATTGGATCAGTAACTGTACTAATTCTAATCCAATTATCTCCAAGCACAGAAAAAACATACTTTTTAAAAACACCCCAAAAGTACCCTATAAAATACATAAATGTTACATCCCCTGATAGCCCTGATCTGAGTGACCAACATATCTAAAAATCACCCTGATCAGTTCAGGGGTTCAGGAATTTCCTGGAAGTCTTATTTTTGACCGACCGTGCACATGGTCCCATGCCCAAAACAGTTCCAGGGAATCAGGGCTAACGGTCTGTCTCTCTGTCTGGAGTACAAAAGTACATACTTCACATGAAGAGAGCCCTTTCAAAGTATTTTAGCCAGGTCTATTGCAGGGGCCATAGTCACAGGGTAAGAGGCTGGCCAGCAGGCTCCTCCAAGAACCAGTGGCGAGGTCACTTTCACAACACCGAGATTAGACAGATACCTGGACTAGGGCAGGCTGGAAACATACTGAGACCAATATTAGACTGATACCAGGATTAATAACAAACCATGTCTAGGGCAGGTTTTAAGCAAAAACTGAGAATATGTGAACTCTGATAACAGGTAAAAAAAATAATCTCAATAGCTTGTCCTTTCAGTTAGACCCTGCTCATACTGAAAACCTACTGAAACAGGAGCCGACTCATAACCAGACTGAAGCAGACTGAAAACCTTCTGAAACTAGGACCATACTGATATCAATATCAGGAGACAATTTAAATGTATTGTAAGCAAAACTAGATTCATACATGAAGAATGACAGGCCAAATCCCTACCTACACAAGGGCAGGACTCTTTATGATGCTATAACTAGAACTGGAATCTTGAAGTTTGGATTCCAATATTGTTGAATGGGTAAGGCAGTGGCTGAGTGACAGCAGGCAACAGAGGGTTGTAGTCAATGGAGTATATTCGAAGCTTGGGCTTGTCACCAGTGGGGTACCTCAGGGATCTGTACTTGGACCCATTCTCTTTAATGTTTTTATTAGTGATATTGCAGAAGGTCTTGATGGTAAGGTATGTCTTTTTGCGGATGATACTAAGATATGTAACAGGGTTGATGTTCCAGGAGGGATAAACCAAATGGTAAATGATTTAGGTAAACTAGAAAAATGGTCAGAGTTGTGGCAACTGACATTTAATGTGGATAAGTGCAAGATAATGCATCTTGGACGTAAAAACCCAAAGGCAGAGTACAGAATATTTGATAGAGTCCTAACCTCAACATCTGAGGAAAGGGATTTAGGGGTGATTATTTCTGATGACTTAAAGGTAGGAAGACAATGTAATAGAGCAGCAGGAAATGATAGCAGAATGCTTGGTTGTATAGGGAGAGGTATTAGCAGTAGAAAGAGGGAAGTGCTCATGCCATTGTACAGAACACTGGTGAGACCTCACTTGGAGTACTGTACGCAGTACTGGAGACCCTATCTTCAGAAGGATATTGATACCTTAGAGAGAGTTCAAAGAAGGGCTACTAAACTGGTTCATGGATTGCAGGATAAAACTTACCAGGAAAGGTTAAAGGATCTTAACATGTATAGCTTGGAGGAAAGACGAGACAGGGGGGATATGATAGAAACATTTAAATACATAAAGGGAATCAACACAGTAAAGGAGGAGACTATATTTAAAAGAAGAAAAACTACCACAACAAGAGGACATAGTCTTAAATTAGAGGGACAAAGGTTTAAAAATAATATCCGGAAGTATTACTTTACTGAGAGGGTAGTGGATGCATGGAATAGTCTTCCAGCTGAAGTGGTAGAGGTTAACACAGTAAAGGAGTTTAAGCATGCGGGGGATAGGCATAAGGCTATCCTAACTATAAGATAATGCCAGGGACTAATGAAAGTATTTAGAAAATTGGGCAGACTAGATGGGCCGAATGGTTCTTATCTGCCGTCACATTCTATGTTTCTGTTTCTAACTACTGGTATCAGGACACCTACTCATACCATGGCAAGGGACTGAAACAGGAATAAGATTTGTAGGAGAATTAGAGCGAGCCCAGAGTGATATCAGAATCTGAATGAAAACATAATACAGGACTACAATTAGAGGGTCACGAGGACAATAAAGGACAGGACACACCAACCCTGACATATTAGACAGATCATTCTGTTTTTGGAAGATTTTTAAATCTCAGATAACCATCATTTACCCATAGTGACAAAAAACTCAACTAAAATTGACGGAAACATGAAATGGATTGAGTCAGAATTCAACTTGGACGAGAACTTGACATTATTGAAACATAATCTGAATAACTTGAAAATCTTTCTCTTATCAGCTCTTTTTAATGTCATCCCGGTGGGTCTTCGAGTTGTGGCCATACAGAGCTCGGCTTGTGGTCAATATGTGGCCATGAATTCAGAAGGACATCTCTACAACTCAGTGAGTTAATATCTCTCATCTAATTGCTCTCTCACCCAACAGTTTTCTTACCCAATACCTTTCTCACCCAACTGTTCTGTCACCCAACAACTCTCTCACCCAATAGCTCTCTCATTTCATAGCTCTCACCCAATAACTCTCTCATTTCATAGCTCTCTCGCCCAATAGCTCTCTCATTTCATAGCTCTCTCACCCAATAGCTCTCTCATTTCATAGCTCTCTCACCCAATAACTCTCTCATTTCACAGCTCTCTCACCCAATAACTCTCTCATTTCATAGCTCTCTCACCCAATAACTCTCTCATTTCATAGCTCTCACCCAATAACTCTCTCATTTCATAGCTCTCTCACCCAATAGCTCTCTCATTTCATAGCTCTCACCCAATAACTCTCTCATTTCATAGCTCTCTCACCCAATAGCTCTCTCATTTCATAGCTCTCTCACCCAATAACTCTCTCATTTCATAGCTCTCTCGCCCAATAACTCTCTCTCATTTCATAGCTCTCTCACCCAATAACTCTCTCATTTCATAGCTCTCTCACCCAATAGCTCTCTCATTTCATAGCTCTCTCACCCAATAACTCTCTCATTTCATAGCTCTCTTGAAAATAAGTCTCTCATTTCATAGCTCTCTTGAAAATAACTCTCTCATTTCATAGCTCTCTCACCCAATAACTCTCTCAATTCATAGCTCTCATACCCAATAACTCTCTCATTTCATAGCTCTCACCCAATAACTCTCTCATTTCATAGCTCTCTCACCCAATAACTCTATCATTTCATAGCGCTCACCCAATAACTCTCTCATTTCATAGCTCTCTCACCCAATAGCTCTCTCATTTCATAGCTCTCTCACCCAATAACTCTATCATTTCATAGCTCTCTCACCCAATAACTCTCTCATTTCATAGCTCTCTCACCCAATAGCTCTTTCATTTCATAGCTCTCTCACCCAATAGCTCTCTCATTTCATAGCTCTCTTGACCAATAACTCTCTCATTTCATAGCTCTCTCACCCAATAACTCTCTCATTTCATAACTCCCTCACTTAATAACTCTCTCATTTCATAGCTCTCTCACCCAATAACTCTATCATTTCATAGCTCTCTCGCCCAATAACTCTCTCATTTCATAGCTCTCTCACCCAATAGCTCTCTCATTTCATAGCTCTCTCACCCAATAACTCTCTCATTTCATAGCTCTCTCACCCAATAACTCTCTCATTTCATAGCTCTCTCACCCAATAACTCTCTCATTTCATAGCTCTCTCACCCAATAGCTCTCTACTTTCACAGCTCTCTCGCCCAATAGCTCTCTCATTTCATAGCTCTCTCACCCAATAACTCTCTCATTTCATAGCTCTCTCACCCAATAACTCTCTCATTTCATAGCTCTCTCGCCCAATAACTCTCTCATTTCATAGCTCTTGTAACGGAGCTCCGTGTACTCCGACCGAGTACCCTCCGTTGATGGATGCTCCTAGCGCTCTCAGAGGACTCCAAGCACTGCAGACGACACCACAACCACCGCAGACTCCACAACCGCCGTAGCTTAACTGGAGCCGCGCCGTCTTCCGTCCACCCTGGATCGGCTTCTGTCCTCCAGGACCGTGTGGGGAAGACCTCTCCTCCAGGAGAGCGTAACAGGAACAAGCTCTTACAAGAGCTAAGTGATTAAGAGCTCAGGGGAATATGCAGCGCATAGCAATCCCCAGTGTGATATAGCAGTTCCCTCCAATAACGAGACACGGCTACGTATTGAGGGTCAGAAGAGGTCTGAGGTGCTGGAACACCCAGCCTGGTTTTTATTACCATTTTGAAAATACAGGACCACCCACAGGGCGGGACAAAACAACCAATCATACACGTACATCATTAAAACCACTCCCAGTAATTACACACAAAATCCTCCCCTATGTCTGTGATATAATTATGCTACACAAGGGATTAACATAATTATCACAGACAGTAAAAATACAGTTTTTACACAACATTCATAACTCCCAAAATATACATCACATTCGCATAAAAATACATATTCACAATCAATCCATTCAGGGGAACAACATACTCAAAAATCATACGAATTGGACCAGGGGTTCAGAAGTTAGTACAAATGTGCATTTGACCTTCTGGAAGCATGGTTTTACAGGGCCCTCTATCCTGGAGACAATGGGGGGAAGTAATTCAATTATCCAGGACTAGAGGCAGACTCCATTAACCACATGGTTGCAAAACAACATAAAACACTTTAAAATACATAAAGTCACATTTTACACATAACACACAGACATTTCACATATCCCCAGATAGCTGGGATCTGAGCGCACAAAACTACCGAATAGCGCGCAGATCCTATTCACACAGTTCAATTGCCATGGAGCTAAAGTCTTTCCCATAGTCTTTCATTATATGAATAGGCTCCATGGCATAGCCATCTGGGGTATCACCGCTCACACAGGGCCATAGTCATAAGGAAGGAGGCTGGCAAATAGGCTTCTCCACAATCCAGGGAAGCAGGGCAATTTCTCATTTAAAGGGCCAGTTACAAATAGCGATTTGTAACACATCTCCCCTTTGGGGGGAAGACTAACCAGGCACCTGACCTTCTGTCGGTCAGTGCCTCCGTTAGTCGATCCACCAACCCACAATAAACAGATGTCCGAGTAGCCCCCCCACAACATCAAAGTACAGGAACAGCCCACCCACAACACACAGTCACTGCACCTGGGTATTTGGCTGTGGTAATGAGGCCACATGCCGAGGGTACTTGAAGGGCAGAGGCCAACTGCACTCTGCCCAGATGCCAGCTCTTCTGCTGGGGTAGCCTGCAGGACATCAGGCTCTGGACCAGGGAAAATGGTAGGGCAGAGGCCGACTGCACTCTGCCCAGCTGCCAGCTCTTCTGCTGGGGTAGCCTGCAGGACATCAGGCTCTGGACCAGGGAAAAAGGTAGGGCAGAGGCCGACTGCACTCTGCCCAGCTGCCAGCTCTTCTGCTGGGGTAGCCTGCAGGACATCAGGCTCTGGACCAGGGACAAAGGTAGGGCAGAGGCCGACTGCACTCTGCCCAGCTGCCAGCTCTTCGGCTGGGGTAGCCTGCGGGACATCCGGCTCTGGACCAGGGACAAAGGTAGGGCAGAGGCCGACTGCACTCTGCCCAGCTGCCAGCTCGTCTGCTGGGATGCTTGGGACATAGTCCGGCTCAGTAGCCAAGGGAACATGGACGTCAGTAGGGGTTAACATTGCCTCTGTTAACTCTGGTGCCACGCTAGGAGTTACCTGGGGAGGGGAATTTGTACTTACCCCCTCCTCTGGGTGTCCCGGTGAGGGTAGTTGGGGATCTGGAAAGGCTGTCCAGCATCCCTGTAGGTCAGGCACAGAGACCACGGTCCCATCTGCGCCGTCTGGGGGATTGGTGTCTCCCCTTGTTAGGGTAAGCTGCCGCTGGGGAGAGGGTGTGCTGTGCTCCTTTCCCGGAAACACAGGCTGCCGCTGGAGAGGGAGACCGCCTGTCTCCACTCCCGTAACATTGTCCTGTTGCTGTAGAGAGGGACCAACTGTCTCTGCTCTCTGTAGGACACACTGCTGCTGGGGGCGAAGGTCGGCACCTTCGGCCCCCTGGGGTACACACTGCCGCTGGAGAGGGAGACCGCCTGTCTCCACTCCCTTACCATTGTCCTGTTGCTGTAGAGAGGGACCAACTGTCTCTGCTCTCTGTAGGACACACTGCTGCTGGGGGGGAAGGACGGCACCTTCGGCTCCCTGACACTCACTCTGGGGTTGGGGATCTTCCCAGTAAACCTCTACGATATCCTTCCAGCTGAAGGGCTCTAGACCTGGTTCTGCTTGTCGGGTAGGTTGGGGCTGCACGGAGCTGAGCAGGTGTAGGTAGTCTTGCTCCAGCTCCCACTCCCTTGTTACCAGGTGGGTCATGTCTTCTCTCACCTCGCGTTCGTCAGCCCAGACATACATGCCCATCCGGTAGTCGTAGATGTCCCAAAACCTAGACTCCTCCGTGCTGCCGAAATCAAGATCCTCCTCCATGGCATCCTGAAGTAGACCAGGACCATCATAATCATCCCCCTCCGGTAGGTCGTGCTCGGCCGTCCAGGGAGTAAGTCGAATGGTATGCCACCAGAGGGCCTGGTATGCGTTGTCTAGCCCGATCTCTCGCCATACCAGGGTCTCCAGTCTTGCCACCCACTCATCTAGGGGCTGCTCCCCCAATAGACATATTCGCATTGCCACACGCTTCTGTAGCCGCTGCTCATCACTGGGGAGGCCCTCACCTCGCCGCCACTGGGCCTCTTCCAGGGCATCATACCAGAGTTCCCTTCTGGCTGCATCCCTGTAATCTGCGGCCTCCTTCTCCTCCTCATCATGGAACGCTGTCCGCAAACCAGCTGATTCCATCCTGTTGTAGCCAGGGGCGCTGCCCAATGGCTAGCGTTGCCCTCAATTGTAACTCCAAACGTTACCAGTGTCTCTGAGCTGCTTCTCCTCGCACTAGGACGCCATCCCACCGCTGCCACCAATGTAACGGAGCTCCGTGTACTCCGACCGAGTACCCTCCGTTGATGGATGCTCCTAGCGCTCTCAGAGGACTCCAAGCACTGCAGACGACACCACAACCACCGCAGACTCCACAACCGCCGTAGCTTAACTGGAGCCGCGCCGTCTTCCGTCCACCCTGGATCGGCTTCTGTCCTCCAGGACCGTGTGGGGAAGACCTCTCCTCCAGGAGAGCGTAACAGGAACAAGCTCTTACAAGAGCTAAGTGATTAAGAGCTCAGGGGAATATGCAGCGCATAGCAATCCCCAGTGTGATATAGCAGTTCCCTCCAATAACGAGACACGGCTACGTATTGAGGGTCAGAAGAGGTCTGAGGTGCTGGAACACCCAGCCTGGTTTTTATTACCATTTTGAAAATACAGGACCACCCACAGGGCGGGACAAAACAACCAATCATACACGTACATCATTAAAACCACTCCCAGTAATTACACACAAAATCCTCCCCTATGTCTGTGATATAATTATGCTACACAAGGGATTAACATAATTATCACAGACAGTAAAAATACAGTTTTTACACAACATTCATAACTCCCAAAATATACATCACATTCGCATAAAAATACATATTCACAATCAATCCATTCAGGGGAACAACATACTCAAAAATCATACGGTTTGGACCAGGGGTTCAGAAGTTAGTACAAATGTGCATTTGACCTTCTGGAAGCATGGTTTTACAGGGCCCTCTATCCTGGAGACAATGGGGGGAAGTAATTCAATTATCCAGGACTAGAGGCAGACTCCATTAACCACATGGTTGCAAAACAACATAAAACACTTTAAAATACATAAAGTCACATTTTACACATAACACACAGACATTTCACATATCCCCAGATAGCTGGGATCTGAGCGCACAAAACTACCGAATAGCGCGCAGATCCTACTCACACAGTACAATTGCCATGGAGCTAAAGTCTTTCCCATAGTCTTTCATTATATGAATAGGCTCCATGGCATAGCCATCTGGGGTATCACCGCTCACACAGGGCCATAGTCATAAGGAAGGAGGCTGGCAAATAGGCTTCTCCACAATCCAGGGAAGCAGGGCAATTTCTCATTTAAAGGGCCAGTTACAAATAGCGATTTGTAACAGCTCTCTCACCCAATAACTCTCTCATTTCATAGCTCTCTCACCCAATAGCTATCTCATTTCATAGCTCTCTCGCCCAATAGCTCTCTCATTTCATAGCTCTCTCACCCAATAGCTCTCTCATTTCATAGCTCTCTCACCCAATAGCTCTCTCATTTCATAGCTCTCTCACCCAATAGCTCTCTCATTTCATAGCTCTCTCGCCCAATAACTCTCTCACCCAATAGCTCTCTCACCCAATAGCTCTCTCATTTCATAGCTCTCTCGCCCAATAGCGCTCTCATTTCATAGCTCTCTCACCCAATAACTCTCTCATTTCATAGCTCTCTCACCCAATAGCTCTCTCATTTCATAGCTCTCTCACCCAATAGCTCTCTCATTTCATAACTCTCTCACCCAATAACTCTCTCATTTCATAGCTCTCTCGCCCAATAACTCTCCCATATCATAGCTCTCTCACCCAATAGCTCTCTCATTTCATAGCTCTCTCACCCAATAGCTCTCTCATTTCATAGCTCTCTCGCCCAATAACTCTCTCATTTCATAGCTCTCTCGCCCAATAGCTCTCTCATTTCATAGCTCTCTCACCCAATAACGCTCTCATTTCATAGCTCTCTCACCCAATAACTCTCTCATTTCATAGCTCTCTCGCCCAATAACTCTCTCATTTCATATCTCTCTCATCCAATAGCTCTCTCATTTCATAGCTCTCTCGCCCAATAACTCTCTCATTTCATAGCTCTCTCACCCAATAACTCTCTCATTTCATAGCTCTCTCACCCAATAACTCTCTCATTTCATAGCTCTCTCACCCAATAACTCTCTCATTTCATAGCTCTCTCACCCAATAACTCTATCATTTCATAGCTCTCTCACCCAATAACTGTCTCATTTCATAGCTCTCTCACCCAATAACTCTCTCATTTCATAGCTCTCTCACCCAATAACTCTCTCATTTCATAGCTCTCTCACCCAATAACTTTCTCATTTCATAGCTCTCTCACCCAATAGCTCTATCATTTCATAGGTCTCTCACCCAATAACTCTCTCATTTCATAGCTCTCTCACCCAATAGCTCTCTCATTTCATAGCTCTCTCACTCAATAACTCTCTCATATCATAGCTCTCTCACCCAATAACTCTCTCATTTCATAGCTCTCTCACCCAATAACTCTCTCATTTCATAGCTCTCTCGCCCAATAACTCTCTCATTTCATAGCTCTCTCACCCAATAACTCTCTCATTTCATAGCTCTCTCACCCAATAACTCTATCATTTCATAGCTCTCTCGCCCAATAACTCTCTCATTTCATAGCTCTCTCACCCAATAGCTCTCTCATTTCATAGCTCTCTCACCCAATAGCTCTCTCATTTCATAGCTCTCTCGCCCAATAACTCTCTCATTTCATATCTCTCTCGCCCAATAACTCTCTAATTTCATAGCTCTCTCACCCAATAACTCTCTCATTTCATAGCTCTCACCCAATAGCTCTCTCATTTCATAGCTCTCACCCAATAGCTCTCTCATTTCATAGCTCTCTCACCCAATAACTCTCTCATTTCATAGCTCTCACCCAATAACTCTCTCATTTCATAGCTCTCTCGCCCAATAACTCTCATTTCATAGCTCTCACCCAATAGCTCTCTCATTTCATAGCTCTCTCACCCAATAACTCTATCATTTCATAGCTCTCTCACCCAATAAGTCTCTCATTTCATAGCTCTCTCGCCCAATAGCTCTCTCATTTCATAGCTCTCTCGCCCAATAGCTCTCTCATTTCATAGCTCTCTCACCCAATAACTCTCTCATTTCATAGCTCTCTCACCCAATAACTCTCTCATTTCATAGCTCTTTCACCCAATAGCTCTCTCATTTCATAGCTCTCTCACCCAATAGCTCTCTCATTTCATAGCTCTTGCCCAATAACTCTCTCATATCATAGCTCTCTCACCCAATAACTCTCTCATTTCATAGCTCTCTCACCCAATAGCTCTCTCATTTCATAGCTCTCTCGCCCAATAACTCTCTCATTTCATAGCTCTCTCGCCCAATAACTCTCTCATTTCATAGCTCTCTCGCCCAATAGCTCTCTCATTTCATAACTCTCTCACCCAATAGCTCTCTCATTTCATAGCTCTCTCATCCAATAACTCTATCATTTCATAGCTCTCTCACCCAATAACTCTCTCATTTCATAGCTCTTTCACCCAATAGCTCTCTCATTTCATAGCTCTCTCACCCAATAGCTCTCTCATTTCATAGCTCTTGCCCAATAACTCTCTCATATCATAGCTCTCTCACCCAATAACTCTCTCATTTCATAGCTCTCTCACCCAATAGCTCTCTCATTTCATAGCTCTCTCGCCCAATAACTCTCTCATTTCATAGCTCTCTCGCCCAATAACTCTCTCATTTCATAGCTCTCTCGCCCAATAGCTCTCTCATTTCATAGCTCTCTCACCCAATAGCTCTCTCATTTCATAGCTCTCTCGCCCAATAACTCTCTCATTTTTTCACATAGTTGCACTATTATCAAACAGCTATATGAACCATTAACACGATCAGCCAATAAATCTATCCTCCACTAATCAGTTGAATTGATCTCTCCTATTATTGATTGATTGATTGATTGGATATACCCATTACAATGTAGCCAGGAGATTTCTCCTGTTCAGTTCATGGTACTAGTCCCAGTTACACCCTATACCACCCTGGGTTTCCTTTTCGATGATAAGCTTTTGGCCCAGGACTGTTTCAGTCTGATTTAGATTTTCCTCTAACCCTGTCTTTTTATGGAATTGTAAGAGCGCCACCTACAGTCACATTCTGGGAAGTGTCCTCACTAGATGTCTCGGTTCACATTTGCAGACAATCTGACTCCGGTTTTCCTTTACTGTGTTCTTACTAGTTTTGGTCCTTTCATTTTAGTGTTACATATTGCTACATTGTGCGGATCGCTGAGGGAGGGCTAGGTGGCTACAAGCCTTATTGTTAGACTCTGCAGCCCGGAATCTCTTTAATGAGCAATGGATATGGAGCCTGAAACCTCGGGCAGTCTCTTATTACCTATCTGCAGGTATCCTCACTAAGTGTCGCCCAGGGGTGAAAGTAACACTATTTAAATAGAAACGTGGGGGATATAACACTGCTGTAATTTGTTCCTGTGTCACCAGCGCTGTGCTGCTTCCATTCCAGGCAGAGATTTGGGGCTCCACCACCACCGCAGAGACTAAAAGATATAGAATGCTCCCTCACTCTGTATTTACTACACACATAACCTCATCCACTGTACAAAGTACAACCTCCTGTCCTCGGGTACAGGCGGCGAGCTTGGGACAAACAGTTTATTTTCATTGAATTTCTGTGCATGTATGACTGTGTAAGTCAGCATGTGTATGCCGGTTTCTGTGCATATATCAATGTGTGTGTAAGTCAGCGTGTGTATGCCGGTTTCTGTGCATGTATCAATGTGTGTGTAAGTCAGCGTGTGTATGCCGGTTTCTGTGCATGTATCAATGTGTGTGTAAGTCAGCATGTGTGTGCCGGTTTCTGTGCATATATCAATGTGTGTGTAAGTCAGCGTGTGTATGCCGGTTTCTGTGCATGTATCAATGTGTGTGTAAGTCAGCGTGTGTATGCCGGTTTCTGTGCATGTATCAATGTGTGTGTAAGTCAGCGTGTGTATGCCGGTTTCTGTGCATGTATGACTGTGTGTGCAAGTCAGCGTGTGTATGCCGGTTTCTGTGCATGTATCAATGTGTGTGTAAGTCAGCGTGTGTGCCGATTTGTGTGTGTTTGCCGGTGTCTGTGCAGGAATGATTGTGTGTGTTTATAAATTATTATGTGTCTGAATCATTGTGTAGATGTAGTATTATTGTACGAGTGTAAAAATGATTGTCTAGTTGTCTGATAATTTTATGCTCGTTGAGTTGGGTTTTGTTCAAGTGGTGTTTCATTTTGGATGAGGTCTGGATGAACCAAAATGGCACAAAAATTGGTCATTCAGGTTACTGAACAGTGTGTATGTTACAGTTAAAGTGCAGAAATCAGTTAATGTGTACATTACCTAGTTAATCTGCAGATTAACTAGGGCGATCAGTTAAAGTGCAGAAAATTATTTTGTTTCTCAAATATTTCTCACATTACCTAGATCATCTGCACATTACCTACTAGGCACTCGTTAAAGTGGAAAAAATCATTCTGTCCTCCATCTCTCTGAGGGGCTCACAGCTCTGGAGTACACCATGGTGTGTGTGGCGGAACCAACCTCGCCACTGGGCATTGGAGAAGCCTGTTTGCCCGCCTCCTGCCTGCTGACTATGGCCCCTGGGAGATTTGACCCTTTAAATACAGGATTTGGGCATGTTGTATTGTATTATGCTGCTACTGGCCCTTTAAGAACCATCTGGGGACATACTGTGGAGTTACTGAGTGGCCACCATTTCATGTATCAGAGGCCCATGGTGAGAACAATGGATGAAGCACATGGTGAAAACAATGGATGGCGGCCATTTTAATTCACAGACACTGTTGTGACTTTTCTACACGGTGCCATCTTGCCTGTATTTGGTGCACAAAGACATCGTGCAGTAGTTTTAAACTATACAACAGGGGACACATTATACAGTAATTATTTTTTATATAATCTGTATATGTTCTGCGGAATTTACATTAAACTGTATCTTCCAAACTACTGAACGGATCTGGGTGAATTTTGGATATGTGGTTCACCCAGATCCCCCGGTTCCGAGGATATACTTTATACTTTATGGGGTTATTGCATGTTTTGGGGTCCCTGTGATATGTTTTATAAAACTGTATTTCTCTGTCTGTGATAATTATATTACCCATTGTGTTCAGTAATCATATCACAGGCAGAGGGGAGGATTTTGTGTGGGAGTGTCTGTGTGTATTGTACGTATTGATTGGTTGTTCTGTAAAACCCTGTGGGCAGTACTATGTTTGTGGATTGGGAATAAAAGAGGCTGTATATGCCAGTACAGTAAATTCTGCTTGACCTCAAAACGAAGTGTCGTCTCGTTTTTGGGGGAATTGGATTGTATGCTGATTGCTAGGAGTGTAAGCTGATTGTATGCTTTTCCTGTTCAGCTGTTTACAGCATTCATATGCTTGAGAGCATTCGTATGCTGCTCCGGTTCAGTGATTGTGGTGTCTGCTGCAGTGCTTGGAGTCCTCAGGAAGTGCTTGGAGCATCCTTCAACGGAGGTACCCAGTCGGGGTGCCCGTCGATCTGTTACAGTGTGCACAGGCTGCTGTTCTCTTCTTGTCTGGACCACATAGTCACCTACCTCTTCAAACAGTTATCCCGAATTGGTAAGAAACGAGGAGCCCCCACCACCACAAGAGAGCGAGCGCTTCCTGCACATAATGCAGCAACACCATGAAATGCTCTCCACTGTTCTCAATATCACCATATATTTGAAGACTGTCGGAATCAGTGGTCCATGAGCAGACCTCTCCTTGGTCTCATTCTCCTCAATGAGAGAAGTATTTCTCTGACTTATGGAGCAGCATTGTTAGTAGCCAGCCCCCTCTGAGAAGCAACAAGCCATGCGTCTATGCTTTGAGAATTTGATGGTGGAGGGCATTGAAAGGAACTTGCTCACAAAAGAATCGAGACAGATTCACACGGAATCTTTCTGCCTTCAGACGAGAAGTGAACGACTCTGCAGAGACTGCACTGAAAGGGTGAAACAGGTTCTGCGAGGACGTTTTGTAATAAATTATTTCCTCTTTTACCGAGGGAAAGAAACAAACATTTTGCACTTTGACTAGACAGAAGCAGGTAAAGTGCACATTACCTAGGTAAAGTGCAGAAAACTCTTGATTCCGCACTTTAACGGAGCAAATCAGTTAATCTGCAGATTAACTAAATAATGTGCACATTGACGGCTTTCTCACTTTAACGGTAACATGTATATTATGTAACACCAACTGGATAACCAATGGAGGTAGAAAGAGGAGATGCAATAAAACCTCTATATTTATATATAATATATTTATTAAAATAAATAATGGAAAAAAATTTTACTGGTCCATTTCTATACCCCTCTATTGGTCACTTCTCACTTAATAAGTCAATAAAATCAACATTTAGTTGCCTCCGCCTAATCATCAGTTTCCCCATCAGTAATATTTTTTGGGGCACTACAGACAGAACTCCGAATCACAAAACAAACAAAATGTTTCCCTTCTTTGTTACATTTGTTTTGTGACTCGTCCATGATATAGCTTTTCAGAGTTCGGTATTTCAAATTGACGATTACCCAAAATTGGACCAAATCATTGTTTGTTAAAACCGAAGTCTAATGGTTGTGAACATGTATGAGTACGTGAATGTGCATGAATGAGACTAATTGCATGAATGATGGTGTGTGTATAAAAGTGATTGTGAATGTAGATTCATTCTCGCAGGTTTGCCAATTCTGACCTCATCAGTTTCACGAATATTTCAATGCAAGGTTTCCAGTTAAAATGGATCTGTCACCCAAAAATATGTTTTGGGCCGATTCCCAGAGTAGGAATATAAAGAAATGACCTCCAGTTTCCTGGCAGAACTTCCTGCAGATACCGAGTGAGAGTTAAATGGACTTTTTAATAACCTGCTGTCCATCTCAATGATACATTTCTGTCTGACAATTCCTGCAAATAAAATGCTGTGCTGCAGGATGGCTGTGAGCCGCACCCATAGTAAAGCCAAAATTACATGTGCTCGTTGTGTTGATCAGACATCACAGTCTCTGGGTAACATAGGCATTCACTGAAAAGCGTCGTTCTGTAGGGACAGATAATGGGGAGCAGGTTAGTATGAAGGAAAGGGTGGATAATGGGGGCAGGCTAGTATGAGGAAAGGGTAGGGAATGGGGGGGCACTGTAGTTTGGAGGCAGGGAATGGGGGGCACTTAGTTTGTAGGCCGGCGGTAGGGAATGGGGGGGCACTTAATTTGTAGGCCAGGGGTAGGGGATGGGGGGGCACTTAGTTTGTAGGCTGGCGGTAGGGAATGGGGGGGCACTTAGTTTGTAGGCCGGCGGTAGGGAATGGGGGGTACTTAGTGTGGAGGCTGGGTCTAAGGAATGGGGGAATGGCCTATATTCCAATAGCAAAGATGGAACAGACAGACACACACTCTTCATAGCAGCAAAAAGAAAAAATGAACCTAATTTCCATAGCTGTGTAACCAACTGTGCACAATGCATCCAGGCAACACTTAACGTCACTTTATTAACTTTCTCTCATTCCAGGTTGTATCTCTGATTGGTCTAAGGGTTTCCATCATTTTATGGTCATCTAGTCTAATGGAATGTCATGGCATCTCATGTTCACCCCAACTGGTCTGGTAGGACATTATTCATCTGCATCACTGCATACATCTCTACCTCCACCTCTATAACCAGCCTTATCTCTATCTCTATAACCAGCCGTGTCTCTACCCTCTATAACCAGCCGTATCTCCACCTCTATAACCAGCCGTATCTCCACCTCTATAACCAGCCGTATCTCTACCTCTATAGCCAGCCGTATCTCTACCTCTATAACCAGCCGTATCTCTATCTCTATAACCAGCCTTATCTCTATCTCTATAACCAGCCGTATCTCTACCTCTATAACCAGCTGTATCTCCACCTCTATAACCAGCCGTATCTCTATCTCTATAACCAGCCGTATCTCTATCTCTATAACCAGCCGTATCTCCACCTCTATAACCAGCCGTATCTCTACCTCTATAACCAGCTGTATCTCCACCTCTATAACCAGCCGTATCGCTACCTCTATAACCAGCCGTATCTCCACCTCTATAACCAGCCGTATCGCTACCTCTATAACCAGCCGTATCTCTACCTATATAACCAGCCGTGTCTCTACCCTCTATAACCAGCCGTGTCTCCACCTCTATAACCAGCCGTATATCTACCTCTATAACCAGCCGTATATCTACCTCTATAACCAGCCGTATCTCCACCTCTATAACCAGCCGTGTCTCCACCTCTATAACCAGCCGTATCTCTATCTCTATAACCAGCCGTGTCTCTACCCTCTATAACCAGCCGTATCTCCACCTCTATAACCAGCCATATATCTACCTCTATAACCAGCCGTATCTCCACCTCTATAACCAGCCGTATCTCCACCTCTATAGCCAGCCGTATCTCCACCTCTATAACCAGCCGTATCTCTATCTCTATAACCAGCCGTATCTCCACCTCTATAACCAGCCGTATCTCTACCTCTATAACCAGCCGTATCTCCACCTCTATAACCAGCCGTATCGCTACCTCTATAACCAGCCGTATCACCACCTCTATAACCAGCCGTGTCTCTACCTCTATAACCAGCCGTATCTCCACCTCTATAACCAGCCGTATCTCCACCTCTTTAACCAGCCATATATCTACCTCTATAACCAGCCGTATCTCCAACTCTATAACCAGCCGTGTCTCTACCTCTATAACCAGCCGTGTCTCCACCTCCATAACCAGCCGTGTCTCCACCTCCATAACCAGCCGTATCTCCACCTCTATAACCAGCCGTATCTCCACCTCCATAACCAGCCGTATCTCCACCTCTATAACCAGCCGTATCTCCACCTCTATAGCCAGCCGTATCTCTACCTCTATAGCCAGCCGTATCTCTACCTCTATAGCCAGCCGTATCTCCACCTCTATAACCAGCCGTATCTCTATCTCTATAACCAGCCGTATCTCCACCTCTATAACCAGCCGTATCTCTATCTCTATAAAAAGCCGTATCTCTACCTCTATAGCCAGCCGTATCTCTACCTCTATAACCAGCCGTATCTCTACCTCTATAACCAGCCGTATCTCCACCTCTATAACCAGCTGTATCTCTATCTCTATAACCAGCCGTATCTCTATCTCTATAACCAGCCGTATCTCTACCTCTATAACCAGCCGTATCTCTTTCTCTATAACCAGCCGTATCTCCACCTCTATAACCAGCTGTATCTCTATCTCTATAACCAGCCGTATCTCTACCTCTATAACCAGCCGTATCTCCACCTCTATAACCAGCCGTATCTCTATCTCTATAACCAGCCGTATCTCTACCTCTATAACCAGCCGTATCTCCACCTCTATAACCAGCCGTATCTCTATCTCTATAACCAGCCGTATCTCCACCTCTATAACCAGCCGTATCTCTACCTCTATAACCAGCCGTATCTCTACCTCTATAACCAGCCGTATCTCTACCTCTATAACCAGCCGTATCTCCACCTCTATAACCAGCCGTATCTCCACCTCTATAACCAGCCGTATCTCTATCTCTATAACCAGCCGTATCGCTACCTCTATAACCAGCCGTATCTCTACCTCTATAGCCAGCCGTATCTCTAACTCTATAACCAGCCGTATCTCCACCTCTATAACCAGCCGTATCTCCACCTCTATAACCAGCAGTATCTCTATCTCTATAACCAGCCGTATCTCCACCTCTATAACCAGAAGTATCTCTATCTCTATAACCAGCCGTATCTCCACCTCTATAACCAGCAGTATCTCTACCTCTATAACCAGCCGTATCTCTACCTCTATAACCAGCCGTATCTCTACCTCTATAACCAGCCGTATCTCCACCTCTATAACCAGCCGTATCTCTACCTCTATAACCAGCCGTATCTCTATCTCTATAACCAGCCGTATCTCTATCTCTATAACCAGCCGTATCTCTACCTCTATAACCAGCCGTATCTCCACCTCTATAACCAGCCGTATCTCTACCTCTATAACCAGCCGTATCTCTACCTCTATAACCAGCCGTATCTCCACCTCTATAACCAGCCGTATCTCTACCTCTATAACCAGCCGTATCTCTACCTCTATAACCAGCCGTATCTCCACCTCTATAACCAGCCGTATATCTACCTCTATAACCAGCCGTATCTCTACCTCTATAAACAGCCGTATCTCTACCTCTATAAACAGCCGTATCTCCACCTCTATAACCAGCCGTATCTCTACCTCTATAACCAGCCGTATCTCTACCTCTATAAACAGCCGTATCTCTACCTCTATAAACAGCCGTATCTCCACCTCTATAACCAGCCGTATCTCTACCTCTATAACCAGCCGTATCTCTACCTCTATAACCAGCCGTATCTCTATCTCTATAACCAGCCGTATCTCTATCTCTATAACCAGCCGTATCTCTACCTCTATAACCAGCCGTATCTCTACCTCTATAACCAGCCGTATCTCTACCTCTATAACCAGCCGTATCTCTATCTCTATAACCAGCCGTATCTCCACCTCTATAACCAGCCGTATCTCTACCTCTATAACCAGCCGTATCTCTACCTCTATAACCAGCCGTATCTCTACCTCTATAACCAGCCGTATCTCCACCTCTATAACCAGCCGTATCTCCACCTCTATAACCAGCCGTATCTCTATCTCTATAACCAGCCGTATCGCTACCTCTATAACCAGCCGTATCTCTACCTCTATAGCCAGCCGTATCTCTAACTCTATAACCAGCCGTATCTCCACCTCTATAACCAGCCGTATCTCCACCTCTATAACCAGCAGTATCTCTATCTCTATAACCAGCCGTATCTCCACCTCTATAACCAGAAGTATCTCTATCTCTATAACCAGCCGTATCTCCACCTCTATAACCAGCAGTATCTCTACCTCTATAACCAGCCGTATCTCTACCTCTATAACCAGCCGTATCTCTACCTCTATAACCAGCCGTATCTCCACCTCTATAACCAGCCGTATCTCTACCTCTATAACCAGCCGTATCTCTATCTCTATAACCAGCCGTATCTCTATCTCTATAACCAGCCGTATCTCTACCTCTATAACCAGCCGTATCTCCACCTCTATAACCAGCCGTATCTCTACCTCTATAACCAGCCGTATCTCTACCTCTATAACCAGCCGTATCTCCACCTCTATAACCAGCCGTATCTCTACCTCTATAACCAGCCGTATCTCTACCTCTATAACCAGCCGTATCTCCACCTCTATAACCAGCCGTATATCTACCTCTATAACCAGCCGTATCTCTACCTCTATAAACAGCCGTATCTCTACCTCTATAAACAGCCGTATCTCCACCTCTATAACCAGCCGTATCTCTACCTCTATAACCAGCCGTATCTCTACCTCTATAAACAGCCGTATCTCTACCTCTATAAACAGCCGTATCTCCACCTCTATAACCAGCCGTATCTCTACCTCTATAACCAGCCGTATCTCTACCTCTATAACCAGCCGTATCTCTATCTCTATAACCAGCCGTATCTCTATCTCTATAACCAGCCGTATCTCTACCTCTATAACCAGCCGTATCTCTACCTCTATAACCAGCCGTATCTCTACCTCTATAACCAGCCGTATCTCTATCTCTATAACCAGCCGTATCTCTACCTCTATAGCCAGCCGTATCTCTACCTCTATAACCAGCCGTATCTCCACCTCTATAACCAGCCGTATCTCTACCTCTATAGCCAGCCGTATCTCTACCTCTATAACCAGCCGTATCTCCACCTCTATAACCAGCCGTATCTCCACCTCTATAACCAGCCGTATCTCCACCTCTATAACCAGCCGTATCTCTACCTCTATAACCATCCGTATCTCTACCTCTATAACCAGCCGTATCTCTACCTCTATAACCAGCCGTATCTCTATCTCTATAACCAGCCGTATCTCTACCTCTATAAACAGCCGTATCTCCACCTCTATAACCAGCCGTATCTCTACCTCTATAACCAGCCGTATCTCTACCTCTATAACCAGCCATATCTCTACCTCTATAACCAGCTGTATCTCTATCTCTATAACCAGCCGTATCTCTACCTCTATAACCAGCTGTATCTCTACCTCTATAACCAGCCGTATCTCTACCTCTATAACCAGCCGTGTCTCCACCTCTATAACCAGCCGTATCTCCATCTCTATAACCAGCCGTGTCTCTACCCTCTATAACCAGCCGTATCTCCACCTCTATAACCAGCCGTATCTCTATAACCAGCCGTATCTCTATAACCAGCCGTATCTCTACCTCTATAACCAGCCGTATCTCTACCTCTATAACCAGCCGTATCTCTACCTCTATAACCAGCTGTATCTCTACCTCTATATCCAGCCGTATTTCTATCTCTATAACCAGCCGTATCTCTACCTCTATAACCAGCCGTATCTCCACCTCTATAACCAGCTGTATCTCTACCTCTATATCCAGCCGTATCTCCACCTCTATAACCAGCCGTATCTCTACCTCTATAACCAGCCGTATCTCTACCTCTATAACCAGCTGTATCTCTACCTCTATATCCAGCCGTATTTCTATCTCTATAACCAGCCGTATCTCTACCTCTATAGCCAGCCGTATCTCTACCTCTATATCCAGCCGTATCTCCACCTCTATAACCAGCCGTATCTCCACCTCTATAACCAGCCGTATCTCTATCTCTATAACCAGCTGTATCTCTACCTCTATAACCAGCCGTATCTCTACCTCTATAACCAGCCGTATCTCCACCTCTATAGTCAGCCGTATCTCCACCTCTATAACCAGCCGTATCTCTACCTCTATAACCAGCCGTATCTCCACCTCTATAACCAGCCGTATATCTACCTCTATAACCAGCCGTATCTCTATCTCTATAACCAGCCGTATCTCCACCTCTATAACCAGCCGTATATCTACCTCTATAACCAGCCGTATCTCCACCTCTATAACCAGCCGTATCTCCACCTCTATAACCAGCCGTATCTCTATCTCTATAACCAGCCGTAGCTCTACCTCTATAACCAGCTGTATCTCTATCTCTATAACCAGCCGTATCTCCACCTCTATAACCAGCCGTATCTCTACCTCTATAACCAGCCATATCTCTATCTCTATAACCAGCCGTATCTCTACCTCTATAACCAGCCGTATATCTACCTCTATAACCAGCCGTATCTCCACCTCTATAACCAGCCGTATCTCCACCTCTATAACCAGCCGTATCTCCATCTCTATAACCAGCCGTATCTCTACCTCTATAAACAGCCGTATCTCTACCTCTATAACCAGCCGTATCTCCATCTCTATAACCAGCCGTGTCTCTACCCTCTATAACCAGCCGTATCTCCATCTCTATAACCAGCCGTGTCTCTACCCTCTATAACCAGCCGTATCTCCACCTCTATAACCAGCCGTATCTCTATAACCAGCCGTATCTCTATAACCAGCCGTATCTCTACCTCTATAACCAGCCGTATCTCTACCTCTATAACCAGCCGTATCTCTACCTCTATAACCAGCCGTATCTCTACCTCTATAACCAGCCATATCTCTACCTCTATAACCAGCTGTATCTCTATCTCTATAACCAGCCGTATCTCTACCTCTATACACGGCTGTATCTCTACCTCTATAACCAGCCGTATCTCCATCTCTATAACCAGCCGTGTCTCTACCCTCTATAACCAGCCGTATCTCCACCTCTATAACCAGCCGTATCTCTATAACCAGCCAAATCTCTATAACCAGCCGTATCTCTACCTCTATAACCAGCCGTATCTCTACCTCTATAACCAGCCGTATCTCTACCTCTATAACCAGCCGTATCTCTACCTCTATAACCAGCCATATCTCTACCTCTATAACCAGCTGTATCTCTATCTCTATAACCAGCCGTATCTCTACCTCTATAACCAGCTGTATCTCTACCTCTATAACCAGCCGTATCTCTACCTCTATAACCAGCCGTGTCTCCACCTCTATAACCAGCCGTATCTCCATCTCTATAACCAGCCGTGTCTCTACCCTCTATAACCAGCCGTGTCTCTACCCTCTATAACCAGCCGTATCTCCACCTCTATAACCAGCCGTATCTCTATAACCAGCCGTATCTCTATAACCAGCCGTATCTCTACCTCTATAACCAGCCGTATCTCTACCTCTATAACCAGCCGTATCTCTACCTCTATAACCAGCTGTATCTCTACCTCTATATCCAGCCGTATTTCTATCTCTATAACCAGCCGTATCTCTACCTCTATAACCAGCCGTATCTCTACCTCTATAACCAGCCGTATCTCCACCTCTATAACCAGCTGTATCTCTACCTCTATATCCAGCCGTATCTCCACCTCTATAACCAGCCGTATCTCTACCTCTATAACCAGCCGTATCTCTACCTCTATAACCAGCTGTATCTCTACCTCTATATCCAGCCGTATTTCTATCTCTATAACCAGCCGTATCTCTACCTCTATAGCCAGCCGTATCTCTACCTCTATATCCAGCCGTATCTCCACCTCTATAACCAGCCGTATCTCTACCTCTATAACCAGCCGTATCTCTACCTCTATAACCAGCCGTATCTCTACCTCTATAACCAGCCGTATCTCTACCTCTATAACCAGCCGTATCTCTACCTCTATAACCAGCCGTATCTCTACCTCTATAACCAGCTGTATCTCTACCTCTATATCCAGCCGTATTTCTATCTCTATAACCAGCCGTATCTCTACCTCTATAACCAGCCGTATCTCTACCTCTATAACCAGCCGTATCTCCACCTCTATAACCAGCTGTATCTCTACCTCTATATCCAGCCGTATCTCCACCTCTATAACCAGCCGTATCTCTACCTCTATAACCAGCCGTATCTCTACCTCTATAACCAGCTGTATCTCTACCTCTATATCCAGCCGTATTTCTATCTCTATAACCAGCCGTATCTCTACCTCTATAGCCAGCCGTATCTCTACCTCTATAACCAGCCGTATCTCCACCTCTATAACCAGCCGTATCTCTACCTCTATATCCAGCCGTATTTCTATCTCTATAACCAGCCGTATCTCTACCTCTATAACCAGCCGTATCTCTACCTCTATAACCAGCCGTATCTCTACCTCTATAACCAGCCGTATCTCTACCTCTATATCCAGCCGTATCTCCACCTCTATAACCAGCCGTATCTCTATCTCTATAACCAGCCGTATCTCCACCTCTATAACCAGCCGTATCTCCACCTCTATAACCAGCCGTATCTCTATCTCTATAACCAGCTGTATCTCTACCTCTATAACCAGCCGTATCTCCACCTCTATAACCAGCCGTATCTCTATCTCTATAACCAGCTGTATTTCTATCTCTATAACCAGCCGTATCTCTACCTCTATAACCAGCCGTATCTCTACCTCTATAACCAGCCGTATCGCTACCTGTATAAGCAGCCGTATCTCCATCTCTATAACCAGCCGTGTCTCTACCCTCTATAACCAGCCGTATCTCCACCTCTATAACCAGCCGTATCTCTATAACCAGCCGTATCTATATCTCTATAGCCAGCCGTATCTCTACCTCTATAACCAGCCGTATCTCTACCTCTATAACCAGCCGTATCTCCACCTCTATAACCAGCCGTATCTCTATCTCTATAACCAGCCGTATCTCTACCTCTATAACCAGCCGTATCTCTATCTCTATAACCAGCCGTATCTCTATAACCAGCCGTATCTCTATAACCAGCCGTATCTCTATAACCAGCCGTATCTCTACCTCTATAACCAGCTGTATCTCTATATCCAGCTGTATCTCTATCTCTATAACCAGCTGTATCTCTACCTCTATAACCAGCCGTATCTGTATCTCTATATTATTATTATTTTTTTATTGATATAGCACCATCACATTCCGTAGCTCTGTACAATGGGTGCAGTATCTCTACCTCTATAACCAGCTCTATCTCTGTTCTTGTCTTCCAGACTCATTTCACTGCTGAGTGTCGTTTCAAAGAAGGCGTATTTGAAAATTATTTTGTAACATACTCATCTACGTTGTACCGTCAGCGTGGCTCTGGGAGGAGTTGGTATTTGGGCATTGCCAAGGATGGAAGCACCATGGAGGGCAACCGTGTTAAAAGGCACCGTCCAGCTTGCCATTTCCTTCCGAAACTTAGCGAGGGTGAGAGATAGAGGAGAAATAAACATCAAGATATTTACTAATCCTGTCGCTGAGTTCAGGGTTGTAGTTGCTGATTTGGTTTGTTGCTGAGTTCAGGGTTGTGGTTGCTGATTTGGTCTGTTGCTGAGTTCAGAGATGTAGTTGCTGCTTTGTTCTACTGCTGAGCTCAGGGTTGTAGTTGCTAATTTGGTCTGTTGTTGAGTTCAGGGTTATAGTTGCTGATTTGGTCTGTTGCTGAGTTCAGGGTTGTGGTTGCTAATTTGGTCTGTTGCTGAGTTCAGGGTTATAGTTGCTGATTTGGTCTGTTGCTGAGTTCAGGGATGTAGTTGCTGATTTGGTCTGTTGCTGAGTTCAGGGATGTAGTTGCTGATTTGGTCTGTTGCCGAGTTCAGGGTTGTAGTTGCTGATTAGGTCTGTTGCCGAGTTCAGGGTTGTAGTTGCTGATTAGGTCTGTTGCTGAGTTCAGGGTTGTGGTTGCTAATTTGGTCTGTTGCTGAGTTCAGGGTTGTAGTTGCTGATTTGGTCTGTTGCCGAGTTCAGGGTTGTAGTTGCTGATTAGGTCTGTTGCTGAGTTCAGGGTTGTGGTTGCTAATTTGGTCTGTTGCTGAGTTCAGGGTTGTAGTTGCTTCAACCCTGAACTCAGCAGCAGACTAAACGAGTAACTACATCCCTGAACTCAGCAACAGACCTAATCAGCAACTACAACCCTGAACTCGGCAACAGACCAAATCAGCAAGTACAACCCTGAACTCAGCAACAGACCAAATCAGCAACTACATCCCTGAACTCAGCAACAGACCAAATCAGCAACTACAACCCTGAACTCGGCAACAGATCAAATCAACAACTACAACCCTGAACTCAGCAACAGACTAAATCAGCAACTACAACCCTGAACTCAGCGACAAACCAAATCAGCAACTACAACTGTAGTTGCTGATTTGGTCTGTTGCTGAGTTCAGGGTTGTAGTTGCTGATTTGGTTTGTTGCTGAGTTCAGGGTTGTGGTTGCTGATTTGGTCTGTTGCTGAGTTCAGAGATGTAGTTGCTGCTTTGTTCTACTGCTGAGCTCAGGGTTGTAGTTGCTAATTTGGTCTGTTGTTGAGTTCAGGGTTATAGTTGCTGATTTGGTCTGTTGCTGAGTTCAGGGTTGTAGTTGCTGATTTGGTCTGTTGCTGAGTTCAGGGATGTAGTTGCTGATTTGGTCTGTTGCTGAGTTCAGGGTTGTGGTTGCTAATTTGGTCTGTTGCTGAGTTCAGGGTTGTAGTTGCTGATTTGGTCTGCTGCTGAGTTCAGGGATGTAGTTGCTGATTTGGTCTGTTGCTGAGTTCAGGGTTTTAGTTGCTGGTTTGTTCTACTGGTGAGTTCAGGATTGTAGTTGCTAATTTGGTCTGTTGTTGAGTTCAGGGTTGTAGTTGCTGATTTGGTCTGTTGTTGAGTTCAGGGTTGTAGTTGCTGATTTGGTCTGTTGCTGAGTTCAGGGTTGTAGTTGCTGATTTGGTCTGTTGCTGAGTTCAGGGATGTAGTTGCTGATTTGGTCTGTTGCTGAGTTCAGGGTTGTGGTTGCTAATTTGGTCTATTGCTGAGTTCAGGGAGGTAGTTGCTGATTTGGTCTGTTGCTGAGTTCAGGGTTGTACTTGCTGATTTGGTCTGTTGCTGAGTTCAGGGTTGTACTTGCTGATTTGGTCTGTTGCTGAGTTCAGGGTTGTAGTTGCTGATTTGTTCTGTTGTTGAGTTCAGGGATGTAGTTGCTGATTTGGTCTGTTGCTGAGTTCAGGGTTGTGGTTGCTAATTTGGTCTGTTGCTGAGTTCAGGGTTGTAGTTGCTGATTTGGTCTGCTGCTGAGTTCAGGGATGTAGTTGCTGATTTGGTCTGTTGCTGAGTTCAGGGATGTAGTTGCTGGTTTGTTCTACTGCTGAGTTCAGGGTTGTAGTCTGTTGTTGAGTTCAATTTGGTCTGTTGTTGAGTTCAGGGTTGTAGTTTCTGATTTGGTCTGCTGCTGAGTTCAGGGATGTAGTTGCTGATTTGGTCTGTTGCTGAGTTCAGGGTTGTAGTTGCTGATTTGGTCTGTTGTGGAGTTCAGGGATGTAGTTGCTGATTTGGTCTGTTGCTGAGTTCAGGGTTGTGGTTGCTAATTTGGTCTGTTGCTGATTTCAGGGTTGTAGTTGCTGATTTGGTCTGCTGCTGAGTTCAGGGATGTAGTTGCTGATTTGGTCTGTTGCTGAGTTCAGGGTTGTAGTTGCTGATTTGGTCTGTTGCTGAGTTCAGGGATGTGGTTGCTAATTTGGTCTGTTGCTGAGTTCAGGGTTGTAGTTGCTGATTTGGTCTGTTGCTGAGCTCAGGGTTGTGGTTGCTGATTTGTTCTGTTGCTGAGTTCAGGGTTGTGGTTGCTAATTTGGTCTGTTGCTGAGTTCAGGGTTGTAGTTGCTGATTTGGTCTGTTGCTGAGCTCAGGGTTGTGGTTGCTGATTTGTTCTGTTGCTGAGTTCAGGGTTGTAGTTGCTAATTTGGTCTGTTGTTGAGTTCAGGGTTGTAGTTGCTGATTTGGTCTGTGGCTGAGTTCAGGGATGTAGTTGCTGATTTGGTCTGTGGCTGAGTTCAGGGATGTAGTTGCTAATTTGGTCTGTTGCTGAGTTCAGGGTTGTAGTTGCTGATTTGGTCTGTCGCTGAGTTCAGGGTTGTAGTTGCTGATTTGTTCTGTGGCTGAGTTCAGGGTTGTAGTTGCTGATTTGTTCTGTGGCTGAGTTCAGGGTTGTAGTTGCTGATTTGGTTTGTTGCTGAGTTCAGGGTTGTAGTTGCTGATTTGGTCTGTCGCTGAGTTCAGGGTTGTAGTTGCTGATTTGGTCTGTCGCTGAGTTCAGGGATGTAGTTGCCGATTTGTTCTGTTGCTGAGTTCAGGGATGTAGTTGCTAATTTGTTCTGTTGCTGAGTTCAGGGTTGTAGTTGCTGATTTGGTCTGTGGCTGAGTTCAGGGTTGTAGTTGCTGATTTGTTCTGTGGCTGAGTTCAGGGTTGTAGTTGCTGATTTGTTCTGTGGCTGAGTTCAGGGTTGTAGTTGCTGATTTGGTTTGTTGCTGAGTTCAGGGTTGTAGTTGCTGATTTGGTCTGTGGCTGAGTTCAGGGATGTAGTTGCTGATTTGTTCTGTGGCTGAGTTCAGGGATGTAGTTGCTGATTTGTTCTGTGGCTGAGTTCAGGGATGTAGTTGCTGATTTGGTCTGTGGCTGAGTTCAGGGTTGTAGTTGCTGATTTGGTCTGTGGCTGAGTTCAGGGATGTAGTTGCTAATTTGGTCTGTTGCTGAGTTCAGGGTTTTAGTTGCTGATTTGGTCTGTGGCTGAGTTCAGGGATGTAGTTGCTGATTTGGTCTGGCAATCAGCTAAACTTTAAAATGGAGATCAACATGAAATATGAATCTTTCTGTTTTCCTGAACTCTGCTGTGTTCTATAAAAGGATCACAGACTCTGACAGCTCTAGGGCTGTCTATTAGTGAAGAGTATAAAATGCTGCATATTTAGTAGGTAGTGTGGCAAACCTAGCCACTGTTGAACTATAATATGGGAAGGTTGTCTGGAGGCTGTATTATGTGCCATGTATATTTGCTGTGTATGTGTTATGTTATGGTGATTCGCATGCTGGCAGCCGTAAGCTACCAGCATACAAGTACTTCGTTCTACGAACAGCGGTGATTTAAGCCGTTCGCCGAACGAATAAGGGCCCCCCTGATAGATCACACACTTATGGTCGTGTGGTACTTGTTAACCGATTGCAACAATGTTGCAATCGGTAATTATAGACTATTCTGGGTGGCCGTCGTTCGGCTACCGACCATGCGGCGGTCGGCCATCTTGGATTCGTCTATTTGGCAGCGGTGTTTGGTCGTCGAGGGCCTGGAACCAAAAACGGCTACTCGATGGTGCGAACACCGCTGCACTTCCAAGCCATTCGGGAGCCCGGTGTTCGGTAGAATCGTTCCCCTAGATATGTTCGACAGATTGAGGGGAACTTCTATGTAAAGTTATATTTGTGCGGCGTTCGGTCAATTCAGCTGGGATCTGAGCGGTATTCTCACAAAAGATGCGCTCAGACCCCAGCTACCTGCCGAACGTTCGGGCATATAAATCTACCGAATAAAATGTGAAAACCGTATTTTAATACAGATTGTCAGTTCTGCTGCACGAGGGGATAATCCACTTAATCGTCCATTTTAGTGGGAGTATCCTTCTCGTGCAGCACAGCCTGTTGGGAAAGTTACGTTGCATGATGGGAGAAATCCCCTGGATTTACTGTATGGAAACCCCTTGCATGGGGAACTGTATAAATATGCCAGCTGTGAATAAAGCCAGTTAGTTGACTCCCAAACTGTGTTTCGTCCGGTTATTGGGAGGATTTGGGGACTTGCCTTACTTTTCAGCGCTGACTGTGGAATTACTCGTGGAACCAGCGGAGATCGAGGTCCTTAATACCTGCCCTCCGCTACAATTGGTGGCAAGCGACGGGATCCAACCTTACAGCCGAAAGAGCGCAATTCGTGCAAATTGTAACTGCCGAAGGAGGAAAAGGGAATGGCAAGCAGAATCCAACGAAAGAACCGACTACCGAAGTGAATGGAGACGGATTATTCTAAATTAAAGAGACAGACACTAAAAGAATTACTGGAAGCCAGGGGTAAAGTAGCCAGCAGCAAACCTAAGGCTGTACTAATTGCCGAGCTGATGGAGGGAGACCAAGCCCGCAGCGCTATAACCCCAGCAGTCATGGAAGAAACGCTCTATGAGAGAGAAATGAGGACCAGGCTGGCATTTTTACCACAGCCTATATCAGTGGACATGTTGAACCTAGTAATGGCGAATGTGCAGGAGTACGTGATGGCACACAGCCCACAGTATGCAGCACCTCGAGCCGGGACCACGACGGAGTCATCACACAGCCAGGTACCACCCAAAGTTCCTTACCAAGCATTTAAAGTATTTTGCGAGGAAAAGGAGGAAATCGATGGGTTTTTACAAGATTTTGAGAGGCTGTGTGATTTACATGACTTAGCACGGCCCACGTGGGTCCCCCTGCTGGCAAGCAAACTAGCAGGGCGGGCAGCCGACGCATACCGCGCTGTACCCAGCGAGGACAGCAAGGACTATGAGAAAGTAAAGCGAGCGATACTAGACAGGTATGCCATCACTCCAGAGGCCTACCGGCGGAAATTTAGAGACCTAAAGAAACCAGAGAAAGACTCACATGCCGAGTGGGCACACAAGCTGGACCAAGCATCCAAAGGGTGGATACAAGCGAGCCAAGCCACGACCATGGAAGGATTGCGGCAGTTACTACTGCTGGAGCAATTCTTTGACGGACTAGCTCCAATGACCCAAGAATGGGTAAGAGACAGGAAACCTCTCACCCTAACCGAGGCGGCACAATTGGCCGACCAGCATTTTGACGCAAGGAGACATCAGATAACTCTCTCCAAGAGTTACCCACGACCCACGGGGTCACCCAGCGTTCCCAGTACCCCGAGTCCCGTTACAACCCCTTTTCGCACGGCCCCAGGGAATATACCACCTGCTTCCCGGTACAATGGGCGTGCCAATATCCAGTGCCACTCTTGCAAACAGTGGGGGCATATAGCCCGGGAATGCACCCAAAACCGGGGCAGACCCACCTGGAACCAAGCCCGACCAAACCCAACCCCAAGGGCTGCAGCCCACTATTATCAGCGGGAACCAGCGGCCCAAGAACTGTGGAGTGTTCAACCGGAGGAACCACTAGGAGTATTACATGAGGTGATGTCGGTCAGAGCCACTGACAACAGGCAACATCATCGTCAGCTGGTAACGCTGGAGGGGAAAGAGTTACAGGGGCTTCGCGATTCCGGAGCCACACTCACTTTGATTGCACCACACCTAGTTTCCGGGACCGCTCACACTGGTGGAACGGTGGCCGTGAGGGTAGCAGGGGGAGCAGTGTACCGTTTGCCCACTGCTAAAGTACATTTGAATTGGGGTGTGGGGGAGGGGGTTGTGGAAGTAGGTCTCATGCAAAACCTACCTGCCGATGTGGTACTGGGGAATGACCTGGGCCAGATGACATCTGCTTTTGTCCCACAAGCTCCCTACCAAGAAGCACAGCCAGTCACCACCCGACAACAAGCCCGCACCACGGCTCCACCTACACACTCTGAGGCTCAGGTAAGAGACCAAGACCCTCACCCGACACGTATGTCCTGGGATACCCCAGCTAAGTTTGAAGCCGAGGTAAAGGCAGATCCCACATTACAGGTGTATAGAGACAGGGTACACACTGCACAGGCGGGGACAGAGGGGGAGCGGTATACGTGGGAAAAGGGGCTACTATATCGCATTGCAGAACGGGGAGTGGGGGGGTCAGCCACAGTGTCTACCAAACAGTTAGTGGTTCCCCAAAAGTACTGTCCCGAGCTACTTAAGATTGCTCACGATATTCCCTTATCCGGACATCTAGGGATGACTCGTACCCGATATAGATTGACACATGCATTCTTCTGGCCAGGGATTTCTAAAGATGTGAGACATTACTGCACGTCCTGTGATATATGTCAGTGAGTAGGCAAAAGAGGTGACCGCCACAAAGCGAAATTATGTCCCCTCCCGATCATTTCAGAACCGTTCAGTAGAGTAGCCGTGGACATAGTGGGGCCCCTATCCAAACCCAGTCCCTCCGGTAAAAAGTATATCTTGACGGTAGTGGACTATGCCACCCGATACCCCGAGGCCGTAGCTATTTCGAATATCCATGCCGAGACAGTAGCCGAGGCATTGATGAAAATATTCTCCCGGGTGGGGTTTCCCCAGGAAATAATATCCGATAGGGGCACCCAATTCACCGCCGAGGTCACCCAGCAACTATGGAGAGTATGTGGCATTAAGCCCATAATAAATTCCGCATACCATCCCCAGTCCAATGGTTTATGTGAAAGATTTAATGGTACGCTGAAACAAATGCTCCGTACGTTTGGGGAGGCACACCGAGACTGGGAACGTTTTCTACCCCATTTACTTTTCGCCTATAGAGAGGTACCCCAAGAGTCCACAGGATTTTCCCCTTTTGAATTGTTGTTCGGGAGAAGGGTGCGGGGACCATTAGATCTCATTAGAGAGCATTGGGAGGGAGAGAGTAGCCCAGATGGAACCCCTATTGTATCCTATGTGCTGGAATTCCGGGACCGTCTGGAGGCGCTGACTCAGGAGGTGCGCACCAACCTTCAGGCGGCCCAGCAACGCCAGCGCCGTTGGTACGATAAGGGAGCCAGAGACCGCAGCTTTCAGGTAGGACAGAAAGTTTTGATTTTAAAACCTGTCCGCACAGACAAGCTGCAGGCCATCTGGCAAGGCCCATACCAGGTAGTGGAACAGAAGTGTGACACCACCTACGTGATTGGCCCCTGCTCAGGGGTAGGGAAGAGACGCATGCTCCATGTGAACATGCTCAAACCCTACCATGAGAGGATAGAGGACGTGGCGGCGATATGCGCCTCAGCCTCGGAGGATCAGGAGAATTTACCCCTACCTGACCTATTGGAACCGGAGGAGCAGACCGAGCCCTCCAAGGGGGTTCAGCTGGGGGAGCGGCTAAGCCCACAGGAGCGTGCCCAGGTACAAGAGTTGATCGTAGCTAAAGGGGCTACCTTCTCCAATTTACCGGGGTACACTCCGCTAGCCACCCACCGAGTTGAAACCCCAGGACAGCTGCCCATGCGGCAGACTCCGTACCGCGTTCCTGAAGCCGTCAGGACTCACATGGAAAAGGAAATAGCAGAAATGTTACAGCTAGGGGTGATCGAACATTCAGATAGCCCCTGGGCATCGCCGGTAGTGTTGGTACCCAAAAAGGACGGCACGACACGTTTCTGTGTCGACTACCGGAGGCTAAATGACAAAACGGTGTCTGATGCCTATCCGATGCCCCGGATAGACGAGCTGCTGGATAAGATGGCACGGGGTCAGTATCTCACTACCATAGATCTATGTAAAGGATACTGGCAGATTCCGCTAGCCGAGGATGCCATCCCTAAGTCGGCGTTTGTCACCCCGTTTGGCTTGTATCAATTTAGAGTCATGCCATTCGGGATGAAAAATGCTCCGGCAACGTTTCAGCGGATGGTAGATCGGCTACTGGATGGATTCCAGGAATACGCCTGTGCCTATTTAGACGATATAGCTATATTCAGTCAGACCTGGGCCGAACATCTACAACACATAGGGGCCATACTCGATCGCATTGGAGAGGCAGGATTGACGCTGAAACCCAGTAAATGTCATATAGGGATGGCAGAGGTGCAGTACTTGGGCCACAGGGTGGGAAGCGGGCGACAAAAACCCGAACCAGCTAAAGTAGAAGCGGTAGCTAAATGGCCAACCCCTAGAACGAAAACCCAGGTGTTAGCATTTCTGGGTACCGCCGGGTACTATAGGAAGTTTGTACCCAATTATAGCGCCATGGCCAAACCCCTGACTGACTTGACCCGTAAAAATCTTCCTCGACAGGTTATCTGGGCCCCAGAGTGTGAACAGGCCTTCCAACAACTAAAGACTGCACTAATTAATGCTCCAGTACTTAATGCTCCTGATCCAACTAAACGATTTCTTGTCCACACAGACGCTTCAATGTTTGGATTGGGGGCAGTGCTGAGCCAAGTTGGAACTGATGGCGGCGAACACCCCGTAGCATACTTGAGCCGAAAGCTATTACCACGAGAAGTAAGCTACGCCGCCATTGAGAAGGAGTGCCTGGCCGTGGTGTGGGCCCTTAAGAAATTGCAGCCCTATTTATATGGACAACCTTTCTCCCTACTCACAGATCACAACCCGTTGGTGTGGCTTAACCGTGTAGCCGGAGACAACGGCCGGCTGCTGCGCTGGAGTTTGGCGCTGCAGCCCTTTGACTTTACCATACATTATCGCCCAGGAAAGCAAAACGGTAACGCCGACGGGTTATCTAGACAAACTGAACTTGAAAAGTGATCTGTGAGTACTTTCCCGGACCTCCCCAAGCCGATCCGTTGGGATCAGGCTGTGTATGCCGGCTTGATTCTGGGGGAGCATTGTGGCAAACCTAGCCACTGTTGAACTATAATATGGGAAGGTTGTCTGGAGGCTGTATTATGTGCCATGTATATTTGCTGTGTATGTGTTATGTTATGGTGATTCGCATGCTGGCAGCCGTAAGCTACCAGCATACAAGTACTTCGTTCTACGAACAGCGGTGATTTAAGCCGTTCGCCGAACGAATAAGGGCCCCCCTGATAGATCACACACTTATGGTCGTGTGGTACTTGTTAACCGATTGCAACAATGTTGCAATCGGTAATTATAGACTATTCTGGGTGGCCGTCGTTCGGCTACCGACCATGCGGCGGTCGGCCATCTTGGATTCGTCTATTTGGCAGCGGTGTTTGGTCGTCGAGGGCCTGGAACCAAAAACGGCTACTCGATGGTGCGAACACCGCTGCACTTCCAAGCCATTCGGGAGCCCGGTGTTCGGTAGAATCGTTCCCCTAGATATGTTCGACAGATTGAGGGGAACTTCTATGTAAAGTTATATTTGTGCGGCGTTCGGTCAATTCAGCTGGGATCTGAGCGGTATTCTCACAAAAGATGCGCTCAGACCCCAGCTACCTGCCGAACGTTCGGGCATATAAATCTACCGAATAAAATGTGAAAACCGTATTTTAATACAGATTGTCAGTTCTGCTGCACGAGGGGATAATCCACTTAATCGTCCATTTTAGTGGGAGTATCCTTCTCGTGCAGCACAGCCTGTTGGGAAAGTTACGTTGCATGATGGGAGAAATCCCCTGGATTTACTGTATGGAAACCCCTTGCATGGGGAACTGTATAAATATGCCAGCTGTGAATAAAGCCAGTTAGTTGACTCCCAAACTGTGTTTCGTCCGGTTATTGGGAGGATTTGGGGACTTGCCTTACTTTTCAGCGCTGACTGTGGAATTACTCGTGGAACCAGCGGAGATCGAGGTCCTTAATACCTGCCCTCCGCTACAGGTAGTAATATGTCTCTTTCTCTAATTTTATGGCCAGACAGGAGACTTCATATTTGCTCTACCTTCTTTACTGAAAACCTCCAGAAACAGTTAACATAACTTTCAAACAACCAATCAGAACAAAATAACAGCAGTATAAAGCCACTTAGGCAGATCCCCCCAATTCCTCTTTCTTTGCTGCTGCCTCCAGGTGAGCATTTTCCAACTCAGAGAGTGTGTCTGCTCTGGGTTCTTTTGTGTATTTATTTGCATTGTTACTGTTTATTTTGTGTTTATTATTGGGGCTGCTCGTTTTGTGTGTGCCCCTTTGATTTATGTGGGGTTCTGGGCTCCTTGGGTGCTGCCTGGCCTTGTTCCCTGGGCATCCCCCTTGCGATCGCGGGTGGCCATTTTTTTGTGTCACGTTCCCTGGACCTTCGGTTCCTTGCATGCCCGCTCCCCCTACGTACTGGCTGTGCTGACGGCCCCTCATACACCATTTCATTTTCCTTGCAGGTTTTAGGCCTGTTATAATCATACTGAGGGTGAACCCATCCTGCTGACTGCACTGCTGGACCTACAGTGTCCTGTTATAATCATACTGAGGGTGACCCCCTCCTGCTGACTGCATTGCTGGACCTACAGTGTCCTGTTATAATCATACTGAGGGTTACTCCCCCCCCCCCCCGCTGGCCTATACTGCATGTTATGCTTGTGCTTGTTGGGTGACCCCCTCTTGCACGCTGGGTGACCCCCAGCTGGCCTCACCAGGTACCACACTGACAGTGTTTTACCTCTATGGCAGTGATATGGCTGACTGAGCAGATTTCCGTGCCCAGAAAGTCTCCAAGCCTGGCTTCGTACCACCTTCCATGGTGACGCTCCACCGACCACCCTGGACCCTGTATCCGGCACCTCAGGTGCTCGGGGCTCCAACTCCGACGATTCCCTCTGCTTTATGAATATGGGCTCCGCACGTAAGGGACCTTGGAAGGGCCATGGCGCTCCCACCGATAAAGAGGAAGCCAAGATGGGTTCAGGCAGCCACCCGGTTGGAGTTAACCAAGATGGCCTCTGGTTCAGGCAGCCAACCAGTGGAGGAGGTTTGTGACGTCCTGGATGAGTACTAGACCGACAGCTCTGGTGCCACATCCCCATTCTCAGCGGCCAGATGGTGTTGGATTCTCTCCTGACTGATCGCCAAAGGGCCCCCCAACCACCGCTGACGACCTTGGTGAGATTCTGGATCCTTCCAGCCCTCTCCTCTTCGATCCACCAGCTCATTAAACACCCTCACTCCTCGTAATGGGCCCCTCTGGACCACATTGCAGAACTCCTGCATTACTGGCTCTGCCTCCAACTTGGATAAGGAGGTCGGAGCGAACCTTCTGGCGGAATGTCCCCGCCCGACGTTACCGAACACAGTGGCTCATACTCCCGATTTCGACCCGGCGTTTGCTTGCTTCTTGATATGTCCAGAAAAGACCAGCAAAGACCTGGAACAGGTTCTAGGCTCTGCCCAGGACAGACTGCTGGATGTCAGTGGCACGTTGACACAGATGTTCTTCATGGCTCTATAAAGCTATATACGTTGATGCTCTATAAAGTGGAACACCGGTGGTTGCTAAATCTCCTACGAGAATGGGCCCAAAGGGCCATCCGTTTGTTTATAAGGAAGCACCAATGTAGCCCTGTCCTCTGAACACCACAAAGTGGCCCTTTGCAAGTTGAACAGCTAATTGGAGGATTTGGCATCCAAGGAACTGGGTCCTGATGTCTAAGGTCTACTCTTCGGGGACGCCTTCATGAAGGAGTTGAACCGATACATTTTTTGTTTATACATCTCTCAACTAGGCACAGATGTCTCTCAGACCGTGTCCGGAGTCAGGATCAATTTTGTCGAACCTCTGAGACATGTTACCGCTCCACGGACGATACGCATGGCCAAAGAGGTGGCCAATCTGGTTTATTCAGACAATTTATCCCTGCTGGACAAGGGCTCAGTGGAGTAGGCAACTGGCCCACCTCACGTTTTGAGCAATATTTCCCTTGTATGTAAGAAGACAAGGGACTTCCATCCTGTTATCAATCTGCATGCCCTCAACGCGTATGTCGTCTATCGACTTTTCAAGATGGAGGGCATCCATTTCCTCATTGCTCTGCGAGGGTGATTGGTTCTCTCAAATGGATCTGAGGGAAGCCTACCTCACGGTCCCAATCCATCTGATTCATGACCTGGGATTCACCCTCATTGCAGGGTTTCTCTGCTGGTTTCTCCAAGATGTACTCAGGAACAAAGAAGTTACTCCAAAGGAACAGCTAAATACAGCAAGACAAGCCAAAATACTCCCAACCCCTCCCTGTCACGTATTCATCCGCACATAAAAATGTGGTTAATGGCATTTACTGTCCTGACAGGAAAAGTTGTGCCGAGCAACATTACTGTCCTGACAGGAAAAGTTGTGCCGAGCAGCAATCATGCTCATGGAAACCCGGTAATTACTTTTGGGGTCAAAGGCCGGTCATGGCTAATAAAATCCACAGGAGGGTTTTGTGCTGAGCAGCAATCAAGCACATGTAAACCTGGTAATTGCCTTTGGGGTCAAAGGCCGGTTACAGCCAACCGGATACACAGGAGGGGTATTGAAACCCAGCTCTCCTCTTGCTCATTGCCCTGTCATGGTTTCATGCCTACGGTTATCCGAGAGTGCGTTCCTGATCTTGATTTTCTGGTATTTAGCTTTGTTTTGACTTCCCTGATATCTGGAATCCTTGACCTTTGGCTTTCCCTCATCTTTGTGTCTGATTCTGTGTCCCTGACCTCGGCTAGTATTTAGACTATTCTTGAAGACATTAAGTCTAAGGTCCGGTCATACGTTGTCCTTAGTCCTAAGTGTGACACAGTACTGCGTGCTGGATCAACTTGTAATCCTGACACTCCCCAGAAACTGGACGACACTCAGTTTTGGGGGAATAACTGATTTTTCATGGAGGCACACAGCCTTTTCTGTGATTTTCCCCACAAGGTTGATTCCCAGGTGGACCTTGTGGGGCACCGAGACACCAAGTTAACAAGCCAATTGTACATGGAGACACTCCCATACAGTATGAACAAGCCCTCCCTTCTGCCTGGTAGATAATTGAGATAGATAATGTAATAACTCATATACCCAGGCAGGAAAACCACATATTTTACAAAATTTCAGAAGTACCTAAAAATATCACATATCCCCATAATCCCTGGATAGCTCTGATCTGGGTGAACAACATATCCAAAAATCACCCAGATCAGAGCAGGGGTTCACGAATTCCTTGGAACTCACTTTTGACAAAATAGTTCCAGAGGATTAGGCTGTGCAGCCGGTCTATCCTATCAGTCAAATAATGTGTGTAAATTGGCGAATGGATCTGTTCGTGCTTAGTGTTAGTGTACATATCTGGTTCAGTAGATTATTTCTACCAAATAGCGCTTCTTTCGTGTACTTACAGTCGAAATTAGGTGGAGGTGGAAGTCCCAGCGGTATTTGCACCATCCAGTGTCCAATTTTAGTTCCATGCTCTCGACGACCAAACACTGCTGCCTTTATTCGTGTCCCAAGATGGCCACCGCCAAGTGTTCCTCCATACGAATGGTGACCACCCAGCCAACCGCTTAGAACTACCGTGTGGTTGCAGTTTATGGAGGTGTGAACTGGGTTAATGAGTGGCACACTCCATATCTGGGTGGTCTACCATTCGGTAGTTTGTTCGGTTGATGAATAAAACCGTGGAATCACTTAAGGGATTGGATTTTGACGAACGGCCAGGTGAAACAGGGAAACCTTAGGTTTCAAAACAAGGGGAATATGTCTTGCACAGTTATTGTAACTTTCACACATAGGGGGCAAAGAGGAGGGGGAATGGGGTTACGGACAGCCCGGAGCCAGTATAAAATACAGTAGCAGGGTCCATTCTGCTACACTCAACATGGAAAAATCAGAACTGGTTCCCTCTCGGTTGATCCTGTTTCTGGGTTTCATGGTGGATTCAGTTTAGGCGGTGCTCCGTCTTCTGATGTCCAAGGTGACCACCTTCAGGAAGGATATCAGACGCCTGCTCCACGACACGCGGGTCACACTAAGGGACCTGTGCCGGACGTTTGGCCTGTTGTCATCCTCCATTCAAGCCATCTTACAGGACCCTGCACTATTGGGCACTCCAACGCCTGAAGGCTCGCTATCTCAGGTGATCGGCCTCACACGACCGAGTGATGTGGCTTTCGAACTAAGCTTGTCTGGAACTTCATTGGTGGCTTCGACATATGGAGGCCTGGACCTCAACCAGACTTCGTCCTGGAATCAGACGCCAGCTGTATATGCTAGCGCACTTGCGATGGCGTGGCGACAGGAGGACTCTGGACTCCGGAGGAGAGAGCTCTTCACATCTACTATCTGGAACTAATTGTAGGATCGGTCGCCACTCGCAGCTTCACCAAGGGGAAGAATCACTGCTTGATGCTTCTCTGCATGGACAAAGTCCTGGCTGTCCACTACATAAATTGGTTGGGAGGTTTCCCGCTCAAACTGCTTTCTGATCTCACGAAGGATCTTTCAATACTGTCTGGACAAGAATTTGTCACTTGTGGCAGGAATATCTCTCGGGACAGGACAATCAAGTAGCGTGCTGGTTCTCCCGACACTGGAAAGATGCCACCGATTGGCAACTTCAACCTCTGGTGTTTCAACTACTGGACTCATTCCGAGACCCCCTTTTCTCGCATCTATTCGCATCCAGGGTGAACCGTCAGATGGAGTTTGTTCTTCAGTTGGCTTCTGGACTCCTCAACGAGGCACTGGACACGTTTCTCCAAGACTGACCTCCCTCGTGGGCAAAAGCGTTCCCTACCCCTTTCTCCATGATACTTTGGACATTGGATCGGACCACATTCCTAGGAGTGTCACTTCTCCTGGTCACACTACTTTGGAGGAGTCAACCGTGGTTCCCTCTAATGCTGGAGTTGCCATGCAAAGGCCCTCTACTACTCCCTGTCTCCAGGTGTCTCCTACAGGATGCACAAGGGAATCCACATCTATTGATATTAGAGGATTGCCTACCGCTAGTGGTTTGGACTATATCCAGGGTTCCTGGGAGGTGTCAGGCCTATCGACGACGATTAGAGAGTTACTCCAGGACTCTTGGGCGTCTGGCACTAGAAGATCATACCTGCACGCCTGGCGATCCTGGCACGGCTGGCGTCTGGAGAAACGTTTGGAGATCCCTTTACGGCCCCTATCATAGCAGTCCTAAACTTCCTGGCTGAATTGTTTTCTCAGGGTAAGTTGTATAGGACCATTAACTTCTTTCGGTCAGCTAGTTTGATGGCTCATGTGCCTTCTCAAGATTCTGGCATTGATAGGACCTTTCGAGACCCCTACTTCTTGCTATTCCTCATTTTGGGTTGCATCGCTTGTTTTGCGATTTCTTGAGGAGTGGCCTGATAATGGGGATTTGTTTTTGTGCCAGCTTTCCGCTTAGCTGGCTCTCCTGTCATGTCTTGTATCTTTTCATCACATTTCCAATGTTTGTGCTTCTGATGTAGAATCTTTCTCCTTCTCACCAGATGGTGTGTCTGTTTCTATTTCACGTAGAAGGAGATCTCATTCGTCTTCTGGATAGTATCCCTACTCTCCAGTTAGGCCACGTCTCTGTGTGGCATGTTGCCTACGGACGTATATATCCGGGACCTCGTCCTTTCAGACTTCTGCTGCTCATGGGCAGTTGTTTATTTCCTACGTACGACCGTTTAAGGCTGTTTCTGCACCTATCATCGCTCATTCATTGGATTTGGTGGTTTATCTAATCGGCTGGCGTGGCGAGTTCCTCTGGGGCACATTCGGTTTGGGGCGCTGAAACTTCAGCAGCTCTAGAAGCCGGTGGGTTCCTTAAGGATATTTCTCGGCGCTGCTGTTTGGTCTTGGGAATCAACGTTCTGTACTTTTTATTTCCGTCTACGATTTTATGTTTCTTCTGTTTGTATTCTGGGCATTAAAATTGCAAATATGAAGCCTCTTGTCTTGCCATAAAATTAGGGATTATTAGGGAATAATCTAAATTTTATTAAAGACAGGAGGCGAATATTTCCCACCCTTTTACGTGTCCCTCCCTGGTATTGTTTTTTTTTTTCTTTTATGTTTTTTAGGGATATTGTTATGTTTTACAATGTATGGTCTTATGTTATATAATAAAGATTTTTTCTAATATACGGTTTTGGTTGTCTGTGTGCGTTTATTCCTCATGTATTATACTGTGGAAGTAATATTGTATGGATAAGTCTTAGTAAAAAGGATGGCGCTAAAAATAGGTAGTATTGCGTTTAAGATATCATATATAAAAAACCAGTGCAGCACACATAAAAACCACCCAAGTGTATAGTCACTTAATAACACTTACATACAAAGATAAAACAGAAAAGAGGGCGGTGGTTGCGCACACAATGAATGATATCCTTGGTCTTAAGTGTAGACCCTTAGGTTCTGTGAATATAAAAAACCATCATAGGGCAATACGTCTTAGCCACAATAAAAAGTATAAAAAACTTGGAAAACTCACAATATTTAGAGTCTTTCTGAGTTGGCTCTAAACTTTAAAAGCAGTATGCAGAATCTGGTGCTGGTAATGCAGTCAGGGTGCATACTGCACCAGCACCAGATTCTGCATACTGCTTTTAAAGTTTAGAGCCAACTCAGAAAGGCTCTAAATATTGTGAGTTTTCCAAGTTTTTTATACTTTTTATTGTGGCTAAGACGTATTGCCCTATGATGGTTTTTTATATTCACAGAACCTAAGGGTCTACACTTAAGACCAAGGATATCATTCATTGTGTGCGCAACCACCGCCCTCTTTTCTGTTTTATCTTTGTATGGATAAGTCTTGCCTTGACTTTCATGATGTTTCTTTTTCTTGCAGTGGAATCTGGTTATCCTCTGCTTTTGACGATTTCTTCTCTAAATGTACCTGTTACAAGGGGGAGTCGTTGATTTACCTTGCTCTCCTGCTCAACCTCATCAAAGAAAGAGGAAGTGGGAGGGTCTGGCTGAGGGTTTTATACTGCTGTTATTTTGTTCTGATTGGTTGTTTGAAAAAGTTCTGTTAACTATTTCTTTGCTGCTGGAGGTTTCCAGTAAAGAAGGTAAAGCAAATATTCTCCTCCTTTCTTTAATAAAATTTAGATTGTTCCCCCACAGAGGCTAGAATAATACCTAATTGTCCCTCCTTTTATCTTTTGGTTTCTGCACTGCTTTTTTAACTCTTCTTTCTCCTAAAACTCTTCTCCATCTATCTAATTTCTGTCTCTCTTTATTAACAGTCGCACTCTATAAAGAACCGTCTCTTCATGATGTTGTAAAACCACCACCGAATATAAGACTAACTGCAAAACCAAGCGCTAGACTAAGGGGCGCTCGGTGAGAAGAGGTCATCGAGTGACAGGAGAGAGGCTGTGGGAAGATATGGAAGGGTTGGATTAATATTAGAATGAGTGATCTATAATGTAGGACAATGGGATTGGCAAAAAAGAGATAAAGAGGATAGCCATTACCAATCTACTCATGGCCTTTTTTTTCCACCAAGCATAAATCCATAAACCCATTTATTCCGCTCTAGCTCCACCATACACTTCAAAATAGGAAGTTAGTTCAACTGAGGGAGGAGAATGCTTGATGGGTGTTGAGGCACAGAAAGACAAAGACTGATTGGTATGATACGTCGGAAGCCTGGTAGATGGTAGACTGGTAGATGTTGGGTTAGTGTGTGTGTGAGGTGTGTTAAAAAAACTAAAAATCTAAATATATTTTTGTATATTATATCCCTCCTTACCTTTGCTCAGAGATACAAGCCCTGGTGGTCCGGTGGTGAAGCCCTGGTGGTCAGGTGGTGAGTGAACTCTAGCCTGCAACTCATGGGGCTAGAGTTCACTCTTACGAGACCAGCAGGGGAGATCCTTTGATCACCATTCTGGCCTCAGACCATGGCCATCTTGGCCCACCATGCATTTGCTTGGTTTGCCCGATGGCCAGGTCAGGCCTGGTTTCCGGTGCAGATAAAGAAAGAAGATGATGTGTGACAGAGTGGTGTTTATCTTCCGGGAGAGATATTGGCTGAGCTGTATTAGTAGCAGGGTGGCTAATCCCCAACTTTGGATCCAAACTTGAACCATTTGCTGAGACTGTCCCCTCTCCGTGTCATCAGGGATCGCAACCTGGTACCTTAGCGCTACTCACCTCGCAACCTTAACTTGCCCGAGGGTCTCTTATCACAACTAGCTAGCTAATGACTACCCTGTATGGGACACTAATTATGGTCACCAGGGGCAGAGTGACACACCCGAATATCAGCGGGCACTATGTATGTCTGAAACGGAGTGAGAGGCTGAGAGTGATGTGAATTAGTGGCGTTCAGATACAGAGTGATGGGTGTCAGAGTGAGAGGCTGAGAGTAATGTGAATTGGTGGCATTCAGATACAGAGTGATGGGTGTCAGAGTGAGAGGTTGAGAGTGATGTGAATTGGTGGCGTTCAGATACAGAGTGATGGGTGTCAGAGTGAGAGGCTGAGAGTGATGTGAATTGGTGGAGTTGAGATACAGAGTGATGGGTGTCAGAGTGAGAGGCTGAGAGTGATGTGAATTGGTGGCGTTCAGATACAGAGTGATGGGTGTCAGAGTGAGAGGCTGAGAGTGATGTGAATTGGTGGAGTTGAGATACAGAGTGATGGGTGTCAGAGTGAGAGGCTGAGAGTGATGTGAATTGGTGGCGTTCAGATACAGAGTGATGGGTGTCGGAGTGTTTTGATATGAATGGAGAAGCAATTCCTCAAACAGGTGAATTACAGCATCAATTTCTAGTCACGCTAACATCTAGACCAGATATTTTGGGACGAGGTGCATGTTTTGTTTAAAATGATCTACCTGTCTGTCCTCCCCCCACATAATATGGAGCAGAGAGAGTATATATATCTATTTGGGAGTAGAGACAGATAGCAATATATGGGTGCTGTCTGCTGGGTGTATATATGGGGACTGTGTCTGAACAAGAGCAACAACGTGCAAGCTTGACCCATCAGCCTCCAAGGTCCTGGATTCATGTGATTGGACACTGTACTCTTAAATCCTCTGGGTCCACATCTGGCCTCTAGGACTGTGTTCATCAAACTGGCTTCTAGGACCGTATTAATCGACCTGGCCTCTAGGACCGTATTCATCGACCTGGCCTCTAGGTATTCATCAACCTGGCCTCTTGGATTGTATTAGTCAACCTGGCCTCTAGGACTGAGTTCATCGACCTGGCCTCCAGGACCGTATTAGTCAACCTGGCCTCTAGGATTGTGTTAATCAACCTGGCCTCTAAGATTGTATTAATTAACCTGGCCTCTAGGACCGTATTCATCAACCTGGCCTCTAGGACTGAGTTCATCGACCTGGCCTCCAGGACCGTATTAGTCAACCTGGCCTCTAAGATTGTATTAATTAACCTGGCCTTTTGGACCGTATTCATCAACCTGGCCTCTTGGACCATATTCATCAACCTGGCCTCTAGGACTGTGTTCATCGACCTGGCTTCTAGGACCGTATTAATCGACCTGGCCTCTAGGTATTCATCAACCTGGCCTCTAGGATTGTGTTAGTCAACCTGGCCTCTAGGATTGTGTTAATCAACCTGGCCTCTAAGATTGTATTAATCAACCTGGCCTCTAAGATTGTATTAATCGACCTGGCCTCTTGGACCGTATTCATCAACCTGGCCTCTAGGACTGTGTTCATCGACCTGGCCTCTAGGACCGTATTCATCAACCTGGCCTCTAGGACCGTATTCATCAACCTGGCCTCTAGGACCGTATTCATCAACCTGGCCTCTAGGACCGTATTTATCCACCTGGCCTCTAGGACCGTATTCATCGACCTGGCCTCCAGGACCGTATTCATCGACCTGGCCTCTAGGACTGTATTCATCAACCTGGCCTCTAGGACTGTATTCATCGACCTGGCCTCTAGGACCGTATTCATCGACCTGGCCTCTAGGACTGTATTCATCAACCTGGATACCTTTATAACGATGTGATACCTCTATTAATGTCGGAATAATACCTCGAACACTGCTAGAGACTTTAATTGCCTGTTACCTCTAGGACCGGACTATATTTTATACTCAGGAAGCATAAAACCTGTCTTCCAGTTTACACGCCTTGTATGTATGCCCAGTATGTGTGCGTGTGTTTGAATTCACACACGTACGTGTTCCCATTACTATGCATTCTACGCACACATAGTTCCAATATTCATACATGCCCACGTGTAGCTATACGTAGTTAGATAATAATATCTTCTGGAGAAAAGACACTAAATCAAGTTTAGCCTTTCACACAATCCTGTATCTGCTGTCAATCAAAAAGAGGGTTTAAAAAAAAAAAAAAAAAACTATTTAAAGTGATTTTCAATTGGGATTTAAAAAAAATGACTCCAAAGCAGTAACAAGATTTCTGTTGGGATCATCAAACTGTAAATAACATCTATATTCACTTTTATAACGTGGAATATATCCTGCTTTGCCCCAAACGCCATCCAGGCCATTTTTAAAGAGAATTTCTAAATTGGATAAAACAACTTCTCCAACCAGAGAATTCCATATCTCTCAGTGTAAAACCTCTCATCCTTTGTACAGTCCTGTTATTGAACAGGTCACCAGAGGGCTCGATGTATACTGTGTGTATGTGTGCATATGGGTTTAATTTGTACTATAAAATGTATCAAGCAATATTTAAAATGATCTATATATTCAGATATTTATACAGGGATATATATATACACATAGACTTTATGTTTAACTCTTCCCTTTCCTGTCGATCAGTTAATATCTCCACCAACCATGGCAATGTACAAAGCTTGTATTTTGGAGTTTATTAGATTTTATCCTTGCCATTTGATATATGAATTATTTAGCTACAGCAGTGAATTTTCTAATTGTGGTACACTTCTTCCATATAGTATAAAACAAGGGGGTTTCATGTACCCGTAGTTACAGGGTTTAAACTAGACCATGCATTAAGAGGGAAGGGTCTTGGTGTATCCAGACAGAATCTGAATGAAACCAATACATGTATTAAGTCCTAACTCGCTATGTATAGACTGGATGCAGCTACTTTTCATAGAACCCTTATATAGATAATTCCCAAACCAGATCCCCTGCCTGCAACCCCCAGATCGACCTGTACCCCCCCAGATCTTCCTGTTCCACCCCCCCAGATCTTCCAGTATCCTCCCTCCCCCAGATCCACCTGTACCCCCCCAGATGTTCCTGAATCCTCCCTACCCCCAGATCCACCTGTACTCCCCCCAGATCCACCCCCCGTCTCCCGAGATCCTCCTGTAATCCTAGACTATATAGTCCCTATATATAAGGCCGACCGAACGTATAGTGTAGTGTAGTCAGAGTTGAACTGGATTGACATGTAAATAGAAGATCCAATCTATGTTAGCAATGTGTAACAGAAGAACAGACTGTGTTACAGTGGACACTATAAAGCACTAAATGTGTTACAATAATCACTGGGTGAGCAGCAAACCCAATGGGAAAGCAGAATTCTCAGCTTTTATTAACGTTACCTTTTAGAGAATGTCCGTACTTTTGTTCAAAGATAACACGAGGTTTGAAGACATTAAAGGTTATTACATAGAGACTATTTTATCTCTGGAAAACTCTGCCTAATGTGTATGTTTTTATTTAAATAATGTATTATAATTATTAAAGATTACCGGGAATAACATAGAGACTGGCGGAGGGGCAGTCTCAGTAGTTTCCAGTCGTTTTAGGACAAATATTGCAAGGAGTGAATTATGGTTTTAAATCGATTACATTTACAAAAGTTGGTGTCTGATATTACTAGCAGTCACAGAGTCTAAACAACCCATACATTGATTGACCACTACTCATTCATACATCAAATGACTACTATAGTCCCATAGATTGAATGACCCATACAGTCCAGTAGAACAAATGATTACTAAACCAAAGCATTTTTAAAGTACATAAATAAAAAAAAATTAAAACAAATTTAAAGTGTAGGTACACTAAAAACTGTGATGGGAGTGTTAGTTAAGACTAGGAAAAGGCAGAAATTTTAAATAACTATTTCTCCTCCGTATATATTAAGATACTGGATGTCCTCATGCACAGGGTGAGGATGTCCAGCATCAGTTAGGCAACTTTTGGTCACCTAACCATCCTAAAGTTCCTCTAGTGTCTGATAGACAGCCACTAGAGGTGGAGTTACCCCTCAAGGTAATTATTGCAGTTTCTGAGAAACCGCAATAATTACACTTGCAGGTTTAAGGGGACTGGGACACTGCACACTGCACCCAGACCACTTCAATGAGCTGAAGTTGTCTGGGTGCCTATAGTATCCCTCTAAGCACACTCTCTGACAGACACCCACACTGGCAGATACACACTGACAGTAACACACACTCTCAGTGACAAACACACAGACGTCACTGATTTGAAACACACACACATTCACTGACACACACTCATTCATTGACAGAGAGAGACACACAAACACTGACAGACACACACTAATAGTCACACACACACTAAATGACAAACAGACTCTCACTGATTTGACAGACACTTACAAACATACACTAACAGAAGCACATACACGCAAACATGCGCTAACAGAAGCACATACACACACATGTGCATACACGGACAGAAGCACATACACTCATACGCACACAGACGTGCATACACTAACAGAAGCAAATACACGCAAACATACACATGCATACACTAACAGAAGCACATACACTCATACATGCATACACTAACAGAAGCACATACACTCATACACACACTCGTACATACGCTAACAGACGTAAATACACTCATACACACACACACACTGACACAAACACACACATACACTAACAGACATAAACAGACATACACATACATACATAGACTAACACACATACACACACACTAACAGACATACACACACACACACATACATACACTAACAGACACACACACATACACTAACAGACATACACACATACACTAACAGACATAAACTAGCAGACATACACACACATTCATAGACTAACAGACATACACACACACATACATACACATACACTAACAGACATACACACATACACTAACAGACATACACTAACAGACATACACAGACATACATAGACTAACAGACATACACTAACAGACATACACACAAACACTAACAGACATACACACATACACTAACAGACATACACACAGACATACATATATACAAATTATTAAAATTAACATTGCCCACCCACCCAGCCTCCCTACCTTTTAGGAAAGCTGGCATGGATGGGTCCCTGGGGTCCAGTGGGGCTGCAGTGAGGCGGGCGGCTCTCTCCCTGTCACACGCGGCGAGGGAGCTGTGTCCTCTCTGCTCGCTCTCGCCGCATGGGTTGTCTGCTGATGCAGGGAGCCGGAATATGACGTCATATTCCGGCTTCCTGCATCAGAAAATGGCGCGCGGCGAGAGGGAGCAGAGAGGACACAGCTCCCTCGCCGCGTGTGACAGGGAGAGAGCCGCCCGCCAGGGGGGCGGGGGGGCAATCAGGTGGCCCCCCCATGACAGGGGGAACACAGGGCATTTGGAGGCGGCATTTTTTGCCGCCCCCTGTGTGCCTGCAGGGGGAACGGCGTTCCTCCTGTGAAAAAAGTGCAGGAACGCCGTCCCCACGCGTTCCTGCAGGACTCAAGCCCTGTTCTTTTCTTTCAGGAAGTGTTCTGAAGGATTGGAGGAAGGCAGATGTGGTTCCTATATTCAAAAAGGGTTGAAAATCCTTGTCTGGAAATTATAGACCTGTGAGCTTAACTTCTGTGGCAGGAAAATTATTTGAAAGGTTATTAAGGGATAATATTCAGGAATTCCTTGAGAAACACATGCTTATCAGCAAAAATCAGCACAGTTTTATGAAGCACAGATCATGTCAAACTAACTTGATTGCATTCTACGAAGAAGTAAGTAGAATTACAGATCAGGGTGTTGCAGTGGATGTGATCTATTTGGATTTTGCCAAGGCATTTGATACAGTTCCACACAATAGGTTAGTATTCAAACTCAAAGAAATCGGTCTAGATGAAAATGCTTGTTTTTGGGTAGAACATTGGCTTAAGGATAGAGTACAAAGAGTTGTCGTTAATGGTAAATTTTCAAGCTGGACAGAGGTGGCAAGTGGTGTCCCTCAGGGGTCTGTTCTGGGACTCCTTCTAGGTAACATGTTTATAAATGATCTTGAAGACAGCATTGAAAGCCATGTTTCAGTGTTTGCAGTTGACACAAAACTTTGTAAAATAATACAATGTGAGCAAGATATTACTTTGCTGCAGAGGGATTTAGATAGACTGGGGGACTGGGCACTCAAATGGCAGATGAAATTTAATGTTGAAAAATGCAAAGTTATGCACTTCGGCGTAAAGAATGCACAAGCAACGTATACCCTTAATGTAAGCGAATTAGGGATAACAACACACGAAAAGTACTTGGGAATTGTTATAGACAACAAACTATGCAACAATGTGCAATGTCAATCAGCAGTGGCCAAGGCCAGTAGGGTATTGTCATGCATGAAAAAGGGCATTCATTCTCGGGACGAGAATATCATTTTGCCCCTTTATAAATCACTGGTAAGACCACATATTGAATATGCTGTGCAATTTTGGACACCTGTTCTAAAGAAGGATATTATGTCACTAGAAAAAGTGCAGAGGTGGGCTACAAAATTATAAAAAGGCATGGAACATATCAGCTATGAAGAAACCTCTTTAGTTTAGAAACACGTTGCCTTATTCAAATATATCCGGGGCCAATAAAAACCATTATGTGGAAATCTATTCAGAAACCGGACTTTACATAGGACATGAGGTCATGTGTTTAGACTGGAATGGGCTTAAAGTCCAGAGGACACAAAAGGTCCCTTCAAGATATAAAGTAAAATAATCAATACACAATTTTATTAGGAGTTATATATGTGGCAGAACCAAGGTCTGTTTGTGGATTTCCCCTCTTTTTCACATGTATTCTCCCCCGTATTTCCGTTTATTATGCCCGCCACCCGATCGGGAGCGCTCCCACGAAGGGGATTAATTTACCTCCCGAACTTGGACCACCACACTACCTCATTTAGAATGTTAGTATATAATGTTCACACCTCCCAATCACCTTGCAACATAAGTTTCAAAACCACAAACCACAAGGGAAACAATTAATGAGTGCTTCCCTGGGTGGCCTCCATTCATACAGGCAAACGCCATCCAGGGGGAGCATTCATACCCCGAAAGGAGACGCTTCACTTGTCTGGGTTTCAACCAGAACCCCGCGAACGGAGACTAGTCAATCGAGGGACCGAGACGAGAATCCCTGAGATTGGTGTGGGCACTTGCGAGTTTGGCAGACTCTCATGAGGTTTTCTGTGCATGGGAGAGAAAGGGACGGTCCCTTTTTCCCCCACCTACACTCCCAGGCACAGAGGCTCTTGGTGGTTGGTGTGGGGAACCCCAGGGATTTAGTGGCTGGCTTTGGGGACAGAGGAAATGGAGTCCCTTCCAGCTCTGGGACCTCGGGGAGGGAGAAGATTTTGTGGTATGTGTCTTCATATGTGTGTGTGTTCCAACCCTTGCATGGGTTATGCATAAAAGCTGTGTGTGGCCAATAAAATTGTGTTGTTCCTTAAGGACTGTGTGTAATCCGGTTTCTTGGGGGAAATGGGTCTCTTTACACTCTGAGTGGTTCCTGGGTGGCTGAAGGCAAGGAATTGGCGGAGGTAACTGGTCGGGTTACCCGTGGCCCACTACAATATGCAAAAGGACATAAGTAACACAAAAACATAGAAACCCATAAAAAAAGTCAGAAAGGTACAGCAGATAAGGGGGTGAAAGAGGTTAGAATGGGCTAATAGGAAGGGATGGGTGTTGAGGTAGAGATGACTGCCATAAGTCAAACTAGGTAGCAAACCCAATGTTCCATGTACTTATATATAAAGGAACTTGAGGACTATTGTGGAGGTACCGGCTGTTACTTATAAAGAGGAGACCATACATTAATATAACCAAAGGGGACAAAAATGTCCAAAAAGTACAAGGTATATAATCTAATGATCTGCCTAAATAAAGCCGTGAGGCTAGAACAAAAACAATGGAACCCCTATAGTCTTCAATGGTAGTTCTCAAATAACTTGCTATAATATTATTGCAGTCAAATACCTGTTGTGTGACCACACAAGAATAGATACATAAGCCTTCATAAAGCTATCTTAGACATGATCCGACTTTGAGGTCGCTAACTATGAAAATTAGCATGCAAAAAGAAACCACTATACCCTACCTATATATGATAACCCAACTGCATACCCTTATGAGACCGCTATGCTCCAATAGAATAGCCCTAGAGTAACCCTGCCATTGCTTGGTTCCTCCCCTCGCCCCCATAAATATCTGCAAGGTCCCACACAAGACAAACATTTGTTCAAAATGAGTGTTGAGTGAATTATAAGAAGGGTAACAATGGAAAAAGCCAGATGCACGTTTCAGCGCTGCTAAAGTGCCTTTATTAAAATAATGACTACTCCATTCCCATACATCGAATGACTACTCTGTTCCCATTCATTGAATGACTACCATAATCCCATACATCGAATGACTACTCTATTCCCATACACCGAATGACTACTCTATTCTCATACATCGAATGACTACCATAATCCCATACATCGAATGACTACTCTATTCCCATACATTGAATGACCAGTATAGACCCACTGATCAAATGTCCACTGCACATCCATACATTGAATGACTATACATCACGGCCAACAAGTGGATGCACTTGGTACTTTTTTTTTTTAGCACTTTTTATCTTGGTGGTCAATTTTTATGCCCATTTTTGTTTCTCTACCTTCTGACCTGACCACTGGTGGTAATTCTATATGAATAAGCCGAAACCTTTTTTGTATAACAATTTGTGGAGTGTGGTATCGTATTTGTTATTTTGATCAAATATAAGGGCCCAGGGCACACAGCTAACAAGGTCTGAGAGTGGTAGGAGTTGTGATTTGTAGGAGAATTGGTATGAAAGCTGCCTAGGATGTACAGTTTTAATTATAGCAAGACTTCTATTTCACTTAACTATTTGGATCTGGAATTCTATGTGGAACGCGGCATGTTAAAAACTCACACTTTTTTAACACTAATACCTTTATTGACTTGACGTACTCTGGCTAAAAGACAAATTACGCTACCTCTCTGGATATTTTAATTAGAGAATTAATTGTGGATTTAGACAGGGAAACTCTTTTAGAATATAAATCTAAACAAAAACAAGATACCACCGTTGTTTCTTTTAACTATAGTTATAAAAGTCATCAAGTGAAAAGAATAATTAAAGGGACACTGTAGCTCATTGAAATGGTCTGGGTACAATGTCCCATGTGACTTAACCCTACAGTGGTAATGATTGCAGTTAATAATTACCTTGCAGGGTTAAGTCCTCCTCTAGTGGCTGTCTACCAGACAACCACTAGAGGGACTTCAGGGTGCTTAGACCACTTTTGGATGTCTTAATGATGCTGGACTTCCTCACGCTATGCATGAGGACTTCCAGCGTCACCTATGGGGAAATCCTAATGTAAGTGCGCCCATTGACGCCCATGCACGTTAGGTCTCTCCCCGCTCAGCTGTCGCTGGCAGGAGGAAAGCGTGGGCGGAGCCCAGCGCCGAGGGACATTGCTGCTGGATTCAGGTAAGTAACTGAAGGGATGACAAAGGGGGCCGGGAGAGAGATTTGTTTTCCCGGCACTAGAGAATCCCTTTAATACTCAAAGAATACTTAAAAACAAAAGAAGGAAGGTATGTAGATGAGGATAAAGGTCTAGCTGACTGCCTCAATGAATATTTTTGTTCAGTATTTACAGCTGAAAATGAAGGAAAGGGACCTCTGTTAAAAAAAAAGGATAAATGAGTCATTTATTACACGTGAGTTTACAGAGGAAGAGGTTCTATTTCAACTGTCAAAAGTAAAGACAAATAAGTCAATGGGACCTGATGGAATACACCCAAAGCTATTAAAAGAGCTTAGTGGTGTACTAGCAAAACCATTAACAGATTTATTTAACCAATCATTGTTAACAGGAGTAGTCCCAGAAGATTGGAAGTTAGCGAATGTTGTGCCCATTCACAAGAAAGGTAATAGGGAGGAGTCGGGCAACTATAGGCCAGTAAGCCTTACTTCAGTAGTGGGGAAAGTGATGGAAACCATGTTAAAGGATAGGATTGTTGAACATCTAAAAACACATGGATTTCAAGATCAGAGACAACATGGGTTTACTCCAGGGAGATCATGCCAAACTAATCTTATTGATTTTTTTGATTGGGTAACTAAAATTATAGATCAGGGTGGTGCAGTAGACATTGCTTAACTAGATTTCAGTAAGGCTTTTGACACTGTTGCACATAGAAGGCTTATCAATAAACTGCAATCTTTGAGTTTGGATTCCAATATTGTTGAATGGGTAAGGCAGTGGCTGAGTGACAGGCAACAGAGGGTTGTAGTCAATGGAGTATATTCGAAGCTTGGGCTTGTCACCAGTGGGGTACCTCAGGGATCTTTACTTGGGCCCATTCTCTTTAATATTTTTATTAGTGATATTGCAGAAGGTCTTGATGGTAAGGTGTGTCTTTTTGCGGATGATACTAAGATATGTAACAGGGTTGATGTTCCAGGAGGGATAAGCCAAATGGCAAATGATTTAGGTAAACTAGAAAAATGGTCAGAGTTGTGGCAACTGACATTTAATGTGAATAAGTGCAAGATAATGCATCTTGGACGTAAAAACCCAAGGGCAGAGTACAGAATATTTGATAGAGTCCTAACCTCAACATCTGAGGAAAGGGATTTAGGGGTGATTATTTCTGAGGACTTAAAGGTAGAAACATAGAAACATAGAAACATAGAATGTGACGGCAGATAAGAACCATTCGGCCCATCTAGTCTGCCCAGTTTTCTAAATACTTTCATTAGTCCCTGGCCTTATCTTATAGTTAGGATAGCCTTATGCCTATCCCACGCATGCTTAAACTCCTTTACTGTGTTAACCTCTACCACTTCAGCTGGAAGCTATTCCATGCATCCACTACCCTCTCAGTAAAGTAATACTTCCTGATATTATTTTTAAACCTTTGTCCCTCTAATTTAAGACTATGTCCTCTTGTTGTGGTAGTTTTTCTTCTTTTAAATATAGTCTCCTCCTTTACTGTGTTGATTCCCTTTATGTATTTAAATGTTTCTATCATATCCCCCCTGTCTCGTCTTTCCTCCAAGCTATACATGTTAAGATCCTTTAACCTTTCCTGGTAAGTTTTATCCTGCAATCCATGAACCAGTTTAGTAGCCCTTCTTTGAACTCTCTCTAAGGTATCAATATCCTTCTGAAGATATGGTCTCCAGTACTGTGTACAGTACTCCAAGTGAGGTCTCACCAGTGTTCTGTACAATGGCATGAGCACTTCCCTCTTTCTACTGCTAATACCTCTCCCTATACAACCAAGCATTCTGCTAGCATTTCCTGCTGCTCGATTACATTGTCTGCCTACCTTTAAGTCCTCAGAAATAATCACCCCTAAATCCCTTTCCTCAGATGTTGAGGTTAGGACTCTATCAAATATTTTGTACTCTACCCTTGGGTTTTTACGTCCAAGATGCATTATCTTGCACTTATCCACATTAAATGTCAGTTGCCACAACTCTGACCATTTTTCTAGTTTACCTAAATCATTTTCCATTTGGCTTATCCCTCCTGGAACATCAACCCTGCTACATATCTTAGTATCATCCGCAAAAAGACACACCTTACCATCAAGACCTTCTGCAATATCACTAATAAAAATATTAAAGAGAATGGGTCCAAGTACAGATCCCTGAGGTACCCCACTGGTAACAAGCCCAAGCTTCGAATATACTCCATTGACTACAACCCTCTGTTGCCTGTCACTCAGCCACTGCCTTACCCATTCAACAATATTGGAATCCAAACTCAAAGATTGTAGTTTATTGATAAGCCTTCTATGTGCAACAGTGTCAAACAGTGTCAGGTAGGCAGACAATGTAATAGAGCAGCAGGAAATGCTAGCAGAATGCTTGGTTGTATAGGGAGAGGTATTAGCAGTAGAAAGAGGGAAGTGCTCATGCCATTGTACAGAACACTGGTGAGACCTCACTTGGAGTACTGTACACAGTACTGGAGACCATATCTTCAGAAGGATATTGATACCTTAGAGAGAGTTCAAAGAAGGGCTACTAAACTGGTTCATGGATTGCAGGATAAAACTTACCAGGAAAGGTTAAAAGATCTTAACATGTATAGCTTGGAGGAAAGACGAGACAGGGGGGATATGATAGAAACATTTAAATACATAAAGGGAATCAACACAGTAAAAGAGGAGACTATATTTAAAAGAAGAAAAACTACCACAACCAGAGGACATAGTCTAAAATTAGAAGGACAAAGGTTTAAAAATAATATCAGGAAGTATTACTTTACTGAGAGGGTAGTGGATGCATGGAATAGCCTTCCAGCTGAAGTGGTAGAGGTTAACACAGTAAAGGAGTTTAAGCATGCGTGGGATAGGCATAAGGCTATCCTAACTATAAGATAAGGCCAGGGACTAATGAAAGTATTTAGAAAACTGGGCAGACTAGATGGGCCGAATGGTTCTTATCTGCCGTCACATTCTATGTAAGATGAGATATTAAAGGGAATTTTACCATCTACACCCTGTTCCAAATTATTATGCAAATTCTATTTAAGTGTCACAAAGATTAAATATTTAGTTTTTCAGTTTAACTCATTTTGATCTCTGAAAACAATCTCTGACACCTGTGATAATTAGATTGCCAGGTGAGCCCAATTTAAGGAAAAACTACTAAAGGAGGGTGTTCCACATTATTAAGCAGAGCACCATTTTCATGCAATATGGGGAAGAAAAAGGATCTCTCTGCTGCCGAAAAGAGTGACATAGTTCAATGCCTTGGACGAGGTATGAAAACATTAGATATTTCACGAAAACTTAAGCGTGATCATCGCACTATTAAGAGATTTGTGGCTGATTCAGAGCACAGACGGGTTTGTGCAGATAAAGGCACATTGAGGAAGATTTCTGCCAGATCCATGCATCGGATCAAGAGAGCAGCTGCTAAAATACCATTACATAGCAGCAGATATTTGAAGCTGCTGGTGCCTCTGGAGTCCCACGGACATCAAGGTGTAGAGTCCTCCAGAGTCTTGCAACTGTGCATAAACCTTCTATTCGGCCACCACTAACCAATGCTCACAAGCAGAAACGGCTGCATTGGGCAGAAAAATACATGAAGACTAATTTTCATACAGTTCTGTAGCCCATGGATCAGCGCAGCTAAGAGGAATAGGCCTTGACAGAGCCAGGAGGTAGGCATAGCAGCCACAGGAAGTTAGTGACAGCTAGCATGCTGGGTAGGGCGGAGCCATAAGGGGAGTATTTACACCAGCCATTATATGAAGTGGCCATTTTAACTGAACCTAAGCTTACCTGTCAGTTGTCCCTCCCACCCTCCCTGTATTTGGTTAGGTTAGTTGATTTCCCGTTTTTTCACAGCGGCGGGGAATGGCCTGGTTAAATCGGAGGGTAGATGGAGGAGAAAGTGGGCATCCTGAGGTTTAGTGTGGATTGGGCAGTGTTGCACGTGGTTGGTAGGTTCAAACCCATCGGTGGCTCCGAACCTGGGGGTGTGGTGGTGTCTTGGTACACCCTACACTGGAACTGGTGGGTAGCGGTGTCTTGGTACACCCCTACAATGGATATGGTGCGTAGCGGTTTCTTGGTACACCCCTACAATGGATATGGTGGGTAGCGGTTTCTTGGTACACCCCTACAATGGATATGGTGGGTAGCGGTGTCTTGGTACACCCCTACAATGGATATGGTGGGTAGCGGTGTCTTGGTACACCCCTACAATCGATATGGTGGGTAGCGGTGTCTCGGTACACCCCTACAATTTAACCTGGTGGAAATGTGGTCATATTGGGCGGCCAGTTTCTGTATTAACATGTTATTTAGATTGTTATCTATTGTTATTATTGTGGGGTTATTGCTAGAGGTATGTTATGTAAATGGGGGGATGTTAACTGTAATGAGATTTGTTGGCAATGACCCCATTTGTTATTCCTTAATAATTTTATTAATAATTTAATAAAGCTGTGGACTAATTATTTCCAACATTATAACCTGTGTCCGTGTTTTAATAGGGGTTTGGGTAAGGTTAGCGCATATGCCGGCAAATCCGACTGTGCGCCTGTCATGTTCACTGATGAGTGCCGTGCAACCCTGGATGGTCCAGATGGATGGAGTAGTGGATGGTTGGTGGACGGAATCATTTGCATAATCATTTGGAACAGGGCGTAAACCTAATATTGTTTTTAGAGAGGCTCCCAACCTAAGATCTGTTTTAAGACAAAATTATACTAAAAAATCTAGCAAGCACAAAACCAATTTTTTAGACTAACAGAGTTTTTTTTTTTTTTTTAATTTAGATTTTGTTCTGCCTGCAGATATGCAGATAATTATTTTAACACTTTAAGTAATTTGAAATCTACTGCCCTTCGCCACTTGGTCCTGGAGAGGCCTGCTTGCCAGCCTCCTCCCCTGTGACTATGCCCCCTGGGAGATTGTACCCTCTTAAATCAGCATTTGGGTTTATGGACTTTTATTGGACTGTGTATGGCCCTTTAAGAACCGTCTGTGGGCACATTGTGACTTTGGTGAACAATGCCCCTTTAAGTCCCTAGACGATATTGCCTGTTAAAGACTATTTTAGCAGATTGGATTTTAAAAGACTCTTTAACCCTTTAAATTACCCTTTAAATTGTATTGGAGCAGTTCTGCAGCTTTAAATTGGCACTTCGGATGCAGCCGAAGTGTCGAAGTAGTTGAAGTGGCCGCCATTCGACAAAAGAAACACGTGGCGGCGGCATCTTTGTTCATTCGAACGAGGTCAGCGGTATGTGTAGCCAAATCCATGGAACTGAAATCGGCTACACATTTCAACGAACACCGCTGACCCTTACCTTCTCCTACACTCCATTTTCAGCCACAGAGACTAAGTCCCGTTCGAAGATTCTAACGCACGTTCGATAATATGTGTTTTTTATGAAGATTGGATGTGTGGTTTTAAAGTTACAGTGTATGTGTAAAAACGGTATATTTTCTGCCTGTGATAATTAAGTTAGTCTATTGTGTTGAGATAATTGTATCACAGGCAGAGGGGAGGATTTCTGCTGGGATGAATGGGAGTGGTTTACTTTATGTTGTAAAGTTTTTATTGGTTGTTCTGAAAAACCCTGTGGGTGGTCCTATGTAAGGAAAACCTGCATAAAAGAAGGCCCTTTGGTGCCAAGTAAATGAGATCCTGTTTGACCCTCAATACGTAGCCTTGTCTCGTTACTGGAGGGAGCTGCTATAATCACACTGGGGATTTCTATGCTCTGCATACTCCTTTGAGCTTTTAATCACTTAGCTCTTTTAAGAGCTTGTTCCTGATGCGCTCTTGTGGAGGAGAAGTCTTCCCCACACGGTCCTGGAGGACAGAAGCTGATCCAGGGTGGACGGAAGACGGCGAGACTCCAGTTAAGCTATGGCGGTTGTGGAGTCTGCGGTGGTTATGGTGTCCGGTGCGGTGCTTGTGGTCCTCGCCGCAAGCTAGGAAGCGTGCATCAACGGATGGTACTCGGTCGGAGTACAGGGAGTTCCGTTACACATACATTTTTACAAACCCCAAAAAGTACCCTAAAATACAACACATCTCCTGTTCAAGGAGAAACGTGACAAGTGTATTATACTGTTTATATATATATATATATATATATATATACAGGGAGTGCAGAATTATTAGGAAAATGAGTATTTTGACCACATCATCCTCTTTATGCATGTTGTCTTACTCCAAGCTGTATAGGCTCGAAAGCCTACTACCAATTAAGCATATTAGGTGATGTGCATCTCTGTAATGAGAAGGGGTGTGGTCTAATGACATCAACACCCTATATCAGGTGTGCATAATTATTAGGCAACTTCCTTTCCTTTGGCAAAATGGGTCAAAAGAAGGACTTGGCAGGCTCAGAAAAGTCAAAAATAGTAAGATATCTTGCAGAGGGATGCAGCACTCTTAAAATTGCAAAGCTTCTAAAGCGTGATCATCGAACAATCAAGCGTTTCATTCAAAATAGTCAACAGGGTCGCAAGAAGCGTGTGGAAAAACCAAGGCGCAAAATAACTGCCCATGAACTGAGAAAAGTCAAGCGTGCAGCTGCCAAGATGCCACTTGCCACCAGTTTGGCCATATTTCAGAGCTGCAACATCATTGGAGTGCCCAAAAGCACAAGGTGTGCAATACTCAGAGACATGGCCAAGGTAAGAAAGGCTGAAAGACAACCACCACTGAACAAGACACACAAGCTGAAACGTCAAGACTGGGCCAAGAAATATCTCAAGACTGATTTTTCTAAGGTTTTATGGACTGATGAAATGAGAGTGAGTCTTGATGGGCCAGATGGATGGGCCCGTGGCTGGATTGGTAAAGGGCAGAGAGATCCAGTCCGACTCAGACGCCAGCAAGGTGGAGGTGGAGTACTGGTTTGGGCTGGTATCATCAAAGATGAGCTTGTGGGGCCTTTTCGGGTTGAGGATGGAGTCAAGCTCAACTCCCAGTCCTACTGCCAGTTTCTGGAAGACACCTTCTTCAAGCAGTGGTACAGGAAGAAGTCTGCATCCTTCAAGAAAAACAGGATTTTCATGCAGGACAATGCTCCATCACACGCGTCCAAGTACTCCACAGCGTGGCTGGCAAGAAAGGGTATAAAAGAAGAAAATCTAATGACATGGCCTCCTTGTTCACCTGATCTGAACCCCATTGAGAACCTGTGGTCCATCATCAAATGTGAGATTTACAAGGAGGGAAAACAGTACACCTCTCTGAACAGTGTCTGGGAGGCTGTGGTTGCTTCTGCACGCAATGTTGATGGTGAACAGATCAAAACACTGACAGAATCCATGGATGGCAGGCTTTTGAGTGTCCTTGTAAATAAAGGTGGCTATATTGGTCACTGATTTGTTTTTGTTTTGTTTTTGAATGTCAGAAATGTATATTTGTGAATGTTGAGATGTTAAATTGGTTTCACTGGTAAAAATAAATAATTGAAATGGGTATATATTTGTTTTTTGTTAAGTTGCCTAATAATTATGCACAGTAATAGTCACCTGCACACACATATATCCCCCTAAAATAGCTAAAACTAAAAACAAACTAAAAACTACTTCCAAAAAAATTCAGCTTTGATATTAATGAGTTGTTTGGGTTCATTGAGAACATGGTTGTTGTTCAATAATAAAATTAATCCTCAAAAATACAACTTGCCTAATAATTCTGCACTCCCTGTATATATATATATATATATATATATTACCTTTTGTGACAGAACCATCCGTCTGTCTATTTTTGGTGGATTCGTCTATTTTAATCCGTCCGTCCAAATGACTGTTTCCAGTATCATAACCATACGAATGACTGTTTGCCATGAATAAAACCACCCAGAAGAGAAGTGTGCTGCTGGTTAACCTTTTGATCCCAATTAGAACGTTGTGGTTAACCGCAGACACTTCTCAATTAAGCCGACTTCAGGGTGGCTGTCGTTCGTATGTCGACCACGAGGCAGCGGCCATTTTAAACCGCACGAAAGCCCAGCGGTGTTCGGCTCTGATTCCATGGAACTAAAAACGGACACTCTTTCTGTCGAACACTGCTGAAACTATGGGTCGCCTGGCTGTCTCGACAAATCCGTGCGAACACCGGCTGTTCGGGAGTTTTACCTTCGACGAAAAGTAGTTAACCCAGATAGCCTTCCCATGGAGTCAATCGCCTGCCGAAAGACTGTAAGAACTTTGATTCCATGGCGATTGAACTATACGTATGGGATCTGAGCGCTATTCGTCAAGAATGTGCCCTCAGATCCCGGCTATCTGGGGATATGTGATGTGGATATAAAATGTACAGTTATTATAAAGTTATGCATTTTTATGTATTTTCTGGGTTTATATTTAAAATGGCCTTTGTCCTGGAGATAATTGCATTTCTTCCCAATTATCTCCAGGGCAGGAAGGAGGAAACCACATTGCATTGTGGGAAAAGTCTGTAACTGTATGTCTGGAATGTCCTCCTGTACTTCTGTAATTTCAGTCTTCCATTTGGTCCCCTAGGGGAGTGTCCACCAAGTGGGAGACCCGCATAAATACGGGCGGGTAGCCCACAGTAAAGCCAGATCCTGTTTGACCCTCAATACGGAGCTTCTGTCTCGTTATTGGGGGATTTATTATTCCCGCTTAGAGACTGCTTATGGGAAACGTATGCCGCTTGGTGGATGTCGTGGTTCCGCTGTTAGCAGCAGTTCGTGGAGTTCTGTTCGGGAACCGGAGTCCTTTTACGGATCCTGTTCGGGAGATTACCGCTTCCCCTGGTTATGGTTCGTGGATTACAAATTATACGAACAGAGAATTGATACGGTGAGAGGGGAAGGCGAACTAAACGGCGCTTTTATTTATAGACACGGAAGGTGTCTTAACACCGTTTATCTCTGATTTTCTTTTTTTGGAATAGAAGTACTTTTACTGGACATGATCTTTTGCTGCTGAATCCTGAGCTATCCTTGGTGGGGATAATACCACCAAAACAAATTGGATTGCGCACACCTCATTTTGCTCTAAAGCATGTAGTTAGGTTTTTATTACTTTTACTGTGCTTGACACTCCAATTTTATGGTATGCACTATTGTGGTTTTTTTAATGTCTCTTTTATATATTCACGTAGGAATATCCACATCAGCTATATCCTAGAGAGGGGATCATACCACTTCACACATTACTTCTAGAACCAATACTTAGGCTCGAATACTAATAATAATAGTAATAATAATCTAAATAACATGAGTACAAATAATAATAGTAATAATAATCTAAATAACATGAGTACAAATAATAATAGTAATAATAATCTAAATAACATGAATATTATTAATAGTAATACTAATATAATTAACATGAGTACAAATAATAATAGTAATAATAATCTAAATAACATGAATATTATTAATAGTAATACTAATATAAATAACATGAATACAAATAATAATAGTAATAATAATATAAATAACATGAATATTAATAATAGTAATAATAATATAAATAACACGAATACTACTACTACTACTAATAATAATAATATAAATAACATGAGTAGTAATAATAATATAATTAACACGAATACTAATAATAATAGTAATAATAATAATATAAATAACATGAATACAAATAATAATAGTAATAATGATCTAAATAACATGAATACAAATAATAATAGTAATAATAATATAAATAACATGAATATTAATAATAGTAATACTAATATAAATAACATGAGTACTATTAATAATAGTAATAATAATATAAATACCATGAATACTACTAATAATAATAGTAATAATAATATAAATAACATGAGTACTAATAATAATAGTAATAATAATATAAATAAAATGAATATTAATAATAATAGTAATAATAATATAAATAGCACAAATACTATTAATAATAGTAATAATATAAATACCATGAATATTAATAATAGTAATACTAATATAAATAACATGAGTACTATTAATAATAGTAATAATAATATAAATACCATGAATACTACTAATAATAATAGTAATAATAATATAAATAACATGAGTACTAATAATAATAGTAATAATAATATAAATAAAATGAATATTAATAATAATAGTAATAATAATATAAATAGCACAAATACTACTAATAATAGTAATAATATAAATACCATGAATATTAATAATAGTAATACTAATATAAATAACATGAGTACTATTAATAATAGTAATAATAATATAAATACCATGAATACTACTAATAATAATAGTAATAATAATATAAATAACATGAGTACTAATAATAATAGTAATAATAATATAAATAAAATGAATATTAATAATAATAGTAATAATAATATAAATAGCACAAATACTACTAATAATAGTAATAATATAAATACCATGAATATTAATAATAGTAATACTAATATAAATAACATGAGTACTATTAATAATAGTAATAATAATATAAATACCATGAATACTACTAATAATAATAGTAATAATAATATAAATAACATGAGTACTAATAATAATAGTAATAATAATATAAATAACATGAATATTAATAATAGTAATACTAATATAAATAACATGAGTACTATTAATAATAGTAATAATAATATAAATACCATGAATACTACTAATAATAATAGTAATAATAATATAAATAACATGAGTACTAATAATAATAGTAATAATAATATAAATAACATGAATATTAATAATAATAGTAATAATAATATAAATAACATGAATATTAATAATAATAGTAATAATAATATAAATAGCACAAATACTATTAATAATAGTAATAATATAAATACCATGAATATTAATAATAGTAATACTAATATAAATAACATGAGTACTATTAATAATAGTAATAATAATATAAATACCATGAATACTACTAATAATAATAGTAATAATAATATAAATAACATGAGTACTAATAATAATAGTAATAATAATATAAATAACATGAATATTAATAATAATAGTAATAATAATATAAATAGCACAAATACTATTAATAATAGTAATAATAATATAAATACCATGAATACTACTAATAATAATAGTAATAATAATATAAATAACATGAGTACTAATAATAATAGTAATAATAATATAAATAACATGAATATTAATAATAATAGTAATAATAATATAAATAACATGAATATTAATAATAATAGTAATAATAATATAAATAGCACAAATACTATTAATAATAGTAATAATATAAATACCATGAATATTAATAATAGTAATACTAATATAAATAACATGAGTACTATTAATAATAGTAATAATAATATAAATACCATGAATACTACTAATAATAATAGTAATACTAATATAATTAACATGAGTACTAATAATAATAGTAATAATAATATAAATAACATGAATACTAATAATAGTAATATAAATAACATGAGAAATCTTAAATGTGTGTTGGCACTCTGCTACTAAATGGTGCTGGTATTAGAGGTGTTCCCCATAACAACATCAAAAATAATACAAAAAATATCAATCAATTCAATACCGCACTCAATATCAAGGTTTTGTGAAAAAGAGTTGAGAGTCAATTGATATATATGCAAAAAAAGGAAAAGTTAATTTATTATACAAATTCTATATATAAATTCATGGGTAAGCAATCTGAAGATATCCTTATAAATTCATCAATTTTACAAATGTCATCGTATATATACATCCCAGAGCATGTACAATTATTTACAATCTATGTACATAATACGAATGGAGTTCGACAGTTCATAGGTATTTTCAGGTGGATCCACCACTGAATAATTCTTTGCATTAAGAGTGATCCATAAGCTTCTCAAAAATTCAAAAATAAATGAAAATTTTAGAAAAACAAGAAAAAATAAGAAATGTAAAATATAAAAAAGAATCAGCACAAAAAGAAAAATCAAAAATCAAAAATCACAAAAAAATATTGGCAGAAATTAGGATAATTAATAGTTCAATGTATATGTAATGAAAAAAAGGGTATTGAATGCGGTATTGAATTTATTGATATTTTTTATAAATAACATGAGTACTAATAATAATAGTAATAATAATATAAATAACATGAATATTAATAATAGTAATAATTTAAATAATATGAATACTAATAATAATAGTAATAATAATATAATTAACCTGAGTACTAATATTAATAATAATAATAATAATAATAATAATAATAATAATATAATTAACCTGAGTACTACTAATAATAATAGTAATAATAATATAATTAACCTGAGTACTAATATTAATAATAATAATAATAATAATAATAATATAATTAACCTGAGTACTACTAATAATAATAGTAATAATAATATAATTAACATGAATATTAATAATAGTAATAATTTAAATAATATGAATACTAATAGTAATAATAATATAATTAACCTGAGTACTACTAATAATAATAGTAATAATAATATAATTAACATGAGTACTACTAATACTAATAGTAATAATAATATAATTAACCTGAGTACTAATATTAATAATAATAATAATATAATTAACCTGAGTACTACTAATAATAATAGCAATACTAATTTAATTAACCTGAGTACTAATATTAATAATAATAATAATAATAATAATAATAATAATAATAATAATAATAATAATATAATTAACCTGAGTACTACTACTAATAATAGTAATAATAATATAATTAACATGAGTACTAATAATAATAGTAATAATAATATAATTAACCTGAGTACTAATATTAATAATAATATAATTAACCTGAGTACTACTACTAATAATAGTAATAATAATATAATTAACCTGAGTACTAATATTAATAATAATAATAATAATAATAATATAATTAACCTGTGTACTAATATTAATAATAATAATAATAATATAATTAACCTGAGTACTAATAATAATAGGAATAATAATAATATAAATAACACGAATACTAATACTAATACTACTAATACTACTACTACTACTAATAATAATATAAATAACACGAATACTACTAATAATAATAGTAATAATAATAATATAAATAACACGAATACTAATAACAATAAGGTAGTGGAAGGTTTCCTGCCTGTTTTTAATTGCTGGTAAAGGTCCCGAATGAATCCTGAATTTATTTATTACCAGCTATTTCAATATCTGGAAACATTTGGAATGACATTGTGAATAGATAAAGTTTTTTTTTTGAGGTACAGAACAATCTTTCATAATTTTGAATTAATTGATTTATATATTTTCTGTGTTAATAAAGTATTTTAAAAGTCAGTCAAGTTTATGTCTCTCTCTCTCTCTCTCTCTCTCTCTCTGTCTCTCTCTCTCTCTTTCTCTCTCTCAGTGTATCTTTCGCCATCTCTATCCCCCTTACTCTCTGTCTCTCTATGTCTGTCTGTCTCTCTCTCTCTCTCAGTGTATCTTTCGCCATCTCTATCCCCCCCTTACTCTCTGTCTGTCTCTCTCTCTCTCTCTCTCTCTCTCTCTCTCAGTGTATCTTTCGCCATCTCTATCCCCCCTTACTCTCTGTCTGTCTGTCTCTCTCTCTCTCTCAGTGTATCTTTCGCCATCTCTATCCCCCCTTACTCTCTGTCTGTCTCTCTCTCTCTCTCTCTCTCTCTCTCAGTGTATCTTTCGCCATCTCTATCCCCCCTTACTCTCTGTCTGTCTCTCTGAATGTTTCTCTCTCTCTCTCTGTGTCTCTCTCTCTCTCTCTCTCTCTCTCTTTCTCTCTCTCAGTGTATCTTTCGCCATCTCTATCCCCCTTACTCTCTGTCTCTCTATGTCTGTCTGTCTCTCTCTCTCTGTGTCTAACTCTCTCTCTGTCTCTCTCTCTCTCAGTGTATCTTTCGCCATCTCTATCCCCGCTTACTCGCTGTCTGTCTCTCTGTCTGTCTGTCTGTCTGTCTCTCTCTCTCTCTCTCTCTCTCTCTTTCTCTCTCTCAGTGTATCTTTCGCCATCTCTATCCCCCTTACTCTCTGTCTCTCTATGTCTGTCTGTCTCTCTCTCTCTGTGTCTAACTCTCTCTCTGTCTCTCTCTCTCTCAGTGTATCTTTCACCATCTCTATCCCCGCTTACTCGCTGTCTGTCTCTCTGTCTGTCTGTCTGTCTCTCTCTCTCTCAGTGTATCTTTCGCCATCTCTATCCCCGCTTACTCGCTGTCTGTCTCTCTGTCTGTCTGTCTGTCTCTCTCTCTCTCAGTGTATCTTTCGCCATCTCTATTCCCCCTTACTTTCTGTCTCTCTATGTCTGTCTGTCTCTCTCTCTCTGTGTCTCTCTCTTTCTGTGTCTCTCTCCCTCTCAGTGTCTCTCTCTTTTTGTCTCTGTCTCTCTCTCTCCTTGTCCCCTTCTGTCTCTCTCTTTTTGTCTCTCTCTCTCTGTCTCTCTCTCTCTGTCTCCTTGTCCCCCTTTGTCTCTCTCTGTTTGTCTCTCTCTCTCTCCTTGTCCCCTTTTGTCTCTCTCTCTGTGTCTCGCTCTGTCTCTCTCTCTGTGTCTCGCTCTGTCTGTCTCTCTCTGTTTGTCTCTCTCTGTGTCTCGCTCTGTCTGTCTCTCTCTGTTTATCTCTTTCTCTCTGTCTCTCTCTCTCTCCTTGTCCCCTTTTGTCTCTCTCTGTGTCTCGCTCTGTCTGTCTCTCTCTGTCTCTGTCTCTCTCTGTCTCTCTCTCTGTCTCTCTCTCTGTTTGTCTCTCTCTGTGTCTCGCTCTGTCTTTCTCTCTCTGTTTGTCTCTGTCTCTCTCTGCCTCTGTCTGTGTGAATGGGGTACGCTGTGTGTATTTTCAGACATGTTGGCATGGAGGGGGTCTGGCTGGCAAACAGAGGACAGGTGCAGGGTGTTTGTGTGCGGTAAAGTCACAGACACCTTGTCCTGTCTGTCAATGGCGTATCCGGCAGCTGCTGCCAATCCCTCCGGGTTCAGGGAGAGAGGGGGGAGAGGAGATCAGAGACACAGAGACATGGAGGGACTGTGGACAGGAGCTCTGCTAGCACTGATCTGGGGAACACTCCTAGAAGGTGGGTGCAGAATCAGGAACTGAAAGGGGGAATAAAACACAGGGGGCAGGGGGTGACTGGGCATGGGGTATAAATGGGGAGAGACTGGGCATGGGGTATAAATGGGGAGAGACTGGGCATGGGGTATAAATGGGGAGAGACTGGGCATGGGGTATAAATGGGGAGAGACTGGGCATGGGATATAAATGGGGAGAGACTGGGCATGCGATATTGATGGGAGAGACTGGGCATGTGGTGTAAATAGGCAGATACTGGGCATCGGGGTATTGGTGGGGAGGGACTGGGCATAAAGTATAAATGGGCAGAGACTGGGCATGGGGTATAAATGGGGAGAGACTGGGCATGCGATATTGATGGGGGAGACTGGGCATGTGTTGTAAATAGGCATATACTGGTCTGGGCATCTGGGTATTGATGGGGAGGGACTGGGCATGGGATATAAATGCGGAAAGACTGTGCATGGGATATTGATGGGGAGGGACTGGGCATGGGGTATATATGGGGAGAGACTGGGCATGGGGCATAAATGGGGAGAGACTGGGCATGGGGCAGATAAGAACCATTCGGCCCATCTAGTCTGCCCATTTTTCTAAATACTTTCATTAGTCCCTGGCATTATCTTATAGTTAGGATAGCCTTATGCTTATCCCACGCATGCTTAAACTCCTTTACTGTGTTAACCTCTACCACTTCAGATGAAAGGCTATTCCATGCATCCACTACCCTCTCAGTAAAGTAATACTTCCTGGTATTATTTTTAAACCTTTGCCCCTCTAATTTAAGACTATGTCGTCTTGGTCTGGGCATCGGGGTATTGATGGGGAGGGACTGGGCATGGGGTATAAATGGCTAGAGACTGGGCATGGGATATTGATGGGGAGGGACTGGGCATCAGCTATAAATGGGTGAGACTGGGCATGGGATATTGATGGGGGAGATTGGGCATGTGGTGTAAATAGGCAGATACTGGGCATCGGGGTATAAATGGGCAGGGACTGGGCATGGGGTATAAATGGGGAGAGACTGGGCATCGGGTACTGATGGGAGAGACTGGGCATGTGATGTATATAAGCAGATACTGGGCATCGGGTATTGATGGGGAGAGACTGGGCATGGGGTATAAATGGGGAGAGACTGGGCATGGGGTATAAATGGGGAGAGAATGGGCATGGGATATTGATGGGAGAGACTGGGCATGTGATGTATATAGGCAGATACTGGGCATCGGGTATTGATGGGGAGAGACTGGGCATGTGATGTATATAAGCAGATACTGGGCATGGGGTATTGATGGGGAGAGAATGGGCATGGGATATTGATGGGAGAGACTGGGCATGTGATGTATATAGGCAGATACTGGGCATCGGGTATTGATGGGGAGAGACTGGGCATGTGATTTATATAGGCAGATACTGGGCATCGGGTACTGATGGGAGAGACTGGGCATGTGATGTATATAGGCAGATACTGGGCATCGGGTATTGATGGGGAGAGACTGGGCATGTGATTTATATAGGCAGATACTGGGCATCGGGTACTGATGGGAGAGACTGGGCATGTGATGTATATAGGCAGATACTGGGCATCGGGTATTGATGGGGAGAGACTGGGCATGTGATTTATATAGGCAGATACTGGGCATCGGGTATTGATGGGGAGAGACTGTTCATGGGGTATAAATGCGGAGAGAGAATGGGGAATTGCAATAATCCTACTAAACAGCTGTGACTATAGAGATCTTTGTAAATGTTATTTGTCGCAGACAGAAAACGTAAATGATAAATTAAAGGCAAGGTTGGGGTGCTGAGTATTGAATACATTGGGGCACAATACATTGAAAACAAGGGCGGAAATCATTCTTATGCCCCCCCTGACCCCACCAGTCAGCAGGGGGAGATACTTACTAAAACAGGAGGCCTAATGTCCCCCCTCTGGTCCCCACCTATTAGCTCTAAAAATCACATACAAAGGGGGGTGGGAATGCCATTGTCGTCCACCCCAGTTGGCTAGCCACCCACCTAATCCTCTAGCCACTTCCGCTTAAAATAAATTAACCCTACCCACCCTAATAATATTAAGGAGGTCATTAAAAATAATACTTAGAATCTTCTGTCTTGTAAACTTTCTTATCTTCAGCCCCAAAAAGACCAAATAAAAAATAAACCATAGTACATGGTCCTAAAAATAAAAAAACAACTGATTAACAAAAAAAAACCCAAGAAAACCAAAACCCTGACCCAACAAAAACAGATCCATTTGTGAAAAGTGCTTTTAGGCGCTTCAAAGAAAACACGTCTGAAATGCCAGTCTATCAGCTGCTGCAACACTGATACCCACCACGTATGGTATACAGGGCAGGTAAGGTGACGTAACAAGAATTGGGGGGACGTAACATATATGAGAAAAAAAAGGGGAGAATCTTATGGCGCAGTACGAATGGAAAGTGGAATAAACTGCAGATATATAAAAAAAACACACTCTCACAAGTAGAGAGCCAAGAATGGGAAGGTCGCTTTGGTGTACTTAGGTGACACCTTTCCCTCTTCTCGTTGGTTTCCTTGTGCTCAAAGAGAAAGCAGAGAGGGGGACTTCTAGTGCAGTGAATAAGACACCATTGGTGAAGTGCTAAATATATTATATATTGCTCACCTTTGCCAGAGAGTAAAATAAACCTGGCTCTGGGTGTAAACGCCTATTACCCACTAAAGGGGGGTAACCTGTAGGCACCCAGACCACTTCTGCCCATTGGAGTGGTCTGGGTGCCAACTCCCATCACCCTTAATCCTGCAAGTGTAATTATTGCAGTTTTTATAATTACCTTGCAGGGTTAACTCCTCCTCTAGTGGCTGTCTATCAGACTATCAGACAGCCACTACAGGGACTTACGGGTTCTTAAAACACAAAAAGTGTTTTAAGCAACACTGGACGTCCTCACGCTATGCATGAGGACCTCCAGCTTCGCCCGAATCCTCATAGGAAAGTATTGAATAATGCTTTCCTATGGGGAGGTCTAATGAGCGTGCGTGGCTAATGCCTTGCATGTGCTTTAGGTCTCCCCCACCGTCTGATGTCGGTGGGGGAGGAGCGTGGGCGGAGCCTGACCCAGCACCGAGGGCCATCGGCGCTGGATTTAGGTAAGTCACTGAAGGGGTTTTAACCCCTTCAGCAACATGGGATGGGGGATGGGAGGGAGAGGGACACTGCAGGATTTGTTTTCCTTGCGCTAGAGAGTCCCTTTAAGGACCAGGGCTGTTTTTACATTTCTACGGGGTGTTTGTGTTTAGCTGTAATTTTCCTCTTACTCATCTAAAGTACCTACACATATTATATACCATTGTTCTCACCATTAAATGGTCTTTCTAAAGATACAATTATTTCCATCATATCATATAATTTACTAGAATTTTTTTTATAAAATATGAAGAATTTTTTTTATAAAATATGAAGAATTTTTTTTTAAAACACACTTTTTCTAACTTTGACCCCCAAAATCTGTTACACATCTACAACAGCCAAAAAACACCTGTGCTAAATAATTTCTAAATGTTGTCCTGAGTTTAGAAATACCCAATGTTAACATGTTCTTAGCTTTTTTTGCAAGTTATATTATTATTATTATTACCATTTATATAGCGCCAACAGATTCCGTAGCGCTTTACAATATTATGAGAAGGGATTTAACCAAAAATAGGACAATTACAAGAAAACTTACAGGAACGATAGGTTGAAGAGGACCCTGCTCAAACGAGCTTACAGTCTATAGGAGGTGGGGTATAAAACACATTAGGACAGGAAACAGCAATCAAATAAGGTGGGAGTGAAGCGGAGCTGGAGGAGAGAGTAGAGTGCTGCCCTTTAGGAGAGAGCAAGAGACAGGTATGTGAGGTAAGGGTTAGTCTTGGAGGCCATAAGCTTTCCTAAAGAGATGGGTTTTAAGGCACTTCTTAAACGATTGAAGACTAGGGGAGAGTCTGATGGTGGTAGGCAGCCTATTCCATAGGAAGGGAGCCGCCCGTGAGAAGTCCTGCAAGCGTGAGTTGGCCGTACGGGTGCGAGCAGCGGACAGGAGAAGGTCACGGGCAGAGCGGAGAGACCGAGAAGGGACATACCTATGGATCTGTGAGGAGATATAAGAGGGGCTGGAATTGTTCAGTGCTTTATAGGTGTGAGTTAGTACCTTGAATTGACTCCTATAGCATACAGGAAGCCAATGTAAGGACTGACAGAGGGGTGAGGTGTGAGAGGACCGACTAGAGAGGAAAACCAGTCTGGCGGCAGCATTCATTACAGATTATAGCGGGGCAATACGGCTATTGGGAAGACCAATCAGGAGAGAGTTACAATAGTCCATGCGAGAGATTGCTAGAGCATGGGCAAGCTCTTTAGTAGAATCTTGTGTAAGAAAGGGGCGGTTGCGGGCAATATATATATATATATATTTTTTTTATTAATCTTTTAATGTAAATCAAAACTGTAACAATTCTGGCAAAAATACATATTTGCAGAGATGGTCAAAATATTTAGTGCAGCAAAGTCTAAGCTACAAACCAGACTGACTCGAGCAAAGCTTGCAATGCCCTCGGAAAGAACCGGTCATAGAAGGTGGATGGAACAAGAAGTCTAACTCCGTTACTGTAAATACTGATTGGAGCATGTGGATTGCTAGCAGTGAGGAGTTATACATTCTGCTGTCATACAAAGGACGGGTCTGGAATATCTCCAGTAATTTGGCACTTTCAGTAACAATGCAAGTTTGTGCATCTATAAACTGCTTCAATCCTCTCTGAAGAAGGGGACATTTCCCATTTTTTTTAACAAGGCTGAAGTTGCATTACTTTATTATCCTAGAAAATTCAAAGCAGTTATTTGTAAAAAATAAAATAAAATAAACTAAAAATAAAGCAATGAGAGAATACTAAAGCTATGCTTTCAGGATTAGCTTATCTTCCAAATAAACAGACGACAATGGTCTCCCAAGTCCCATAGTAGCAACCTTTGGAATTCTACCCGGAAGCTCTGCTAACACAAGTAGAAATGACAAAAGATCACTGCGTGTGTCACATTACCATCCAAACCTACATAAGAAAAACCCCAAAACACTGCCTGTATCCCCGATTACCACAAAATGTATTAACTTGTACCCTTCGTGTGAAACCAATAAATTCTAAACCCAATGAATCTAGTCCCAGTAACGATCAATAGCAAGCAGATTATCTCTTTCTTGATCACAAACATAACGTCACCAAGTATGTGATCTCTGTGACTGTATTAAGTGCTATTTAACCCCTTAAGGACCAAACTTCTGGAATAAAAGGGAATCATGACATGTCACGCATGTCATGTGTCCTTAAAGGGTTAATGGCATGGCACATACTGTCCAGCAATAGTCTATTAGATTCATAACTGCTTACGGCATACTAAACCTTGTGCATGTTAACAGGAGGGATTTTCAGACAGCCGCAAGCTCGTTACAGTGGAACTAATGGGGGTCTTTTGATTAGGCCAACGTTTCTCACAATTAAAAGTTAAAAAGCAAAATTCTCAGTCTGCTAAATTGTTGCCGATAGGATATCAAACTGTATCTTCTCGTTCCAGAACACATAGATTTGCAGTGTGATGTCTCTGACTTTTTAATTGAGATGTGTAAAGCGTGGAGGAATATAGGAATATATATTTAGCAAGTCAAGCAATATAGTTGGATTTTTAGGTTTTCATTTTGTACGTGGTTTCATTTTTTGAACCATGCATTTAAGAAATTGGTTTTTAGAGGCTCTTGTAATCCTCACCCTAGCAACTCACGACTCCTCGGATTAAAACCTATAAACCATGTCGTTGTGATCCCACCTAGTACCAAAGGACATTAATGTTCAGAGTCCACGGAGGAAATATCCAGATTGTTGGTTCTAGAGTATGGTAAAGTAAGCATCATATCTGCTCAGTCATCGAAACCAGTTGTTTATTTCAAAATAAGGTACAAAATGCCAATGCCAAAAAAATTATAATAATAAGAGTCCTATATTTAGTAATGTTCTCCCTCAACCTCCAAGGGTTTCCTTAACCAAGACAAAAAAAATAGCTTCTAAAATCATTTAAACCGAGAGCCCACTGTGATTAGACTGATCGCTCCAAAATCGGTTTCACTGTACAAAAAGCATTTAATTTGATTAGACAAAACCAAAGATGATTACAGAAAACTGAAGTGCACTGCAGTTGTAGCTTACATAAAGTAAAAACAAAATCTCTCCACCACGTTGCAGAGCAGTCTCCTTACTTTACTGTAGCGTTCAAACAGCATCACTTTACATCTTTCTACATTGGTCAGTGTATCTCCACATTTTGCCTCTCCTCTCAGAGCTAAAGATTTCTTCATCATCATCTTATAGTCTTTAAAAGGTCCAGATCTCCTGCTCACTTACAATTTACAATCTGGGATTTCCAAGCCCATCTTAAGCCACGGGGAAGAAAAAAAGGTCAAGGGTTGTTGTACCTGTGGCTAGAGGGACCCCCGAGCTTTATATACTGTTTTACTAGGATTAACAGACAAGAGACATCTGGAATAAGGTTAAATGGGCGAGAAGTTATGGTTTCTTGTCTTCCCTTCCCTTCCAATAATTCCTGTAGATCTCCTCAAACATGTTCTTGCAAGGAATCTGAGCCTTTAGCTTGGAGCAGATGAGGAAGGAGCCTCCCATCTTGCGATGCAGAGAGTATGTTTCCTCTGGTGGTGGGACGAGCCAGTGTTTTAACATGACCGGTATCAGACCGTGGATCCGCTCTGTGGTACTCTGGCAACCAAAATTGAATGGAGTATTTGAAGCAAAGGCTTCACCCAGAATCAAAACCGCTTCCAAGTGTGCATTTTCCATTGCCTTGGATTCATAACCAGTCAGGAAATTCATTTCAATGGACTTTCTTAACAGCTTCTCCCGGTCTCTGTCAGCAGCAGCCCTGATTACCTCAATGTACATGTCCGTGAAATGCTCATCAAAGCCTCTTGTTGCTCCAAAGTCCAACAAAGTAACCTTATGAAGTTGTGGGTCATAAAAGAAGTTGGACCAGTTTGGGTCAGTCTGCATGAATCTGAACTCAAACAGCTCTCGCAGACACAGGAGTAGAATATTGGAGCAGATTTCTTGGCTCAGGCCCTCTGCTTGGTCAAGGGGGAAACCAATTCAGTGGTCAAGACATGGTCACTGCACAGCTCATCAACCACGCTGGGGACGGAGAAGAATGGATGGTCCTTCAGCAACTCTTTAAATTTTTTTATCACAAGCTGCTTCCCTTTTATAATCGCACTCCAAGGCCAGCTCTCTGCTCAGAACGCCAATCAGGTGCTCCGGAAAGAGGCCTTCAGGAAGAGCGTTGCTCATATTCAGAACAGTCATGAGGTTAGTCACATCACTATGGATGCTCTGAGCCAACCCAGGATACTGAATTTTCATGGCAACCTCTCTTCCATCTTTGAGTCTGGCGAGATGGACCTGTCCAATGGATGCAGCAGCAAAGGGACGCTCCTCAAAGAAATCGAGCTGGTCTCGCCAGTTGGGGCCCAGATCTGCGTTTAACGTTTTCATCATTTGCTTAATGGGCATGAAGTCTGCACTCTGACGCACCCTCTCGAAGATCTTTTGCAGCTGGGGATTGATGAAGGCATCATCTTGAATGCTCAGCATCTGTCCCAGTTTTAAAGCCGCTCCACGGACCTTGCGCAGAGTCCTCACAATCCGCTCTGCATTGGCTTTGGACAAGAAGGGACTGGACTCCATTACAGATTTTTTACCGTTACTGTCCTCGGCTTTTGGAGATAAGCTTTTCTTTGCTACTTCAGCCAACGCGCCTAAACCCAGACCAACGCAAAGTAGATGGTGGGAACCGCACTCAATCCCAGCGGCCAAGGGTGCTCCGGATCAGGACCAGCAATCCCAGAATTATACACGAAAGAAGAAAGGACCACAGGCACTTCCAAATTGAAACCGTATGCAGATTTATTAGGAAAAAAATGCAACGCCAAGCAACGTTTCGACCAACAAGGGTCTTTTTAAACCCAGACCAACAGCCAAACCTCCAAAGTTGGCAAGCCTGCCGATCCGCGTGACTGGTACCTTCCGCTCACGTGCTCGTTCACTGAGCATATGTTTGTGGGGTTTGGGTTCAGTTTTGTTTTTCGCTTCTCTGGCCTTTTCAATATCCTCTGCTGGTAAGCCGCTGACAGAGCTGTGGTCCTGGTGGAAGCCCCTCTTTTGGCCTGCTGCAGCAAATGCACCAGCCGTATGTCTAATTTTGCCAAATAAGGTCCCATTGTCCTTTTGAGAATCTGGGTCCGGATGAAAAGGGTTGTCCATTTGACTTTGGCTCCTGTAGGTGTTATCAGTGTTGTGAATTTCCGATTTTGCTTCTGTGTGGTGGCTACTGATATGTTTTAATGCAAAGCAATAAATAATAGCTTTTTTTGTCAATGAGTAACATTGCATAGTTTATATTAGAGTAACATTGTGAAGGGCATAGGTGAATAACATCTGTAACATTAGACTGTAACATTGGGTTGAGTGCAGAGTAACATTGTGTGTAGGAGACTAATGTGTAACTTGTAGCTGAGTAACATTGTGTAGTTTAGAATAGAACTGTGTAGAGTACAGAGTAACAATGTGCAGTATACAGAGTAACAATGTACAGCGTATAGAGTAACAATGTGTAGTATACAGAGTAACAATGTACAGCGTATAAAATAACAATGTATAGTATACAGAGTAACAATGTACAGCGTATAAAATAACAATGTATAGTATACAGAGTAACAATGTACAGAGTATAGAGTAACAATGTGTAGTATACAGAGTAACAATGTGTAGTATACAGAGTAACAACGTACAGAGTAACAATGTGCAGTATACAGAGTAACAATGTACAGCGTATAGAGTAACAATGTGTAGTATACAGAGTAACAATGTACAGCGTATAAAATAACAATGTATAGTATACAGAGTAACAATGTACAGAGTATAGAGTAACAATGTGTAGTATACAGAGTAACAATGTGTAGTATACAGAGTAACAACGTACAGAGTAACAATGTGTAGTATACAGAGTGTAACGGACCGTTGCACACACAAGAGGATAAAACCCAGTTTAGGCGATATCCCCCTTTCCCATAGACCAGCAGCTACTGCAAGCACCAATCTCCCGGACTGAGTCTTGGGTCAATATAGGCAAAGTGTATTTGTGAAGGCAAAGTGTTATTCCTAACAACGGGAATATTATTATTATTATTATTCAAAATGTAAGCTCGTATAGTCAAAACGGGAATAAGATCCATCCCCTCTTTGGACCAGGGTCCTGGATTACCATTCCACCCGGTGATCTGGGGCCAGGTCAAAAAAAACCCAGTGGCAAAAACTCATATTTGAGGAAAAAAGCACATCTGGGGAAACTCTGAGTGAGGGCCATCCCCTCACGTTGACAGCATTAGTGACTTATAAAACCCTGCATTTGTAAGTAAATAGCTGGGTATCGGGATTGGGAAACATTTCTTGATTAGTTTCAAAAGGCCCATTTACATATTAAATCATGAGATAACTTATAATCAGCTTGTAATTCTAACAATAATCCCAATCATGACCTTGCATCCTATGTCTCCTAATTACATCCCTATTTCGATGGTCCAGTCATATCCACACTTAATAAATGGGAATCCATCCTTGGTACACTCAACATACATCAATGACACACATAGTACATCCATGCCTGAGTAAGTTAACACTTCCTCTCTCTCCGGCTAACTCTACAAAAATAAAAATAACAAAATAGTTCAATAGTCCAGCATAGTCCAGCATAGTCCTAAAAAATAGAATAAGTCTTTCAAGGAGAATAAAGAATGTTAGACACCATAAACTTTGTTCCATAATCTTAGACACCATAACATAGCTAAGGGTAGCAATATGGCTGACAACAAGACAATGTCAGCTTCCACGTACGAATCTTGTACGAATCTTCCAACTCCCGAACTGGAAACACACGAACCCTGGAATCAGCCGAACAGGAAAAGCATACAATCCGCTTACACTCCTGGCAGTCAGCATACAATCCAATTCCCCCAAAAACGAGACGACACATCGGTTTGAGGGTCAAGCAGAATCTGAGGTCCTGGCACACCCAGCCTGGTTTTTATTACGGTTGTGCACATACAGGACACACCCAGGGGGAGGCATAAAATAACCAATCAAGTAACAGTACAACCCACACATCCCCTCCCCTCAGATAAGCAGTTAACATAATTACTACATACAGTAAAAATACAGTTTCCACACATACTCTGTAACTTTAAAACCATACATCATATTCACATAAAAATACATATCCACAATCAATCCATTCAGGGGAACAACATATTAAAAAATGGCATGAATCGGACCAGAGGTTCAAAAGTTAGTAAAAGTATCTTTTGTTCCCCCTGGCTGGCAGTATTTTAATCTGGTCACACAGTAAAAGTAAAAACATCCCCACAATGCATCCTGGTTTCCTCCCTTCTGCCCTGGAGATAATTGGAGAAGTAATCCAATTATCTCCCAGGTCAAAGACAAAACTCCATTACACATGTGGGGACCTAAATACAGGATTATGTTTTAAAATATATAAAGTTACTTTTCATACATTAAACACAGACATGTAACATATCCCCAGATAGCTCAGGTCTGCGTGCACATTATTAGGTGAATGGCACGCAGACCACACAAATACAGTTTAATTGCCATGGAGCCAGTCTTTCCCATAGTCTTTCATTATATGAATAGGCTCCATGGCATAGCTATCTGGGGGTATCACTGCTCACACAGGGTAAGTACCGAATGGCCCCACTGTGTTTAAAGGGCCAGAATGAGTGACATGCACTCTGTTAGGACCGAATACGTTTTGTAAAAGGGCCCAATCTCCCAGGGCCATAGTCCAAAGGCAAGAGGCGGGCAAGCAGCCCCCTCCAAGGACACGTGGCGAGGTCGGTTTCGCCACACAGAGTAACAATGTACAGAGTACAGAGTAACAATGTGTAGTATACAGAGTAACAACGTACAGAGTACAGAGTAACAATGTGTAGTATACAGAGTAACAATGTACAGAGTACAGAGTAACAATGTGTAGTATCAATGTACAATGTACAGCGAGTAACAATGTACAGCGTATAAAGTAACAATGTATAGTATACAATGTATAGTATACAGAGTAACAATGTACAGCGTATAGAGTAACAATGTGTGGAATACAGAGTAAGAATGTACAGAGTACAGAGTAACAATGTGTAGAATACAGAGTAAGATGTTACAGAGTACAGAGTAACAATGCATAGTATACAGAGTAACAATGTACAGCGTATAAAGTAACAATGTATAGTATACAGAGTAACAATGTACAGAGTATATAGTAACAATGTGTACAATACAGACTAATGTGTAACTTGTAGTAGAGTAACATTGTGTAGTTTAGAGTAGCATTGTGTAGCAGAGTAACATTATAGTAAAACTACCTCAGTTGTCCCATCATGCTTTTCCCTCTTATTTCCCTTGCCCCCTCTGCCTTCTCTGCCCCCTTTGAGCCTGTCCTTTTCCTGATGGGTGGTTCACTGTGGTACGGCAATGGGGAGTCAGTGCTGCTAATTACAGATCTCTCTCCTGTCTCAGCGGGTATTTAGATATCGTAGCAGTAAGTACATTGACTGGTTTGTTTCCTGTTAGGCTTTGTAGCTGCTCACGATGAAGGCTCCCTGAGAGACAAACTCTTTGAAAATTACAGCGCCAACATCCGTCCGACCAGGAAACACAACGAGAAAGTTACAGTGCAAGTGGGCATGACATTGGCTCAATTCATCAGCCTGGTAAGGAAGCAGGTCTAATATATATAATAATATATCCCAACCCCTGACAGGAGCAATTGTAACAATATAATAAACGTTATACATTAAACGTTAACATTCACCTGTCCGTGGGATTAATGTCGTGACCAATTAGTGTATGTAAAGGGGATATTTTAGTTTTTCTTTTTAATAAGTGTAATACAATATTTATCTATTGTGTGTAGATAAAATTAGTAATTTGGACAATTGTATAATAAGGCTACAAGATACAAAAGACTTGAATAAAAATTGAAGGGGTCTGAATACTTTCTGAATGCACGGTATATAACTTTATTAAATAATTAAATACTGGATTTTGTTTTTGTGGTCATTATTAAAATAATTGTGCTGGAAAAGGTCCCAAAATATGCTACATTAAGGTTTTACAGGAAATGCATGTTCTTTTAAAGTTTTGATTTCTTCTTTCATTAGCTAACTTTACCTAAACTCACACAGGAGCCTGCTCTTCACTAGCTGACTATTAATAAAAAAACAAACAAACAAAAAACAACAACCTGTAAACAGGAAGTGTGTAAGGATGCGATCTGATTGACAGCCAAGGGGGGTGTGGCTAGGGCTGAATAAACACAGTTCTTTAAACTATATCACAGAGAACTGAGCAGATAGAATGATTTATACACCAAAACCACTTCATTAAGCTAACATTATTTTGCTCCTTAAAGTGTGCCTTGAACACCAAACACTGGCCTCCATTTAATTTTTTTGGATAAGCTCTTCAAATTATTCAAATCTGTTACAAAAACTTTCCCAATTACCTATCTACAAAAAAATTCCGAGATGTTTTAATGGGGAATTCTGTAGATAAATTATTTGTAAAGTTTTTTCTAACAGTGTTGAATCATTTGAAAATGAATGCAAATGATTAAATTGAAGTCCATGGAGCATTAAAATTATGTAACTGTAGGTGCTTATTGTGTAGTACAGTAGAAAGGAAAAGTCCAAGATTCCAGTAGGACCCATTCAGGGAAATCCGTAGTGTTTCACACCTTCTCACTAACCTCTTCTCTTTCTATAGAATGAAAAGGATGAGAAACTCAATACGAAAGTGTACATGAATCTGGTTGGTATGGCGTGTCTACAGCCCCGTTACAGTGTTACTTGGTTGCATCTATCTTGGTGAAGGACTGTGTGCACTCTGATAATAATGTATTATCAATATATTATCAATATATTAGAAGCCATGGCAGGTACAGGTTCCAGCCGTTTCATTGATTTGGCAACATTATAAACTCATTAATGTGACAACACAACCGATGATGTCAAAAAGTGGGGCACACTCGGTTCCTCCAGGAAAATTAAGAGGATAACCCTAAAAGGAGACCAAATAGTTTTGTTGGGCCCGACACTAATTATGTTTAAGATCACTGGGGGAGATGGGGAAGGGGGCCAGCAGAACCCCAAATCATTAATTAAAGTGAATAAAACAATGGAAATTTTTATTAATTCATTGTAAAAACACATAAAACAAAAACACACCAAAATAGTGAACTCTCTATCATAAAGTGTACGCACTAATGGAAGAAACTGGACGTTTGAGTAAATATAGATTTCTAAGGGCTCATGGAATGACTTGATATGTGGATCGTAGTCAACAGGCAATTCCTCAGGTTTCGGAGACTAATGATCACTCCAACTCAACTCTTGTTCACTCACAGGGAGATGTCACCACTGCCAAAGGGTGGTCAAAGAATGAATTTGACATGATACAAGTATGGTGGTATTGTAACCAAGTAATCATTTCACAAAAAAGGCATTGTACGTAACTACAAGCATATTGTTAGATTCTAGAAGAAACAGATAGGGAGTAGATAGCCTGGCAATCAGCTTTGTACACTTCACAGAGGACCAGGCAACGTACAGGAGTAAAGTCAAATGTAGATAGGTAAGTTAATAAAGACTAGTTTAGGTAGATCCTACATAATACATGGTGTATCATGCTTATCAGCCACGAGAGTGGGAACACTACATCGAATGACCCCACAAAATCCCCACAAAATCCACCCCAATCACATGACCATATCCTAAGTATTCGTTACTACCACTGGACCTGTACATAAACTGGTCCAGTTTCTTTAATCAGATAGAGGGTTCACTTTTTGGTGTGCTTGTTTTCTGTGTTATACCTCGTTCATAGCGTTTTCATACCATTTTATTGATTTGTCCCTCCGTCAGATCTATTTCCTAGGTCCCACTAGTTGTTTTTTTTCCATCTTTCCTCCATTGCTTCCGATGTTTTAATCAACTTCCTTTCCCCATTTCCTCAGGTCTGGACGGATTATCGCCTAACATGGAATCCCAAAGAGAATGATGGTATCACATCTTTACGAATATCCTCGGGAAACGTCTGGAAACCAGATATCATCTTAATGAACAAGTGAGAGACCTTGTGGGCTAACGGTCACAAGATGGGAGGTTCCTTCTATGCTTGTCTCCAACATTCTTTGCTTCTCTTTACTTCTCTCATTTCTCGTAGTTATGATGGGAACTTTAACATGGCTCTGGATGTAGATGTTTTGGTCGCATCCAATGGAAGTGTGACTTGGGAGCCACCGGGTGTGTTCCAGAGTAGCTGCAGCATTGAAGTGAGTTACAGGACAATTAGTGTGATGTGTAAAGTGCTTGTTGGGTCTCACGTTGGTTTAAACAATCCTGTCTCTGTCTGAAAAGGTCCAGTACTTTCCCTTTGACTGGCAGAATTGCAGTATGGTGTTTCGTTCTATCACGTATTCTGCGGAGGAGGTAACACTTGTCCATGCCAAGGATGCTCAAGGAAAGGACATAACACAAGCCGTTATTTTCTCCAACACATTCGAGGGTGAGTGATAAGGACTTCTAAATGAGTAAATCCATAAACCAATTCAATATTGATTAGATCAAGCACAGGGTCCAATCAACGACAAGTGACACTTATTATATCATTATAATCATTTGTGTTTATAGTCCTTGGTCTAGAATAAAGTTATTTTTTTTGTTTATTTTGTTAATATTTTTCATTTGTATTTTTGTTTCCTACAGAGAATGGGCAGTGGGAGATTCGACATCGCTCTTCACGAAAGAACACAATCCCCACAGATCCATCGTACGAAGATATCACGTTCTACCTGGTGATTCGGAGGAAACCTCTCTTCTACATCGTGAATATCATTGTTCCATGTGTTCTCATCACCATCCTGGCTATTTTTGTCTTCTACCTTCCCCCAGATGCTGGTTAGAACCCAAATCTTATAGTAATATTCCTACAAGTTATTTTACTGATGAAAGTGTCTTGTCAATCCACATTTTTTATTAACCATAAAAATATTAATCTCCAATGGGACGTGGGACACAAAGGAACTGGGGCAAAGAGTGAGATGGTAAACGATAACAGGTCAGTAGTGAGTGAGAACTGAAATCAGCAGTTGGTAAGAGGAATCTAAAGATTATAGCTGTAAAGACAGATTAGTAGTTTGTGGGGATATTTATGGGATAATAATTGTAAACAGAGAGAATTGCCCACGAGTTTCAATTCTCAGATCCCTAATCGTTATCGTTATAAGTGAAAGGTAAAACCATATACCGGTAATTAAAATCACAAATTGTTATAAAAATATAATTTTTATTTTTAACAATTTAAATTAATAATGATGAGTAACATGCATGATAATAATCAATGGAATTCGAGTATAACAATATGCAATACAATATGGCAATAATCAATGAATATTCAGTATAAAACAATATGCAATACAATAGGCAATTTACTTCCTGGTTAGTACAGCATAGACTCCATTAGCTGTCAAGACTGATTTACGATAGGTTTCAGAGAAGGAATGTGAGTTTCACACTGAGCTGCAGTGTAGGGCAATAGGACTTAGCTAGCAGTTAGAAATAACCCTTTCAATGCTGGCTAGACCTCTTCTAGGGATTTAAGATCTACTCTTGTGTAATTTTAAATAAAAATAATATTTAAATAGTCAGTAACCACTCCTTGATCCATCCAATGAGAAATCTACATGTTACATAAGCTGATATTTTAATTAATTTGTCTAAATAGATATTTTATCTTATTTTAGAGCCAATCAATACAGCTGGATAAATGGTCATGATATGCTAACGTGATATTAATCACACAAATACATTAATGGCTATATTAATCCCAGCTGCAGATGGGATGCTATAACCATATATATATATCCTTTAATAATTAAGATTTCTAAATATGAAATCTAATCACGATTTATCCAGTCATATATCATGCTATTAATTTTAATTAATTTAAATTAATTAATTAAATGCCTGTATATTTACCAGTTAAGTAGATATATTATCATCAGATGTTCTCAGGTAGCTAAGTGTCATGGGTCTCTTTCTCTGCATGGAGTGTAAGAGTTTCTTGGTTACTCTGATCGCCCGATTCTGCCTGGATCTCTCTGAATCCCCCCAGAGTGTTTTAATGTCTCTCTCTTCAATCTTTGAATTTTCGAATCTTCCCTTGTCTTAACTTTTTAAAGGGAAAAATTCCTTAGGTGATAGCCAATCACAAATGTGGGGTGTGGTTGCCTTCTTCTACACATACCTATCCAGGAAAGAGTTAACTTTTCCTGGTGGCTTTTTTTGACGTCATTTACGTTATCTCTATGTTTGCCCTAACTCAAATCTTCTGTCAGATCAAGAGGATTTCTTCAGACTATGCGTCTGCAAATTCTGCTATAATTCCTAAAATTGATAGTTTGTGAACTAAGTTTCACCTTAAACTATAATGGGACGTTGTACAATATCGAAAGAAAAATGTAATTATTTAATCCTCTGTCACCCAGGTCTGGGTTTTTAGAATTTATTATATTCCATTAGTACCTAGACAGTCTGTCCACCCCCATTCTCAATGTCTTATCTATTTGGTTTGTTTATATACACATTCCATTCACCTTGGGCAAAGCAGTCAGTTTTAGAGAAAGGATAGAATTTCTGTGTCTCTTTTGTTAGCTTGAAACTAACAAAATGGAGTCTTGTCTGTTCAACAATGACTTCAGAGTATACACTTTGTATTTCTATCATAGCACAAAATGTCTGCCGATATAAATACCCTGACAAGTTGCTGTGAGGAGTTCAGTTGGTACAGTGTAAATATTCAGCCTGCTTGCTACATATTATTTAAAAAGAAAAAAGTAAAGAGCTGTCCTAATTCCTGTACAGGGCAGAATAATTGGAACACGAGAGATCATTCAGTTACCCTCACAATGATTAGTGTGATGTGGTTGAATATAAAATTGCTTACCACCTAAATTCATTCTGGGCCCCAGTACCTAACATTCGTTACAAATTGTAACGGATCACCTGTACTCCGACCGAGTACCTTCCATTGATGGACGCTTCCTAGCTTGCGCCGAGGACCATAAGCACCGCACCAGACACCACAACCACGGCAGACTCCACAACCTCCGTAGCTTAACTGGAGTCTCACCGTCTTCCTTCCACCCTGGATCAGCTTCTGTCCTCCAGGACCGTGTGGGAAAGACCTCTCCTCCAGGAGAGCGTATCAGGAACAAGCTCTTAAAAGAGCTAAGTGATTAAAGCTCAGGGGAGTATGCAGAGCATAGCAATCCCCAGCGTGAATATAGCTGTCCCCTCCAATCACGAGATAAGACTACGTGTTAAGGGTCAAGAAGATCTGTTTTAATCAGCAAATGCAGGTTTTACACACAGTTACCACCCACATGGTTTTGTAGAACAGCGAATCAAACACGTACAATACAGTTAAACACTCCAGCAAAATCCTCCCCTCTGCCTGTCATAGAATTACTGTACACAATGGGTTAATGTAATTATCACAGGCAGGAAAATACAGTTTTTATACAATTCTTATAACTCACAAAATATACATACAATCTCCATCAGCATACTTCAAATACAAACATACACAAAAATCAGACAATTCCCTCCAGTGGTTAAAAAGTTAGCTGGAAGTCCTTTTTGACCGCCCGTAAGCATGGCTTTCCTGCCCAAAACAGTTCCATAGATTTGGGCTGTGCGGTTGGTCTATTTTACACTGAAAAATAAGTAAGTCCCATTCGAATGCACGAATGGGGCACCGTTCGTGCAAATGGCTTAGTATAACTGTGTGTTCGAATCGTTGAACGCACTTCGATTTTAGCCAAAGTATTGAAGCGGAGGAGAAGGTAAGGGTCAGCGGTATTCGTGCAAATGTGTAGCCGATTTTAGTTCCATGGATTTGACGGCACACACTGCTGACCGCGTTCGACTAAATAAAGATGGCCACCGCCACGTGTTCGACTGTACGAACGGCGGGCACCCAGCGGTCGGCAATTAACCTGCGGTTAACCGACAGCCTGGGAGGTAAATTGCCGGCACACTTCCACTTGTGTGTGGTCCGCCTGTGCAGTAATTGGTTCGGTAAGCCCCATTTACCGAACCAAGTGGGAAAAGGACATGAGCAAGTTATTTTCACAGTCTGGGGACTCTGGGGACACGGTTTTAAATGGGCACTGTTCCATTTTTCACTAAGTCCCAGTAATGTGCTTAAAGGGCCAGCACTAGTCCAATAAAGTCCATAAGCCCAAATAATGTTTTTAAAGGGCCATACACCCCAGGGCCATAGTGACAGGGCAAGAGGCTGGCAAGCAGGCCTCTCCAGGACCAAGTGGCGAAGGGCACTTTGTCACAGAAATAAACTCAGGAAAACATGTATCCAATATAAAGAATTAACCTCCAGCTCTCGGAGATGGCATGATAACTAGTGTTGGGTGTAAAATACTTGTAGTGGCCACTAGATGGGGCTCGTGTCTACTTTACTAACAAGCCAAATCTATTGTCCACAGAAAGATCAATACATAGAATATTGATTATGGGTTCTGAGGTCACCTATATCAGAGCCGTATAAGAAAACGCCGCAACGAGGTACAGATAATGTAAGAACCTCGATTTGGTAAATTAGGTCCACCCTAATGAGATTGAGTACTGTCTCATAGTGAGTACACTTACTGGATCATGGTCGACTAACCCCATGATGGGCCGTTCTAAACTGGGTCAATGTGGGAATAAACACAGGGGGTTTATAAATGGAACAAGCTAGTAATACTGTCCTACACCACGGCTGATACAGACATATCAACACAGCCTGCCATACCCTATAGATGGCATTGGATATAGTATATATGTAGCGGAGAGACGATATTTCACAGCTATACTCCACTAGAGATCCCAGTGAGGCTCAGGAACAGGATGATGATAAATCCACAGGCAAGGTTTCCAGCAGGTAAAATAATACAGCAGTATCCCAACGCAATCCCAATAACTGGACGACACACAGTTTCAGGAGCAGAACTGACAATCTTTATTCTACAGTGCCTTATAAAGCATGCTCCCATGCAAGGGAGTAGTTTCTAACAATCAGTACAGTGCCCAATCGGTGATTAGTAACCTCCCACACATCTCCTCCCCTCCTCTCACATCATAATCCCCTTATACTGTACCCGAATTTCCCCAGTTTCTGGATGTACCCCTAAACGTAGGGGTACACCTTTAAGAATGGTATCCCCTGATAGCCCTGATCTGGGTGAGCAACATACTCAAAAATCACCCAGATCGGACCAGGGGTTCGGGAGTTATGACCAGGTACAGATTTGACCGACCGCATGGGTAAAGTATCCGAAAACAGTTCCATGCATTTTGGCCCTGCGGTCGGTCACAAACAAGGGAATAGAAATAGGTGAATTACTTGTGTTATGTAGCCTGGGGAGGATTCGAATGAATCCCCCAGTTCGTGGGGTTCTTTCTACCGAACAGCGGGCCGTTCGGTAGTTTCCCCACGAAGTACTGGAAGTCTGGAGGTCTCAGCGGTGTTTGCCTAGTCAAGTGTCCGATTTCAGTTCCAGACACTCGACGGCAAAACACCACTGTTCGGTACTCTAAGATGGCCGCCCGCCACGTGTTCGTATCCCGAATGGCGGCCACCCAGAGAACAAAGACCACACTGCACGGATGGCTAATTACCCGTTTGCAACATTGTTGCAAACGGTAATTGAAGGCACCCTTCACACAAGGAGGTCTGGTTGTTCGGTAGTCTCATTCCCTTGCTTTATTCGAATGATTCTACCGAACAACCAGAGGAATACATTATTTTACACACATAAAACTGGCAATATACATGAATACAGTTATTCCCATGAATTTCGTAGGACAGCCCAGTACCAATCCGCTACAATATATATACTGTCTATACATCAGATGAAGTACGAAACCTGATTGTCTACCTTGGACAATAATGACATATATGTTTAGAGAGGGGTGGTGGTGATGGTATAGAGAGGGTGGTGGTGGTATAGAGAGCAGTTGGTGAGATGGTATAGAGAGGGTGGTGATGATGGTATAGAGAGAGCAGTTGGTGAGATGGTATAGAGAGGGTGGTGATAGTATAGAGAGAGCAGTTGGTGAGATGGAATAGAGAGGGTGGTGATGGTATAGAGAGAGCAGTTGGTGAGATGGTATAGAGAGGGTGGTGATGGTATAGAGAGAGCAGTTGGTGAGATGGTATAGAGAGGGTGGTGATGATGGTATAGAGAGAGCAGTTGGTGAGATGGTATAGAGAGGGTGGTGATAGTATAGAGAGAGCAGTTGGTGAGATGGTATAGAGAGGGTGGTGATGGTATAGAGAGAGCAGTTGGTGAGATGGTATAGAGAGGGTGGTGATGGTATAGAGAGAGCAGTTGGTGAGATGGTATAGAGAGGGTGGTGATGGTATAGAGAGAGCAGTTGGTGAGATGGTATAGAGAGGGTGGTGATGGTATAGAGAGAGCAGTTTGTGAGATGGTATAGCGTTATTGTGATGGTGTAGAGGAAGGTCTGTGACTGTTAAACTTCCTACTTTGATGAACACATTTCTCCATCCCCTTCATTCTTTCTTCTTCCTTAATACTCCCACATTGATCAAATATCCCCCCACATTGTCTAATATCCCCCCACATTGTCTAATCTCCCCCCACATTGTCTAATATCCCCACACATTGTCTCATGTCTCCCCACATTGTCTCATGTCTCCCCACATGCTCTCATGTCTCCCCACATTGTCTCATGTCTCCCCACATGCTCTCATGACTCCCCACATTGTCTCATGTCTCCCCACATTGTCTCATGTCTCCCCACTTGCTCTCATGTCTCCCCAGGTGAGAAGATGACTCTCTCAATCTTCGCCTTGCTCACTCTCACTGTGTTCCTGCTGCTTCTTGCAGATAAAGTGCCCGAGACTTCATTAGCAGTCCCCATCATAGTTAATTACCTCATGTTTACTATGACGCTCGTTACCTTCTCTGTCATTCTGAGTGTCGTAGTCCTGAATCTCCATCATCGCTCGCCCAACACGCATCAAATGCCTCAATGGGTGCGCCAGGTAATGAACAAATGTATATTCTGATAGGAAAGATTTGCTATTACATGTAATTATTATTATTAATTATTATTACTTATGACTATAGGCAGTTGTTATATGTGTGTAGTAAAACCAGTTTAAAGTTTGTATCATGGAAATGTCACCAGCTAAGAACAATATGTGTGTAAGTTGGTTAATGCACCAATTGAATAACTTTTTCAATGTGGAGTCCATGGATTAACTGAGCCCCTCACCTTCCAATGAACATTCTGAAATGATTGAAAATCTCACATTACTACCATTGGTCTCCTAGAGGCCGCCTGAGTCCCCTAATTGTTAATCCTGTTCTGCTGGTAAAACACACTTTGGGACATATTCCCTAAACTGAAAATTAAAGATAATTTTTACCCTAAAACCTAAATACCTGTATGTTCTGCTTAGGTTCTGCTTATGACCAAGGATCAGAACGTCACATTCCTGCTTTTTGTGTGAATGAACTATTGTATTCATTCCCAATCTGCTCCCTATATTATATTTTAGCCGCTCTCTTTACGCCATTTCCCTGAACCTTGCGCTCACTCTAATTCCAGATATTTATCTTACATCTACCTCGATACCTTCGAATCCGCCGACCCAAACCAGAGCCGTCGCTGCCAGTGCTACCTTCACCACGCCCGGTCACTGCGCCACGGCACGCCGATGAGTACTTTATACGAAGGCCGGAAAGTGACTTCATCCTGCCTAAGGCTGACAGGTGCGTACTGAGTATACCATAGAATGGTGGTGAGTATCTGTACAGGAGGGGAGTAACAATGTATTTATAATCATACTTTCATATTATTTCCATTTTATTGAGATATGGTCTCCAGGATCTACTGAAATCTCAATGTATCCTCCTGGTAACATAGTGTTTACTTATACTACTGTGATACTATGTATTAAATAGAAAAAAGGGATTTGTGGGCACACCCGGAACATGCATTCTGCAGGAATGATGCTACCGTAGAAACCAGAATGTATTCATAATACAGATTAAGGAGCAGCACACACATAAGAATACATCTTTAAATTCTATAAGGCTACTTTTAATCACCTATCTCAGCAAACAAATATGGGGATGCAGACCCACTATATGGTCATCTCGTGTTAAGCCCACTGCTACTTCAAAGTACCCCAATATCCGTGCGTCCTACACTAATTATATCACAGTACCCCAATATCCGTGCGTCCTACACTAATTACATCACAGTACCCCAATATCGGTGGATCCTACACTAATTATGTCACAGTACCCCAATATCGGTGGATCCTACACTAATTATGTCACAGTACCCCAATATCGGTGGATCCTACACTAATTATGTCACAGTACCCCAATATCGGTGGGTCCTACAGTAATTCAAAAGTGGAAGACAAATTAAACAGTGCTAGTGCTAAATGTATTTTAATAATCTGTTTATGGGCATTGTGAATATATATCATGCAAAATGAATGTGAGTGCTTTGATGTATATACACACAATGCATATAATATATCTGCTCTATGAAAATTATAAATAAAGGGACATTATTATCCAAAACCTCCTCAAATGTATACCTTCCTGTGATCACCACCAAAAGGGGCCTCTGAAGCTGAGATAAGTCATTTCAAGTAAATTTGTAATATTTAAAACTGTATTTGTGTGTGTGTGTGTGTGTGTTGTTCCTTAATCTGTGTTTACTAGTAGAGTTGAGCGGACACCTGGACGTTCGGGTCCGGCGGGTTCGGTCGAACTTTGAAAAAAAGTCCGGGTTCGGGCTCGAACTTGACCCCGAACCCCATTGAGGTCAACGGGGACCCGAACTTCTGGCCACAAAAATGCCTCTAAAAATGTCCTGGAAAGGGCTAGAGGGCTGCAAAAGGAAGTAAAATGGGGGTAGGAGTAGGACAAGTGCCCTGCAAACAAATGTGTATAGGGAAATCACTTAAAATAACATAAAATAAGCAGCCGCTTAGTAGATAACTCCCTAATTCCCACGGTATCAGGGAGCTATCTGCCAAAAGGCTGAAAGACCTAAATTGGTCTTTCAGCCACATTTACTAATACTAAGTATTAGTAAATTCAGCCCCTACTTGCTATACCGCGAGTAGGGGCGTGTCTAGCCAGTGGCTGCTCACAGTAAAAAAAACAAAAAAACACCTAATGCCCCCACCCCTGTGCGACGAGTGGGGCCCTAAATAAAAATGTGACGGGGGGGACCTACTGTGCGGTGGGTGGGGGCCATAAATAAAAATGGGGGGGGGAACCTAATGTCCTCCCCCCGGCCCCAACCCCTGAGCGGTGGGTGGGGGCCATAAATAAAAATGGGGGGGGGGAACCTAATGTCGTCCCCCCGGCCCCAACCCCTGAGCGGTGGGTGGGGGCCATAAATAAAAATGGGGGGGGGGGACCTAATGTCGTCCCCCCGGCCCCACTCCTGCATGGCAGGTGGGGGCCATAAATGACAATAGGGGGGATCCTAATGTGACGGAGCTGTGGGGGGAGTGGTGTGTGGGAGCCATAAATGAAATCCCCCCCCCAGGTGACTAGTCCCCTAGTCACCCCCCTCCCCCCAAAAAAATGACCCCTACCTACCCCCCTCATCCTAAAAATAATGAGGGGGGAACCCTTGTCTAAATACCTGTTAAAAAAAAATAATACTTACCATTTGATGTCTTCTTTCTTCTAAAATCTTCTTTTTTCAGCCCCAAAAAGGGCAAATAAAAATCCAGAATAACCGACACACTGTAAAAATAAAAAAAATAAAAAACTAAGGGGAATGGAGGGCTCCGCGCAGACTGAGCTCTGCAGGGCGGGGGAAGGCTTATAAAGCCTTGCCCCGCCCTGCAATTAGGCTCAGAGCACTCTGATTGGTGGGTTTAAGCTATCCAATCAGAGTGCTCTGACAGGTAAATGAAGAGACTGACAGGTAAGTCTCTACATTTACCTGTCACTGCACTCTGATTGGTTGGCTTGAAATCCACCAATCAGAGTGCTCTGTGTCATTTTACACAGCAGGTACCATGAAGACCCCTACTCCCATAATATACAGTGTATAGTGTTACTGAGCAGGTACCATGAAGACCCCTACTCCCATAATATACAGTGTATAGTGTTACTGAGTATCTCTCTGTCCCCAGGTACCGTGCAGACCCCTACTCCCATAATATACAGTGTATAGTGTTACCGAGTATCTCTCTGTCCCCAGGTACCATGCAGACCCCTACTCCCATAATATACAGTGTATAGTGTTACCGAGTATCTCTCTGTCCCCAGGTACCATGCAGACCCCTACTCCCATAATATACAGTGTATAGTGTTACCGAGTATCTCTCTGTCCCCAGGTACCATGCAGACCCCTACTCCCATAATATACAGTGTATAATGTTACTGAGTATCTCACTGTCCCCAGGTACCGTGCAGACCCCTACTCCCATAATATACAGTGTATAGTGTTACTGAGTATCTCACTGTCCCCAGGTACCGTGCAGACCCTTACTCCCATAATATACAGTGTATAGTGTTACCGAGTATCTCTCTGTCCCCAGGTATCATGCAGTCCCCTACTCCCATAATATACAGTGTATAGTGTTACCGAGTATCTCTCTGTCCCCAGGTACCGTGCAGACCCCTACTCCCATAATATACAGTGTACAGTGTTACTGAGTATCTCTCTGTCCCCAGGTACCGTGCAGACCCCTACTCCCATAATATACAGTGTATAGTGTTTATGAGTATCTCTCTGTCCCCAGGTACCATGCAGACCCCTATTCCCATAATATACAGTGTATAGTGTTGCCGAGTATCTCTCTGTCCCCAGGTACCATGAAGACCCCTACTCCCATAATATACAGTGTACAGTGTTACTGAGTATCTCTCTGTCCCCAGGTACCATGCAGACCCCTACTCCCATAATATACAGTGTATAGTGTTACCGAGTATCTCTCTGTCCCCAGGTACCGTGCAGACCCCTACTCCCATAATATACAGTGTATAGTGTTACCGAGTATCTGTCTGTCCCCAGGTACCATGCAGACCCCTACTCCAGGGATATGCGGTGGTTTTTGGAGGGTCCCAGTCTTGGTCTCACTCTCCCTCCTGACCTCCAGTCTACTGTCAGTGCTATCAGATACATCGCTCAACAACTGCAGGAACAGGAGGACTATGATGCCGTGAGTGTGATAGTCTGCAGAATTCATATGGATTAGTAGGGATAATCACGGAAGGGATAGGAGTGGAATAGTCTGCAGGGATCACATGGGAGAGATCAAGACACAATACTCTGCAGAAGTGTCATGAGTAGGGTAAGGGAGTGGTTCTCTGCAGGCCTATTGTGGGAGGGAGTGAGTGTAATACTCTGCAGGACTGTCATGGAATGCTAGGGGCGAGATACTCTGCAGGCCTATTGTGGGAGGGAGTGAGTGTAATACTCTGCAGGACTGTCATGGAATGCTAGGGGAGAGATACTCTGCAGGCGTATTATGGGAGGGAATGAGTGTAATACTCTGCAGGACTGTCATGGAATGCTAGGGGCGAGATACTCTGCAGGCCTATTGTGGGAGGGAATGAGTGTAATACTCTGCATGACTCATGGAATGCTAGGGGAGAGATACTCTGCAGGCCTATTGTGGGAGGGAATGAGTGTAATACTCTGCAGGACTGTCATGGAATGCTAGTGGCGAGATACTCTGCAGGCCTATTGTGGGAGGGAATGAGTGTGTAACGGACCGTTTCACTTACAAGAGGATAAAACCCAGTTTAGGCGATATCCCCCTTTCCAGATGCACAGGCAGCTACTGCAAACACCACTCTCCCGACTGGAGACACAAGAACACTGGATCCGAGAAACCTTTTAAATTCTCCCAAGCATATGAATGCTGTAGACCGTTGAATAGGAACCATACGAATAGGCTTACACTCCTAGCAGTCAACTGGAACAGCATGCAATAAATCCTTCCCCCCAATAATGAGACGACACATCACTTTGAGGGTAAAACAGGAACTCTGGACTGGCTCATCCAGCCTGGCTTTTATTACAATAATACACATCCAGGCCACACCCAGGGGGAGGCATAAAATAACCAATCACATAGATGTTACCTCCCACACATCCCCTCCCCTTAGTGTGACACATAATCCCATTATGCATACAGTTTAAAATATACTTTCCACACACACACTGTAACTTTAAAACTATACATCACATTCACATAAAAATACATATCCACAATCAATCCATTCAGGGGAACAACATATTAAAAAATGGCATGAATCAGACCAGGGGTTCAAAAGTTAGCAAAAGTATCTTTTGGGCCCTGGCTGGCAGCATGGAAAGTAAAACATCCCCACAATGCATCATGGCTTCCTCCCTTCTGCCCTGGAGATAATTGGAGAAGTAATCCAATTATCTCCCAGGTCAAAGACAAAACTCCATTACACATGTGGGGACCTAAATACAGAATTATGTTTTAAAATATATAAAGTTACTTTTTATACATTAAACACAGACATGTAACATATCCCCAGATAGCTCAGGTCTGCGTGCACATTATTAGGTGAATGGCACGCAGACCACACAAATACAGTTTAATTGCCATGGAGCCAAAGTCTTTCCCATAGTCTTTCATTATATGAATAGGCTCCATGGCATAGCTATCTGGGGGTATCACTGCTCACACAGGGCAAGTACCGAATGGCCCCACTGTGTTTAAAGGGCCAGAGTGACATGCACTCTGTTAGGGCCGAATACGTTTTGTAAAAGGGCCCAATCTCCCAGGGCCATAGTCCAAAGGCAAGAGGCAGGCAAGCAGCCCCCTCCAAGGACACGTGGCGAGGTCGGTTTCGCCACAGAGTGTAATACTCTGCATGACTCTCATGGAATGCTAGGGGAGAGATACTCTGCAGGCCTATTGTGGGAGGGAGTGAGTGTAATACTCTGCAGGACTGTCATGGAATGCTAGGGGCGAGATACTCTGCAGGCCTATTGTGGGAGGGAATGAGTGTAATACTCTGCAGGACTGTCATGGAATGCTAGGGGAGAGATACTCTGCAGGCCTATTGTGGGACTGTCATGCAATGCAGCAATAATTGATGCTCTGCAAGGTCTTGTGAGAACGAGAGAGAGTGATAGTCTGCTGTGCTGTGGTGAAATGGATAGAGGAGTGATCGTCTGCAGTCTATTGTAGAACGGCTAGTTATATTCTTCAGGGCTTTCAGAGAAGGGATAGGAAGTGATGCTCTGCAGAGCTCTGGTGGGAGCGATAATCTGCACTTTTAACCATTTCTCATTCTCTTGGCAGCTGAAGGAGGATTGGCAATACGTGGCAATGGTCGTTGACCGTCTCTTTCTCTGGACATTTATCATTTTCACAAGTCTCGGGACACTCGCAATCTTCCTGGACGCCAGCTACAATTTACCCCCGGAAACCCCGTTCCCATGAAACCAAATAACCTCACATTTTACAAACAGGTACAAATTGTGGAGCCTTCGTCTTCCAATATAACTCCGCCACAGCCTAACGTTCTACTGCACCTTCCCTCCCTCAACGCACAAATCTAATCTTCCACTAACACATAGAACCTCACTCTCAATCAATCAATCTCCAAATAGAACCTCACTCCCAATCAATCTCCAAATAGAACCTCACTCCCAATCAATCAATCTCCAAATAGAACCTCACTCCCAATTAATCAATCTCCAATAGAACCTCACTCCCAATCAATCAATCAATCTCCAAATAGAACCTCACTCCCAATCAATCATTCAATCTCCAAATAGAACCTCACTCACAATCAATCAATCTCCAAATAGAACCTCACTCCCAATCAATCAATCTCCAAATAGAACCTCACTCCCAATCAATCTCCAAATAGAACCTCACTCCCAATCAATCAATCTCCAAATAGAACCTCACTCCCAATTAATCAATCTCCAAATAGAACCTCACTCCCAATCAATCAATCAATCTCCAAATAGAACCTCACTCCCAATCAATCAATCAATCTCCAAATAGAACCTCACTCCCAATCAATCATTCAATCTCCAAATAGAACCTCACTCACAATCAATCAATCTCCAAATAGAACCTCACTCCCAATCAATCAATCTCCAAATAGAACCTCACTCCCAATCATTCAATCTCCAAATAGAACCTCACTCCCAATCAATCAATCTCCAAATAGAACCTCACTCCCAATCAATCTCCAAATAGAACCTCACTCCCAATCAATCAATCTCCAAATAGAACCTCACTCCCAATTAATCAATCTCCAAATAGAACCTCACTCACAATCAATCAATCTCCAAATAGAACCTCACTCCCAATTAATCAATCTCCAATAGAACCTCACTCCCAATCAATCAATCAATCTCCAAATAGAACCTCACTCCAAATCAATCAATCAATCTCCAAATAGAACCTCACTCCCAATTAATCAATCTCCAATAGAACCTCACTCCCAATCAATCAATCAATCAATCTCCAAATAGAACCTCACTCCCAATCAATCAATCAATCTCCAAATAGAACCTCACTCCCAATTAATCAATCTCCAATAGAACCTCACTCCCAATCAATCAATCAATCAATCAATCTCCAAATAGAACCTCACTCCCAATCAATCAATCTCCAAATAGAACCTCACTCCCAATTAATCAATCTCCAAATAGAACCTCACTCCCAATTAATCAATCTCCAAATAGAACCTCACTCCCAATCAATCAATCTCCAAATAGAACCTCACTCCCAATCAATCAATCTCCAAATAGAACCTCACTCCCAATCAATCAATCTCCAAATAGAACCTCACTCCCAATCAATCAATCTCCAAATAGAACCTCACTCCCAATCAATCAATCTCCAAATAGAACCTCACTCCCAATTAATCAATCTCCAATAGAACCTCACTCCCAATCAATCAATCAATCTCCAAATAGAACCTCACTCCAAATCAATCAATCAATCTCCAAATAGAACCTCACTCCAAATCAATCAATCAATCTCCAATAGAACCTCACTCCCAATCAATCAATCTCCAAATAGAACCTCACTCCCAATTAATCAATCTCCAATAGAACCTCACTCCCAATCAATCAATCAATCTCCAAATAGAACCTCACTCCCAATCAATCAATCAATCTCCAAATAGAACCTCACTCCAAATCAATCAATCAATCTCCAAATAGAACCTCACTCCCAATCAATCAATCAATCTCCAAATAGAACCTCACTCCCAATCAATCAATCAATCTCCAAATAGAACCTCACTCCAAATCAATCAATCAATCTCCAAACAGAACCTCACTCACAATCAATCAATCTCCAATAGAACCTCACTCCCAATCAATCAATCTCCAAATAGAACCTCACTCCCAATTAATCAATCTCCAAATAGAACCTCACTCCCAATCAATCAATCTCCAAATAGAACCTCACTCCCAATCAATCAATCTCCAAATAGAACCTCACTCCCAATTAATCAATCTCCAATAGAACCTCACTCCCAATCAATCAATCAATCTCCAAATAGAACCTCACTCCCAATCAATCAATCTCCAAATAGAACCTCACTCCCAATTAATCAATCTCCAATAGAACCTCACTCCCAATCAATCAATCTCCAAATAGAACCTCACTCCCAATCAATCAATCTCCAAATAGAACCTCACTCCCAATCAATCAATCTCCAAATAGAACCTCACTCCCAATCAATCAATCAATCTCCAAATAGAACCTCACTCCAAATCAATCAATCTCCAAATAGAACCTCACTCCCAATCAATCAATCTCCAAATAGAACCTCACTCCCAATCAATCAATCTCCAAATAGAACCTCACTCCCAATCAATCAATCAATCAATCTCCAAATAGAACCTCACTCCCAATTAATCAATCTCCAAATAGAACCTCACTCCCAATTAATCAATCTCCAAATAGAACCTCACTCCCAATCAATCAATCAATCAATCAATCAATCAATCAATCAATCTCCAAATAGAACCTCACTCCCAATTAATCAATCGATCAATCAATCAATCAATCTCCAAATAGAACCTCACTCCCAATCAATCAATCAATCAATCAATCAATCTCCAATAGAACCTCACTCCCAATCAATCAATCAATCAATCAATCTCCAAATGGAACCTCACTCCCAATCAATCAATCAATCAATCTCCAAATAGAACCTCACTTCTTATCAATCAATTAATCCCCAAATCAAATCAATCAATCAATCAATCAATTAATCCCCATGTAGAACCTAACTTCCTAAATATCAATCAATCCCCAAAACCCATCATCGATTTCCACCCTCATATATTGGACACAAAAAGCTTCTAATTCTCAGACTGAATATTATGTTCCTCAGCCATAGTTTGATATTGCAGTTTGGAAGATAACGTGGATTCTGGCAGCAACGAGAAGAGAGGTCGATGACGGAGGAAACCTGGTGGAGGTTGGACACACTGCTATTTGCAAGGAGTTCATGTTATATCTCCTCATTTTTGTACATCGAAGGAAAATTCATATATTTCTCTCAGAGCTCTAATATCTAATATCTTGCTCCCACAGTTAATACCATTTATTGGGGTGTTACCTCAACAAGAGCGAACATCACAGACCCTGAGACATCTTTCAACTCAGATATCTCCAACTTCACAAAGTTATAAAGGGCATAAAGTGAAAAAAGACATTGTTTTGGCTCCATTACAGTGTCATTGTAGAGAATGTTTCTCCTAAAAGCTGCCAATCCAGGGCATTGATTTACATTATGTACATATGACACTAGATCCAAACATTGATCAAATGTATTCAAACTCTTTAGTCGAAAGAGAAAAGTAAAGATTTATATGTAGAGCCTCTACTTATAGTGTGTGCTGGCCAGGTGTGTGCATTGATAATCAGGTAAACGTAACGTTGAACCTTATAATGAAGTGAAGACGAGAAGGTCCAGCTGGTGGTTACGCAGTGAGGTGGCCGACAAGGCGAATGTTACATTTAGTATAATTTTAAATTGTGCGCTATCATTTATATTCAAATCAGATCTGTGCATTAAGCGGGCACTCCAGCATGGAACTCGTCTATTCTTTATTTTAACCTTTCAAAATAAATATTAAAATTGTAAAAACCTAACTTGAAAAAAAAAAAGCGAGTTAACACGACTGAAATAAAAATACTCACTTTCAACTTGTCTAGTTCTTTATTTTAGAGGGACATCCCACACATTACATCTTCTTCCCTGACTACTGACCTCTCCTGGAAGTAGGAAACACTGAAGGCACTTCTGGACATTCAGAAATTGTTAACACTTGAGAATTGGTGTGAAATACTGATCGACAGCTCCCTAAAGCACACATTTCTAGAAAGAGAACCCCTCCTACAGAAGTACAGAAATAGTTAATCCTACACAAAAATGAATCCTTACTCCAATCATCTCTCCATTTAATCCTTACCCCAATCATCTCTCCAATTAATCCTCACCCCAATCATCTCTCCAATTAATCCTTACCCCAATATCTCTCCAATTAATCCTCACCCCAATCATCTCTCCAATTAATCCTTACCCCAATCATCTCTCCAATTAATCCTTACCCCAATATCTCTCCAATTAATCCTTACCCCAATATCTCTCCAATTAATCCTCACCCCAATATCTCTCCAATTAATCCTTACCCCAATATCTCTCCAATTAATCCTTACCCCAATATCTCTCCAATTAATCCTCACCCCAATATCTCTCCAATTAATCCTTACCCCAATATCTCTCCAATTAATCCTTACCCCAATCATCTCTCCAATTAATCCTTACCCCAATCATCTCTCCAATTAATCCTTACCCCAATATCTCTCCAATTAATCCTTACCCCAATATCTCTCCAATTAATCCTCACCCCAATATCTCTCCAATTAATCCTTACCCCAATATCTCTCCAATTAATCCTTACCCCAATATCTCTCCAATTAATCCTCACCCCAATATCTCTCCAATTAATCCTTACCCCAATATCTCTCCAATTAATCCTCACCCCAATCATCTCTTCAATTAATCCTTATCCCCAGTATATCGCTCCAAATAATCCTTACCCCTATATCTCTCCAATTAATCCTTACCCCAATGATCTCTCCAATTAATCATTATCCCCAGTATATCTCTCCAATTAATCCTCACCCCAATATCTCTCCAATTAATCCTTACCCCAATATCTCTCTAATTAATCCTTACACCATCATCTCTTCAATTAATCCTTACCCCCAATATCTCTCCAATTAAGCCGTACCCCAGTATCCCTCTAACTAATCCTTACACCAATCATATCTCCAACTAATCCTTACCCCAATATATCTCCAACTAATCCTTACCCCAATATCTCTCCAATTAGTAATTACCCCAATCATCTATCTAAGTAATCCTTACCCCAATATCTCTATAATGAATCTTTACCCTAATCATCTCTCCAATTAATCCTTACCCCAATATCTCTACAATTAATCCTCACCCCAATATCTCTACAATTAATCCTTACCCCCAATATCTCTCCAATTAATCCTTACCCCAATATCTCTTCAACTAATCCTTACCCCATCATCTCTCCAATTAATCCTTACCCCAATATCTCTCCAATTAATCCTTACCCCAGTATCCCTCTAACTAATCCTTACCCCAATATATCTCCAACTAATCCTTACCCCAATATCTCTCCAATTAATCCTCACGCCAATATCTCTCCAATTAATCCTTACCCCAATCATTTCTTCAATTAATCCTTGTAGCGGAGAGGCAGTATAATCCACAAGGTCTCCGCTGGTAGACAGGAACACAGGCATTAATCAGCATAGGCAGGTACAGCATACAATATTCCAGGTAGCGTAGTAAGAATCCTTCCCTCCCAAGAACTAGACGAGACATAGGCTGGGAGTCAACTGAGTGCTTTATTCACAGGTCACAGTATTTATGCAATTCCCCATGCAAGGTGTTTCCCTCCTGATATTGCAGGGGTTGTACAGAAAGGGGACTACATGGGGAACTTAGCAACCTAGACATTTCTCCCATAATACACTGCTGCACGAGAGGGACACTCCCACCAGAATATACAGTTTAGTGGATTATCCCCTCGTAGAGCAGAACCAATATTACACATAAAAATCTATAACTTACACAATATTCGTCTGATTTAAACGAATGGACGTTCGGTAGATAGCTGGGGTCTGAGCGCACGTTTCGTAAAAGTGCCGCTCATATCCCAGCTTAAATAACCGAACGCCGCACAAAATACACATTATTTCTAAGTTACCTTCAAACTTCGAATGACTCTATAGAAACACATTACCGAAGGACCAGGGCTCCCGAACGGCTTGGAAGTCCAGCGGTATTCGTGCCGTCGAGTAGCCGATTTTAGTTCCAGGCGCTCGACGACCAAATACCGCTGGGCTAAACAAAGGATCCAAGATGGCCGAACCACGGCCACCCTGAATCCTCTTAATTGCCGATTGCAACCATGTTGCAATGCTTAATGGGGGCCACACGACCTCCTGTGTGTGGTCTCCATTCGGTAGTTTGGTCGTTTCACGAATGGTGTTGAAATTCACCGTTCGTGAAACGATTACATGAATGCTGGCGGTTTTCGTAGCATATGAACGCTATGATTTCCCTGAACCATTTTACACAGAGTACATACGCTTGGTTCTTAAAGGTGTATACACGTATGCATAACATTATATATACATAAAAGACAATGTACAGTGGCTGGATTTGCCACAATCCTTACCCCAATATCTCTCCAATTAATCCATACCCCAATATCTCTCCAATTAATCCTTACCCCAATCATCTCTCCAATTAATCCTTACCCCAATATCTCTCCAATTAATCCTTACCCCAATATCTCTTCAACTAATCCTTACCCCATCATCTCTCCAATTAATCCTTTCCCCAATATCTCTCCAATTAATCCTCAACCCAATATCTCTCTAATTAATCCTTACCCCAATATCTCTCTAATTAATCATTATCCCCAGTATATCTCTCCAATTAATCCTTACCCCAATATCTCTCCAATTAATCCTTACCCCAATATCTCTCCAATTAATCCTTACCCCAATATCTCTCCAATTAATCCTTACCCCAATATCTCTACAATTAATCCTTACCCCAATATCTCTCCAATTAATCCTCACCCCAATATCTCTCCAATTAATCCTTACCCCAATATCTCTCTAATTAATCCTTACCCCCATCATCTCTTCAATTAATCCTTATCCCCAGTATATCGCTCCAAATAATCCTTACCCCAATATCTCTCCAATTAATCCTTACCCCTATATCTCTCCAATTAATCCTTACCCCAATATATAGCCTTCCAGTGGGAGCAGTAACAGTGATATAGAAAGGGTAGTAGATACCTGGAATAGCCTTCCAGGGGAAGCAGTAAAAGTGATATAGAAAGGGTAGTAGATACATGGAATAGCCTTCCAGTGGGAGCAGTAACTGTGATATAGAAAGGGAAGTAAATACATGGAATAGCCTTCCAGTAGGAGCAGTAACAGTGATATAGAAAGAGTAGTAGATACATGGAATAGCCTTCCAGTGGGAGCAGTAACAGTGATATAGAAAGGGTAGTAGATACCTGGAATAGCCTTCCAGTGGGAGCAGTAACAGTGATATAGAAAGGGTAGTAGATGATGTGGGATTATTAAAAATCTTTATTGTACTTGTATTGAATTATTGCACTAACTCCATTTTAACTTTATACTGTGACAATCCTCCATTTTGTCCTCCTAACCTGACTTCTTCAATCCTCCATTTTGTCCTCATAACCTAACTTGTTCATTTTAAAACTACCTTACATGACAGAATTTCCCAGCACATCTAATACAATAAGACAAAGACTGTATGTTCTAACAAAGACATGATTAACACAGGAATTGCTGACTTTTCCTTAACTTGCAACATAGTATAATTTGAAGGCCATGAGAACACAGTAGTAATGAAATGTTCTATTCATAAGAGACCTTGCACCTGGCCACGAGGCCTGAGATCACCGACTGTGTAAAATGACGCTCAAGACCCCTTGTCCCCACCCGTGTCCAGAACAATCCCACCTCTTGGTGGGTGGGCACGGGACTAACCACTTAGTTTTTGAGCCAATTAATAATATTGATAGGAGGACACTAATCCCGACACTTAACAATTAATCCAATTAATGATGTTTATTTGCTGATATTCTAATAATCAATGATGACGTAAAATGTCTCTTAAAAGGGCCTGCGCGCCCGCTTTTTAATCACTTGCTAATAAATTTTCTCGAAGTTATTTTAACCTGAACCTTGTGTGTCAGACTTAATTACTTCAGCGTATATACGCAATTCAATTTTATTAATTTGGACAGGAACAGATAGACATTTAAACATTTTGGTTTACTGCTAAAAAGTACCATAACAACTTGGCGCCCAACGTGGGGCATCGGGCTATGTCCGGCCGGTGAGCCGTCCTAAGGAAGACAAGGGTGGACGGAGGAATCCAGGGGGAAGGAAAGGAGATTGATCACCTCCAGGTACACGGTAGAGACTTCTGCAGAGCCACCGGTATGTTCCGGCCCCTTTGATTGACCCGTCCACGTGTCTGTGACTGCATCCCGGGAGGACATCAAAGACAGGTAATATCTTGCCCGGTGCCTCGTTACTCACTTGTTTACCTGCATTTTAGTCTATCTGTTGCCTGGGTGTGTTTGAATTGTTTGCCTGTTTCCCCATTTTGAGATAAAGGGGGGTGGACCTGCGGGGGATTTGCCTGGGGTTCTCTGTCTTGCTTGTTTTCCCCTTTTTGGGATAAAGGGGGGGTGGACCTGAGGGGACTTGCCTGGGTCTTCAGTTTGTTAGTCTATCTGTTTGTATTTTACCCCTTTTGGGATAAAGGGGGGTGGACCTGAGGGGATTTGCCTGGGTCTTCAGTTTGTTAGTCTATCTGTTTGTATTTTACCCCTTTTGGGATAAAGGGGGGTGGACCTGAGGGGATTTGCCTGGGTCTTCTGTTGCCTGTTTTACAGTCTAGCTAGCGTTTTGGTAACCCACAGCTTCGGCTGAGGGGAGTCCGGTTTTGGTAACCCACAGCTTCGGCTGAGGGGAGTCCGGTTTTGGTAACCCACAGCTCCGGCTGAGGGGAGTCCGGTTTTGGTAACCCACAGCTTTGGCTGGGGGGAGTCCGGTTTTGGTAACCCACAGCTTCGGCTGGGGGGAGTCCGGTTTTGGTAACCACAACCCTGAGCGCTGGGGCTGGTGGAATTCCAGTTTTCTGTTTTATTTGTGAGGGGGGCTTAGTCTTGTGGCAGGGGACTCAGTTTCCTGGGGGGATTCAGGCAGGTATTGCTTGTTTTCCGCATCACGTGGTAGTGAGACTTATAAGTGGGTTTTATAGGGGCACTACGGGAGTGAGGATAGAGGTGGCCACATTCTTGTGGACTACTGTGCAGAGGGAGGCTGACGGAACTCGGACCGGTGTCAGTTGTTTTCCGTGGCCGCTGGTAGTGAGACTTATGAAAGTTGTTCTCCGAGCGGAGACACTACGGGGTTGAGGGAGGTGACTTTGGAGTAAGCACACGAGTAAAGGAAAGGAATTACTGTTGATTTCATTTGAACTGTGATGCATGCACTGTATTTCAACTGTATTGTTGTCTTGTTTGTTTAATGAGGAGTCTCATGAACTCCTGTGTCTGTCTCTAAGGATTTTCCTTGCCTTTCATCTTTTCTACACTTCCTATATTGTTATACTATCCACTCCCATTCCTCTTAAAAGAGAAGTGATTGGTCACACACTTCTCACCTCGCTCCAATCCGTGTCTACCACCCCGGGTAGGCGGATTCAGTGACTAGTCTACGTTTTGGGAAGACGCACCTGAGAAAGTCCCACGGTTCTCGGGTGGCAGTCGAGCATTGTAGACGTTCCTGTTCAATTTTCCTTCTCTCTCTCTATATCTAGGACGCTGGTATAGGGGTAAAGGGACTATGGGACAGGATTTAGATAAGCCCAGCAAGGGCTGGTTAGCATGTGATTTAGTAGAGAACAGAGAGGGTGAGGAGATGGTTAAAGGTGTTGAAAGGATTGCAAAAGTATGTAAAATTGCTGTACCGACATGTGGAAGATTGCAACCAGAAAGCTGGCGCAAGTTACTGGCAGAAATGAAAGGCAAGCTCACAGATAATGATTTATTAAAGACTGCTGAAGCATGGCACAGAGTAGCGAAGGCTATTCAGCTAGAAGGTTGGGTTGAGGAAGAAATAAATCACAAAGGTGTGAAATTGTTTGTGTATCATAAGAATTGTGTTGCTGGGGTTTACCCTCAGCCAGCGCCCCAAAATGGCGCCCAGGGGATGTCTATCCCCAAGGTTCAGTCAGCAGTAGGTCATAGCCAGCTGACTATGTTCCCCACTCCCAATCCTCCCGAATCCCATCCCATCACCTCCCCTGTCTGCCCGGTCCTGAATTCTGATGGATCCTTCTTTACCCCTTCCCCGTCTCTAACAGTCCCATCATCCTCATCCATCCCGACGCTACCTTCCATGCCTAATCCTAACATTTCATCTGCCATTTCCTCCCTGCAATCCCTCTCCGTAGCTAATCCCCTCCCATCAGCATCCGCCCAACTAACTACCCCTCCCTCCCTTCTGCACCCATCCCCACCAATCCCGTCCTGTCTCCTCCCATAACCAGCTCCACCCCAGTCCAATACCCTACCTCCTTAAATGTACCTACCCACCCTACTCTACTGCCCTCCCCTGCCTGGCCCTACCCCTTCCCATATCCCATGGCCCTGCCCTACCCCGGTTACCCTCCCTTTCCCCAAGCCACTCCCCAGGTTCCGGTCATGCCCAGTCCGGCTCAGTCTGCCCCGAAAGTGCCCATATCAAACATGGCCGCCACTTATTCCCTTAATCCTAATGCAACTCCTTTTCCCGCCTCCAATATGGCGGCCCCCAGTTCAGCCCTGATGCCGGTAATCCCCGGTGACTACCTGTCCCCAGGTTATGACTCGCTAGCCACCCCTGCATCTGGGGCTCCTTCCCATCCCCCGATCCTTTCACCTCACGCGGGCCCTGCACCACGTAAGAGAGCCAATATCATAGAATTCGATGACGAAGAGGAGGACAGGGTCTCCCATGTCTCATCGGAGGTTGCTGCGGGAGCCTCAGCTCATCGTTCTATCGATGATCCCTTCGGCCACAAGGGTCGGGGAGAACGGGCCCCTCCTAAGTATGTTGCTTTTAACCCCACTCAAGCTAGTGCTTTAATGAAATCCCTCCCTGACCCAGAAAAGCAGCCTATGCCCTTTTACCGAGGGATAGTTCAAATCCAAAAGACTTATTCCGCCGCATGGCGTGATCTACTGAGCATTTGTGCTATTAAAGCAGGGGATGCATATTGGCCAAGCATGGCCCGACACCTCAGTACAGATCTGCTCGGCAGTGACATTGATTACCCCTCCGGAGTAACTTTTTGCAACCAATTAAGAGATTGGGCTAAGGACAAACTTGCAGATCAGGCTGCTGGCCTTACTGATGTTATACAAGATAAAGGAGAATCAGTGGAAAGGTTTCATGCAAGACTGTATCAAATGTTCACAGATTTGGGGTTTGATCTTACTGACAAGATTCATTCACAAATGCTGTCCGGTGCTTTTGTCCAAGGTGTTAAAGACCCAATACGCAAGAGAATTATCGCTGCCCGCCCTGAATATAAGGTTGTTCCCCTGGATACTTTACTCCTAGTTGCTAGGGGCCTAGAGTCTGCCCAGACCCCCAGAAGGCCAAGCTCTGCTCCTCTTATGGTGGCACGCACTACCCCTATTCCCAAGGGTACCAGACCAGAGGATGGTGTTTGTTTTAATTGCAAGGTCAAAGGGCATTTTAAAAGTGATTGCCCGGAACCCAGGAGAGAGCCAAGAAAGCCATCCTGGCCTGCCCCGGCCCCAAGGCCGAGAAGGAGGTTCCAATAATTGAGGAACCAGATGATTAGGAAATTGGCAAGCCTGTGTCATTAACCCCTGTTATGGCAGTGTCTACAGGGGATAAGGGGGGGCCACTTGCTACAGTGACTTTACCCATTGAGGGCCAACCAACCACATTTCTTGTTGACACAGGTGCAGCCCGTAGTGTTCTGAGAGAACAAGACCTGCCAGACCCATCTTTCTTGTCCAATATTGATGTCTCTTGTGTTGGAGTGGATGGCCAGCCAAGACACAGCCCTTTAACAACTCCACTACGAGTTGGCTCTAGCCTGCTTGCTCGTTTTGTGGTATCCTCCACTTGCCCAATTAACCTGTTAGGTGCTGATGTTCTCTCACGCCTGCAAGCATCCATCACCTTCACCCCAGATGGGCAAATAGAAATGACTACACCTCTATCTGAATCAGACACCTCAGCCTTGTGCTCCTTGCCTCTGATGCTGCATTTGGAAAAACCCAGTGAGAAAGCAGCAGAATTAAGGTCCAATTTCCCAGAGGTATTAAAAACACAGGTGCCCGCCAAGTTATGGTCCTCAGGCCCAGAGGACATAGGTCACCTAAATGTTCCCCCTGTGGTGGTAAAGCTTATTCCAGGAGCTAAGTTACCAAGAAAGCCACAATATCCATTGAAACCAGCACAGGCTGCTGCCATTTCTATCCACATCAAGGCACTCTTGGAGAAGGGTGCCCTGGTAAAATGTAAATCTGAATGCAACACCCCATTATTCCCTGTGAAAAAGAAAACTCCAAAAGGTGAGCCAGAGAAGTACAGGATGGTTCAGGATCTCCGTGCTGTCAATGAAGCTACCGTCCTGGACACCCCTCTTGTACCAAATCCCCATACTCTGCTCTCTGGAGTCCCACCATCTGCAAAATTTTTCACAGTCATAGACCTGGCCAATGCCTTTTTCAGTGTCCCACTGGACCCATCTTGTCAATACCTGTTTGCCTTCACCCATGAAATGCAACAGTATACCTGGACTGTCATGCCCCAAGGGGCACAGAATTCTCCAAGTCAATTTGCAAAGGCCATGGCCACCATCCTTGACCCATGGCAAGCCGAGCACCCAGAAGTTGTTCTGCTCCAGTATGTGGATGATTTGTTGCTTTGTGGAGATGATATACCCACTACTGAAAATTGCTCAATTAGTCTCCTTTGCTATTTGGCAGAACAAGGATGCAAAGCCTCGCTCATCAAGCTCCAATTCTGCCAACCTTCAGTAATTTTCCTTGGACATTGCCTATCTCAAGGCACCAGACATCTTACTCGGGACCGGGTAAGAGCTGTACTGGACATTCCACCTCCAAGGACTTCAAAGTCTCTTCATGCCTTCCTAGGCCTCATTTCCTACTGCAGAGCATGGATCCCAGAAGCCTCTCTGCTTATGCAACCTCTCTATGATGCACTTAAGTCTGACCCATTCTGTTTGACTAATGAAGCTCTGGACAATTTCAATGCTCTCAAACGTGCCATTGCTTCTGTTCCTGCCTTGGGCCTACCTGACTACTCCAAACCTTTCAAATTATTTGTCTCTGAAAGACAAGGCCATGCAACAGGAGTTCTCACCCAAACTAATGACTTAAGAGGCCACCAGAGGCCTATTGGATATTTCTCATGTCAACTGGACATTGTGGCCAGAGGGACTCCTTCCTGTCTCAGGGCTATTTTTGCTGCAAGAGAGCTCATAGAAAGAACCTCAGACCTGGTCCTTGGCCACCCTCTGGTTGTTTTGGCCCCTCATGACATTTCTGCCATCATCAACCAAGTCCAGCTCAAGCACGTGTCTCCAGCCAGACACCTACGCCTACAGTGTCATCTTCTTCTACCTGACAACATTTCCATCCAAAGATGTCAAGTTCTTAACCCATCCACCCTTCTTCCACTCCCTGAGGGGGGTATCTATTATGGATTTATCACGGATGAAACCTACATTTACCTGCTCTGTGGATGTATCAAGAAAGTCATGCATCCACATTTGACATTTTATGAAGATGAAAAGCCTCTCTGTGAAGGCCCAGATTACGCCTTCTGTACCATGTGGTACAAACCAAACATTACTCCCGAACCTTGCTATGAAGATGAGCTTTACCACTGGAGTGATGTGAAGCTCACTGCTCAAGATTTCTATTGTGACTCTGAAGGCAATAGCATGGTCTTGGTCCAACTACCTCAACAACTTAACTACCTCTACCGCCATTGGGATACTGCTATCCCACATATTCCTGTTACCAAATTGAAGACAAGGTCATGGAATGATCTTGGGCCCATGGCGAAGCTATGGGCCACCATGGATGAAGAACAGCTACAGGAAAATGGTATTGCCAAATACCCAACAACTGACCTTCTGGAAGCATGGCCACGCCACTTCCTAGAAAAAGAATTTCAAGATCTGGTCATAGTGAATGATTATGACCCTGAAACACCTCATGACTGTTTTGAACAGATGAAAATGGAGACAGTGCACCTACCAACTGTGCATGAGAATCCATTACCAGATCCAGATTTTACCCTGTTTGTGGACGGTTCAAGATATGCTGATGAAGAAGGAAGATATCATACAGGATATGCCGTAACCACAACAGATGAAGTTATCAAATCATCATCCTTACCGCCAGCAATGTCTGCGCAAGAAGCTGAATTACAGGCTCTGACTTCAGCATGCAAAATTTCCGAAGGAAAACGTGCCAACATCTATACAGATTCAAGATATGCTCTGGGTGTGGCACATGACTTCGGCCTAATTTGGAAGACAAGAGGATTTCTTACCACCGCCGGTACACCAGTCAAGCATAGCACTGCAATCAAGGAGCTAATGGATGCCCTCCTACTCCCTAAAGAAGTGGCCGTTTTGAAGGTAAAGGCCCATGGGAAATTGGATACAGATGAAGCAAAGGGCAACCATTTGGCTGATCAGGCTGCTAAGCTAGCAGCCAGGGATCTGCAGGAAGTGGATGAAGAAGTGTCCGGACAAGAAGAAGAAGAAGTCCCTATTTTTGCTCTGCAAACTCTTCCTACTGATTTGCGAATTTTGCGAGAACAACAAGCTGCAGTCACTCCTGAAGAAATCCAGAAATGGAAAAAGAAAGGAGCTGTCCAAAAGGACGGAGTATATTACAACAACTTCAAATTTTGTCTTCCCAAAAATTTATATCCAGCAGTTGTCCAATGGGCACATGGGCCTGCACACCTGTCAAAGGAATTGATGGCCGCCCTCATACAGAAGTATTATGAAGCACCTGGAATTACAACATTGATCAATAGCTTCTGCAAGGCCTGTGTCATTTGTGCAAAATGCAATCCAGGAAGACCAATCAAGGTGCCTGCAAAACACCTGGCAAAGCCCACGTACCCCTTCCAGCGAATTCAAATTGACCACATCCAAATGCCCAAGAGTGGGCCCCATGAATATGCACTAGTCATAGTGGACATGTTCTCAGGATGGCCAGAGGCCTACCCAGTGGCCAATATCACTGCAAAAACAACCGCAAGACGCCTACTTACAGAGATAGTATGTAGGTTCGGACTCCCAGAAGTCATTGAGAGTGATCAAGGCCCAGCTTTCACAGCGACAGTGACTAAAGAAATTTGGACTGCTCTAGGGGTGACTCTAGCCTTCCACACCCCTTACCACCCACAAAGTAGTGGTAAAGTAGAGCGCATGAATGGCACTCTAAAAGCCAGAATGTTAAAAATGTCACAAGAAACAAAAATGCCCTGGCCAGAAAGCCTGTCAATAGCTTTATTTAGTGTTAGGCACACACCTAGAGGGAAGCATTCACTGTCCCCATATGAGATTCTATTTGGGACAGCACCCAGACTAGGTTGTTATTATCCGCAGCAGTTACAGCTCCAATCAGATGTTTTAGTAGACTATGTAACTGAACTTGCAAATGCCTTAGACAAAATACATGCCCAAGTTTTCTCTTCAATTCCAGATCCCGAATTGGATACAAGTACCCATAACCTGCTTCCCGGAGATTGGGTTCTGGTCAAGAAGTTTGTGCGGAAAAATACCCTGGAACCAAGATTTGACGGTCCATTCCAAGTTCTCCTGATTACCGCAACCTCCGTCAAACTGGCCGGTAGGCCAAATTGGATCCACGCTTCCCACTGCAAGAAATCTCCTGTCCCCGAGGAAGCAGATACCGCACAAGCATGTACCTCTGGTACACCTTCTCCTTAATTAGCCTCATAAAGGCCCAGCAAGTAGCCATCACCAAAGATATTAGTGGGTATACCTTCTGGTACAATTCATCATGCACCCATGTGGCTACTTACACCTTTGACTATTGTGATATCGTAGAATGCCCATTTCCCACATCACAAATCCAGAGTATCTATAGAGATATCCCTCATTCAAAAGACCCATATGTTTGTGTAGTTGACAAGCAATGGGGGCACAATTGTAACCATTGGGGGGCGGCGGGATGGAATGCCGGGCCTGCCTGGGGTTACAAACCAAAAAGTGCCTTATCTAAAGTAGATGATCATGGTAGATCCCTTCTCCAGAGAATGACTTTGAGAAAGCCTGGGGGGGGGTACACCTATGAAATTAATCCTTAACATTGAGCATCCAAGCCCAACAGATGCAGACCAGTATGTGATGGGAATGTATTGGAAAAAGGGTTCCTACCGTAAATTAGGGCATTTCTACCTCAAAGATATGTGTAACTCTTCTGAGTGGCAAGGGGCTACCCATATGGTTCCTAACCCATTAAAACCTCATATCCAGACCTTTCAAGACATGATGGCCATTGCTAACCCCACCTTTGAAGATACCATGGCCGCTGAAACAGGTTTTAATGATGTAAATTTAGGGTTAGAATGGATGAAATATAATGCTAATAAGCATAATAAGACCGCATGCTATGTGTGTGGCGGTGCCCGGCCTCACCTGGGTACTGTACCTCTAATCCTGCCAGTAGATGTAGAGGAATGTGTTTTAAGCCTTTTTGCCTATCACTATTGTAACGGATCACCTGGCACTCCGACTTGGTACCTCCGTTAATGGATGCTCCTAGTGCTTCCTGAGGACTCCAAGCACTCTGGCAGACACCATAATCACCGAATCCAAGAAACCTTTAAATTCTCCCAAGCGTATGAATGCTGTAGACCATTGAATAGGAACCATACGAATAGGCTTGTACCCCTAGCAGTCAACTGGAACAGCATACAATAAATCCTTCCCCCAATAATGAGACGACACATCACTTTGAGGGTAAAACAGGAACTCTGGACTGGCTCATCCAGCCTGGCTTTTATTACAATAATACACATACAGGCCACACCCAGGGGGAGGCATAAAATAACCAATCACATACATGGTTCCACCCACACATCCCCTCCCCTCAGATAACATTAAACTCAATTATCCGGTACACTTTTTCAGCCAAGTTCTGGATGTACCCCAAAACCCGGGGGTACACCTTTAAATCCAGCATCGCTGGATAGCCCTTATTCAGGGGGGAAACATATCCAAAATTCAAGTAATTCGGATGAATGGTTCGTGAGATATGGGGTTCCAAAGATTTGACCGACCGCATGGGTAAAGTATCCGAAAACAGTTCCATGCATTTTGGCCCTGCGGTCGGTCACAAACAAGGGAATGAAAACAGGCGAATTGCCTGTGTTATAGAGCCTGGAGAGGGTTTGAATGAATTCCCTTGTTTGTGGGGTTCTTTCTACCGAACGGCGGGTCATTCGGTAGTTTCCATACGAATTTCTGGAAGTATGGAGGTCTCAGCGGTGTTTGCCTAGTCAAGTGTCCGATTTTAGTTCCAGACACTCGACGGCAAAACACCGCTGTTCGGTAGTTTAAGATGGCCGCCGCCACGTGTTTGTTTCCCGAATGGCGGCCACCCAGAGGACAAAGAATACATTACACTGATTGCCAATTACCCGTTTGCAACATTGTTGCAAACTGTAATTGGAGGCACACTTATTCCTGGGTGGTCTGGTTGTTCGGTAGTTTCACTCAATATAATGAATGGAGTGATTCTACCGAACAATCAGATGAATGCTGCATACATATCCCAGGTTAAACTTAATACACATATAATATTACAGGCAGTACACTAGAATATGTATCACAGTCTTAAAGGGACAGTAGTCCCAAAAGTCCCAATATGTCCATAGATGCTGTTAAAAGGGCCAGTAGCAGCAATATACAGTACAATATGCCCCAAATAACCCAGGGGCCATAGTCAGCAGGTAGGAGGCTAGCAAACAGGCTTCTCCAGGGCCCAGTGGCGAGGTTGGTTTCGCCACAACTATGATTTTAACAGGTCCATATGTATTGCATGGACAAAGGAGTATCCTCTCCTAACCAAGGATGTCAAACCCCCAGATGGTATTACCGTGTATAAAGGTAATTACACTTGTTATGCTAATTATGATGGAATTGGTAAATTCTTAGGTAACTTCTCTAAGGGGTATTGTGCTACCTACAGAAATGTCTCTATGGACTTGTTGCAGTTTCACACCAGGTCATTGGGGGATATTTACTGGTTGTGTGGGGATTTACAGCTAAGATCCAGAATGGACAAAGAGTGGTGGGGGGAGTGTACTCTGGCTAAAGCCATTATGCCTATACATATCATCTCTGACACACACCTCGTCACCCATGAGTCCAGGCACACTAAGGTTAAGCGTGACGCCCCAGTGAAAGGAAGTTTTGATCCTCATGTGTATATTGATGCCATTGGAGTGCCTAGGGGGGTACCCAATGAGTTTAAAGCAAGAGATGAAGTTGCTGCAGGATTTGAATCACTTTTTGCCATAGTTACCACAAACAAGAATTTAAATTGGATAAATTACATTTATTATAACCAACAGCGTTTCGTTAATTATACCAGAGACGCCCTCCAGGGGTTGGCCGAACAGTTGCAGGCCACATCCCAAATGGCTTTCCAGAATAGAATGGCCCTAGACATGATCCTAGCCGAAAAAGGAAGGGTTTGTAAAATTTTGCCCGACACCATGACATGTTGTACCTATATCCCAGAAAACACAGGCCCTAATGGTAAAGTTACATTAGCCATTGAGAAATTAAATGACCTGTCTGAAGAGTTAAAAAGGAATTCTGGGATAAAAGATCCCTGGGAAAGATGGTTTGGTTGGATGACAGGATGGCAAAAGGCTTTAATGCATATTGGTATGGCTATACTAATTTTTCTTTTTATCTTTGCTCTTCTCTTTTGTTGTATCCTCCCATGTCTGAGAAAGTCCCTCATGAAGACTGTTGACCAAGCGGCACCCACTTTCACCCATCTCGAAGTTGATGACCAAGATTTCCAAGACATCAACTCACCCTGTCTGCCGCTGCAAACAATCCCTTTTGTTGATAAAGTGCAGGAATTCTAGGAAGGGACTAGCTTAGGGACAGCATCTGTCAGTGAATGGTAAAGGCCCCGTGTGGAGAAGTGGTGGGTTAGCTGCCATGGGACACCCATGGGTGTGAAGTGTTCGAGAGCCATACTGACGATGAGTTAGCCTATCAGGGTCAGATCTAGGGACAGTCTTGCACTTTGCATTAACACCTAGCTAGCGGCCACGGGGTTTCTGTGCCTTTGGGTTAACACGTCTTCCTGGTACTAACCTAATAAAGTTTTTATCTCTTAGAATCTAACATTTCATAGGGGGGACTGATGTGGGATTATTAAAAATCTTTATTGTACTTGTATTGAATTATTGCACTAACTCCATTTTAACTTTATACTGTGACAATCCTCCATTTTGTCCTCCTAACCTGACTTCTTCAATCCTCCATTTTGTCCTCATAACCTAACTTGTTCATTTTAAAACTACCTTACATGACAGAATTTCCCAGCACATCTAATACAATAAGACAAAGACTGTATGTTCTAACAAAGACATGATTAACACAGGAATTGCTGACTTTTCCTTAAACTTGCAACATAGTATAATTTGAAGGCCATGAGAACACAGTAGTAATGAAATGTTCTATTCATAAGAGACCTTGCACCTGGCCACGAGGCCTGAGATCACCGACCGTGTAAAATGACGCTCAAGACCCCCTTGTCCCCACCCGTGTCCAGAACAATCCCACCTCTTGGTGGGTGGGCACGGGACTAACCACTTAGTTTTTGAGCCAATTAATAATATTGATAGGAGGACACTAATCCCGACACTTAACAATTAATCCAATTAATGATGTTTATTTGCTGATATTCTAATAATCAATGATGACGTAAAATGTCTCTTAAAAGGGCCTGCGCGCCCGCTTTTTAATCACTTGCCAATACATTTTCTCGAAGTTATTTTAACCTGAACCTTGTGTGTCAGACTTAATTACTTCAGCGTATATACGCAATTCAATTTTATTAATTTGGACAGGAACAGATAGACATTTAAACATTTTGGTTTACTGCTAAAAAGTACCATAACATAGATACCTGGAATAGCCTTCCAGGGGAAGCAGTAAAAGTGATATAGAAAGGGTAGTAGATACATGGAATAGCCTTCCAGTGGGAGCAGTAACTGTGACATAGAAAGGGAAGTAAATACATGGAATAGCCTTCCAGTAGGAGCAGTAACAGTGATATAGAAAGAGTAGTAGATACATGGAATAGCCTTCCAGTGGGAGCAGTAACAGTGATATAGAAAGGGTAGTAGATACCTGGAATAGCCTCCCAGTGGGAGCAGTAACAGTGATATAGAAAGGGTAGTAGATACCTGGAATAGCCTTCCAGTGGGAGCAGTAACAGTGATATAGAAAGGGTAGTAGATACCTGGAATAGCCTTCCAGTGGGAGCAGTAACAGTGATATAGAAAGGGTAGAAGATACATGGAATAGCCTTCTAGTGGGAGCAGTAACAGTGATATAGAAAGGGTAGTAGATACATGGAATAGCCTTCTAGTGGGAGCAGTAACAGTGATATAGAAAGGGTAGTAGATACCTGGAATAGCCTTCCAGTGGGAGCAGTAACAGTGATATAGAAAGGGTAGAAGATACCTGGAATAACATTCCAGTGGGAGCAGTAACAGTGATATAGAAAGGGTAGTAGATACCTGGAATAGCTTTCCAGTGGGAGCAGTAACAGTGATATAGAAAGGGTAGTAGATACCTGGAATAGCTTTCCAGTGGGAGCAGTAACAGTGATATAGAAAGAGTAGTAGATACCTGGAATAGCCTTCCAGTGGGAGCAGTAACAGTGATATAGAAAGGGTAGTAGATACCTGGAATAGCCTTCCAGTGGGAGCAGTAACAGTGATTTAGAAAGGGTAGTAGATACATGGAATAGCCTTCCAGTGAGAGCAGTAACAGTGATATAGAAAGGGTAGTAGATACCTGGAATAGCCTTCCAGTGGGAGCAGTAACAGTGATATAGAAAGGGTAGTAGATACATGGAATAGCCTTCCAGTGGGAGCAGTAACAGTGATATAGAAAGGGTAGTAGATACCTGGAATAGCCTTCCAGTGGGAGCAGTAACAGTGATATAGAAAGGGTAGTAGATACATGGAATAGCCTTCCAGTGGGAGCAGTAACAGTGATATAGAAAGGGTAGTAGATACCTGGAATAGCCTTCCAGTGGGAGCAGTAACAGTGATATAGAAATGGTAGTAGATACATGGAATAGCCTTCCAGTGGGAGCAGTAACAGTGATATAGAAAGGGTAGTAGATACCTGGAATAGCCTTCCAGTGGGAGCAGTAACTGTGATATAGAAAGGGTAGTAGATACATGGAATAGCCTTCCAGTGGGAGCAGTAACTGTGATATGGAAAGGGTAGTAGATACCTGGAATAGCCTTCCAGTGGGAGCAGTAACAGTGATATAGAAAGGGTAGTAGATACATGGAATAGCCTTCCAGTGGGAGCAGTAACAGTGATATAGAAAGGGTAGTAGATACCTGGAATAGCCTTCCAGGGGAAGCAGTAAAAGTGATATAGAAAGGGTAGTAGATACATGGAATAGCCTTCCAGTGGGAGCAGTAACTGTGATATAGAAAGGGAAGTAAATACATGGAATAGCCTTCCAGTAGCAGGAGTAACCGTGATATAGAAAGGGTAGTAGATACATGGAATAGCCTTCCAGTGGGAGCAGTAACAGTGATATAGAAAGGGTAGTAGATACCTGGAATAGCCTTCCAGTGGGAGCAGTAACAGTGATATAGAAAGGGTAGTAGATACCTGGCATAGCCTTCCAGTGGGAGCAGTAACAGTGATATAGAAAGGGTAGTAGATACCTTAATAGCCTTCCAGTGGGAGCACGAACAGTGATATAGAAAGGGTAGTAGATACCGGGAATAGCCTTAAAGTGGGAGCAGTAACAGTGATATAGAAAGGGTAGTAGATACCTGGCATAGCCTTCCAGTGAAAGCAGTAACAGTAATATAGAAAGGGTAGTAGATACCTGGAATAGCCTTCCAGTGGGAGCACGAACAGTGATATAGAAAGGGTAGTAGATACCGGGAATAGCCTTCCACTGTGAGCAGTAACAGCGATATAGAAAAGGTAGTAGATACCTGGAATAGCCTTCCAGTGGGAGCAGTAACAGCGATATAGAAAGGGTAGTAGATACCTGGAATAGCCTTCTAGTGGAGGTAGTAACAGTGATATAGAAAGGGTAGTAGATACTAGCCTTCCAGTGGGAGCAGTAACAGTGATATAGAAAGCGTAGTAGATTTCTGGAATAGCCTTCCAGTGGGAGCAGTAACAGTGATATAGAAAGGGTAGTAGATACCTGGAATAGACTTCTAGTGGGAGCAGTAACAGCGATATAGAAAGGGTAGTAGATACCTAGAATAGCCTTCCAGTGGGAGCAGTAACAGTGATATAGAAAGGGTAGTAGATACATGGAATAGCCTTCCAGTGGGAGCAGTAACAGTGATATAGAAAGGGTAGTAGATACCTGGAATAGCTATCCAGTGGGAGCAGTAACAGTGATATAGAAAGGGTAGTAGATACCTGGAATAGCCTTCCAGTGGGAGCAGTAAAAGTGATATAGAAAGGGTAGTAGATACATGGAATAGCCTTCCAGGGGAAGCAGTAAAAGTGATATAGAAAGGGTAGTAGATACATGGAATAGCCTTCCAGTGGGAGCAGTAACAGTGATATAGAAAGGGTAGTAGATACCTGGAATAGCCTTCCAGTGGGAGCAGTAACAGTGATATAGAAAGGGTAGTAGATACCTGGCATAGCCTTCCAGTGGGAGCAGTAACAGTGATATAGAAAGGGTAGTAGATACCTGGAATAGCCTTCCAGTGGGAGCACGAACAGTGATATAGAAAAGGTAGTAGATACCGGGAATAGCCTTCCAGTGGGAGCAGTAACAGTGATATAGAAAGGGTAGTAGATACCTGGCATAGCCTTCCAGTGGGAGCAGTAACAGTGATATAGAAAGGGTAGTAGATACCTGGAATAGCCTTCCAGTGGGAGCACGAACAGTGATATAGAAAGGGTAGTAGATACCGGGAATAGCCATCCAGTGGGAGCAGTAACAGTGATATAGAAAGGGTAGTAGATACCTGGAATAGCCTTCCAGTGGGAGCAGTAAAGGTGATATAGAAAGGGTAGTAGATACCGGGAATAGCCTTCCACTGTGAGCAGTAACAGCAATATAGAAAGGGTAGTAGATACATGGAATAGCCTTCCAGTGGGAGCAGTAACAGCGATATAGAAAGGGTAGTAGATACCTGGAATAGCCTTCCAGTGGGAGCAGTAATAGTGATATAGAAAGGGTAGTAGATACCTGGAACAGCCTTCCAGTGGGAGCAGTAACAGTAATATAGAAAGGGTAGTAGATACCTGGAATAGCCTTCCAGTGGGAGCAGTAACAGTGATATAGAATGGGTAGTAGATACCTGGAATAGCCTTCCAGTGGGAGCAGTAACAGTGATATAGAAAGGGTAGTAGATACCTGGAATAGCCTTCCAGTGGGAGCAGTAACAGCGATATAGAATGGGTAGTAGATACCTGGCATAGCCTTCCAGTGGGAGCAGTAACAGTGATATAGAAAGGGTAGTAGATACCTGGAATAGCCTTCCAGTGGGAGCAGTAACAGTGATATAGAAAGGGTAGTAGATACATGGAATAGCCTTCCATTGGGAGCAGTAACTGTGATATAGAAAGGGTAGTAGATACATGGAATAGCCTTCCAGTGGGAGCAGTAACTGTGATATGGAAAGGGTAGTAGATACCTGGAATAGCCTTCCAGTGGGAGCAGTAACAGTGATATAGAAAGGGTAGTAGATACATGGAATAGCGTCCAGTGGGAGCAGTAACAGTGATATAGAAAGGGTAGTAGATACCTGGAATAGCCTTCCAGGGGAAGCAGTAAAAGTGATATAGAAAGGGTAGTAGATACATGGAATAGCCTTCCAGTGGGAGCAGTAACTGTGATATAGAAAGGGAAGTAAATACATGGAATAGCCTTCCAGTAGGAGGAGTAACCGTGATATAGAAAGGGTAGTAGATACATGGAATAGCCTTCCAGTGGGAGCAGTAACAGTGATATAGAAAGGGTAGTAGATACCTGGCATAGCCTTCCAGTGGGAGCAGTAACAGTGATATAGAAAGGGTAGTAGATACCTGGAATAGCCTTCCAGTGGGAGCACGAACAGTGATATAGAAAGGGTAGTAGATACCGGGAATAGCCATCCAGTGGGAGCAGTAACAGCGATATAGAAAGGGTAGTAGATACCTGGAATAGCTTTCCAGTGGGAGCAGTAACAGTGATATAGAAAGGGTAGTAGATACCTGGAATAGCCTTCCAGGGGAAGCAGTAAAAGTGATATAGAAAGGGTAGTAGATACATGGAATAGCCTTCCAGTGGGAGCAGTAACTGTGATATAGAAAGGGAAGTAAATACATGGAATAGCCTTCCAGTAGGAGGAGTAACCGTGATATAGAAAGGGTAGTAGATACATGGAATAGCCTTCCAGTGGGAGCAGTAACAGTGATATAGAAAGGGTAGTAGATACCTGGCATAGCCTTCCAGTGGGAGCAGTAACAGTGATATAGAAAGGGTAGTAGATACCTGGAATAGCCTTCCAGTGGGAGCACGAACAGTGATATAGAAAGGGTAGTAGATACCGGGAATAGCCATCCAGTGGGAGCAGTAACAGTGATATAGAAAGGGTAGTAGATACCTGGAATAGCCTTCCAGTGGGAGCAGTAAAGGTGATATAGAAAGGGTAGTAGATACCGGGAATAGCCTTCCACTGTGAGCAGTAACAGCGATATAGAAAGGGTAGTAGATACCTGGAATAGCCTTCCAGTGGGAGCAGTAACAGCGATATAGAAAGGGTAGTAGATACCTGGAATAGCCTTCCAGTGGAGGTAGTAACAGTGATATAGAAAGGGTAGTAGATACTAGCCTTCCAGTGGGAGCAGTAACAGTGATATAGAAAGCGTAGTAGATACATGGAATAGCCTTCCAGTGAGAGCAGTAACAGTGATATAGAAAGCGTAGTAGATTTCTGGAATAGCCTTCCAGTGGGAGCAGTAACAGTGATATAGAAAGGGTAGTAGATACATGGAATAGCCTTCCAGTGGGAGCAGTAACAGTGATATAGAAAGGGTAGTAGATACATGGAATAGCATTTCAGTGGGAGCGGTAACAGTGATATAGAAAGGGTAGTATATACCTGGAATAGCCTTCCAGTGGGAGCAGTAACAGTGATATAGAAAGGATAGTAGATACCTGGAATAGCTTTCCAGTGTGAGCAGTAACAGCGATATAGAAAGGGTAGTAGATACATGGAATAGCCTTCCAGTGGGAGCGGTAACAGTGATATAGAAAGGGTAGTAGATACCTGGAATAGCCTTCCAGTGGGAGCAGTAACAGCGATATAGAAAGCGTAGTCGATTCATGGAATAGCCTTCCAGTGGGAGCAGTAACAGTGATATAGAAAGGGTAGTAGACACCTGGAATAGCCTTCCAGTGAGAGCAGTAACAGTGATATAGAAAGCGTAGTAGATACCTGGAATAGCCTTCCAGTGGGAGCAGTAACAGTGATATAGAAAGGGTAGTAGATACCTGGAATAGCCTTCTAGTGGGAGCAGTAACAGTGATTTAGAAAGGGTAGTAGATACATGGAATAGCCTTCCAGTGGGAGCAGTAAAAGTGATATAGAAAGGGTAGTAGATACCTGGAATAGCCTTTCAGTGGGAGCAGTAACAGTGATATAGAAATGGTAGTAGATACCTGGAATAGCCTTCCAGTGGGAGCAGTAACAGTGATATAGAAAGGGTAGTAGATACCTGGAATAGCCTTCCAGTGGGAGCAGTAACAGCGATATAGAAAGGGTAGTAGATACAAGGAATAGCCTTCCAGTGGGAGCAGTAACAGTGATATAGAAAGGGTAGTAGATACCTGGAATAGCCTTCCAGTGGGAGCAGTAACAGTGATATAGAAAGGGTAGTAGATACCTGGAATAGCCTTCCAGTGGGAGCAGTAACAGCAATATAGAAAGGGTAGTAGATACATGGAATAGCCTTCCAGTGGGAGCAGTAACAGCGATATAGAAAGGGTAGTAGATACCTGGAATAGCCTTCCAGTGGGAGCAGTAATAGTGATATAGAAAGGGTAGTAGATACATGGAATAGCCTTCCAGTGGGTGCAGTAACAGTGATATAGAAAGGGTAGTAGATACCTGGAACAGCCTTCCAGTGGGAGCAGTAACAGTAATATAGAAAGGGTAGTAGATACCTGGAATAGCCTTCCAGTGGGAGCAGTAACAGTGATATAGAATGGGTAGTAGATACCTGGAATAGCCTTCCAGTGGGAGCAGTAACAGTGATATAGAAAGGGTAGTAGATACCTGGAATAGCCTTCCAGTGGGAGCAGTAACAGCGATATAGAATGGGTAGTAGATACCTGGCATAGCCTTCCAGTGGGAGCAGTAACAGTGATATAGAAAGGGTAGTAGATACCTGGAATAGCCTTCCAGTGGGAGCAGTAACAGTGATATAGAAAGGGTAGTAGATACATGGAATAGCCTTCCAGTGGGAGCAGTAACTGTGATATGGAAAGGGTAGTAGATACCTGGAATAGCCTTCCAGTGGGAGCAGTAACAGTGATATAGAAAGGGTAGTAGATACATGGAATAGCGTCCAGTGGGAGCAGTAACAGTGATATAGAAAGGGTAGTAGATACCTGGAATAGCTTTCCAGTGGGAGCAGTAACAGTGATATAGAAAGGGTAGTAGATACCTGGAATAGACTTCCAGGGGAAGCAGTAAAAGTGATATAGAAAGGGTAGTAGATACATGGAATAGCCTTCCAGTGGGAGCAGTAACTGTGATATAGAAAGGGAAGTAAATACATGGAATAGCCTTCCAGTAGGAGGAGTAACCGTGATATAGAAAGGGTAGTAGATACATGGAATAGCCTTCCAGTGGGAGCAGTAACAGTGATATAGAAAGGGTAGTAGATACCTGGAATAGCCTTCCAGTGGGAGCAGTAACAGTGATATAGAAAGGGTAGTAGATACCTGGCATAGCCTTCCAGTGGGATCAGTAACAGTGATATAGAAAGGGTAGTAGATACCTGGAATAGCCTTCCAGTGGGAGCACGAACAGTGATATAGAAAGGGTAGTAGATACCGGGAATAGCCTTCCAGTGGGAGCAGTAACAGTGATATAGAAAGGGTAGTAGATACCTGGCATAGCCTTCCAGTGGGAGCAGTAACAGTGATATAGAAAGGGTAGTAGATACCTGGAATAGCCTTCCAGTGGGAGCACGAACAGTGATATAGAAAGGGTAGTAGATACCGGGAATAGCCATCCAGTGGAAGCAGTAACAGTGATAAAGAAAGGGTAGTAGATACCGGGAATAGCCTTCCACTGTGAGCAGTAACAGCGATATAGAAAAGGTAGTAGATACCTGGAATAGCCTTCCAGTGGGAGCAGTAACAGCGATATAGAAAGGGTAGTAGATACCTGGAATAGCCTTCTAGTGGAGGTAGTAACAGTGATATAGAAAGGGTAGTAGATACTAGTGGGAGCAGTAACAGTGATATAGAAAGGGTAGTAGATACCTGGAATAGCCTTCCAGTGAGAGCAGTAACAGTGATATAGAAAGCGTAGTAGATTTCTGGAATAGCCTTCCAGTGGGAGCAGTAACAGTGATATAGAAAGGGTAGTAGATACCTGGAATAGACTTCTAGTGGGAGCAGTAACAGCGATATAGAAAGGGTAGTAGATACCTAGAATAGCCTTCCAGTGGGAGCAGTAACAGTGATATAGAAAGGGTAGTAGATACCTGGAATAGCATTTCAGTGGGAGCGGTAACAGTGATATAGAAAGGGTAGTATATACCTGGAATAGCCTTCCAGTGGGAGCAGTAACAGTGATATAGAAAGGGTAGTAGATACCTGGAATAGCTTTCCAGTGTGAGCAGTAACAGCGATATAGAAAGGGTAGTAGATGCCGGGAATAGCCTTCCAGTGGGAGCGGTAACAGTGATATAGAAAGGGTAGTAGATACCTGGCATAGCCTTCCAGTGGGAGCAGTAACAGTGATATAGAAAGGGTAGTAGATACCTGGAATAGCCTTCCAGTGAGAGCAGTAACAGTGATATAGAAAGCGTAGTAGATACCTGGAATAGCCTTCCAGTGGGAGCAGTAACAGTGATATAGAAAGGGTAGTAGATACCTGGAATAGCCTTCTAGTGGGAGCAGTAACAGTGATATAGAAAGGGTAGTAGATACATGGAATAGCCTTCCAGTGGGAGCAGTAACTGTGATATAGAAAGGGAAGTAAATACATGGAATAGCCTTCCAGTAGGAGCAGTAACAGTGATATATAAAGGGTAGTAGATACATGGAATAGCCTTCCAGTGGGAGCAGTAACTGTGATATAGAAAGGATAGTAGATACCTGGAATAGCCTTCCAGTGGGAGCAGTAACAGTGATATAGAAAGGGTAGTAGATACCTGGAATAACATTCCAGTGGGAGCAGTAACAGTGATATAGAAAGGGTAGTAGATACCTGGAATAGCTTTCCAGTGGGAGCAGTAACAGTGATATAGAAAGGGTAGTAGATACCTGGAATAGCCTTCCAGTGGGAGCAGTAACAGTAATATAGAAAGGGAAGTAAATACATGGAATAGCCTTCCAGTAGGAGCAGTAACAGTGATATAGAAAGGGTAGTAGATACATGGAATAGCCTTCCAGTGGGAGCAGTAACTGTGATATAGAAAGGATAGTAGATACCTGGAATAGCCTTCCAGTGGGAGCAGTAACAGTGATATAGAAAGGGTAGTAGATACCTGGAATAACATTCCAGTGGGAGCAGTAACAGTGATATAGAAAGGGTAGTAGATACCTGGAATAGCCTTCCAGTGGGAGCAGTAACGGTGATATAGAAAGGGTAGTAGATACCTGGAATAGCTTTCCAGTGGGAGCAGTAACAGTGATATAGAAAGGGTAGTAGATACCTGGAATAGCCTTCCAGTGGGAGCAGTAACAGTAATATAGAAAGGGTAGTAGATACCTGGAATAGACTTCCAGTGGGAGCAATAACAGTAATATAGAAAGGGTAGTAGATACCTGGAATAACATTCCAGTGCGAGCAGTAACAGTGATATAGAAAGGGTAGTAGATACCTGGAATAGCTTTCCAGTGGGAGCAGTAACAGTGATATAGAAAGAGTAGTAGATACCTGGAATAGCCTTCCAGTGGGAGCAGTAACAGTGATATAGAAAGGGTAGTAGATACCTGGAAAAGCCTTCCAGTGGGAGCAGTAACAGTGATATAGAAAGGGTAGTAGATACCAGGAATAGCCTTCCAGTGGGAGCAGTAACAGCGATATAGAAAGGGTAGTAGATACATGGAATAGCCTTCCAGTGGGAGCAGTAACAGTGATATAGAAAGGGTAGTAGATACCTGGAATAGCCTTCCAGTGGGAGCAGTAACAGTGATTTAGAAAGGGTAGTAGATACCTGGAATAGCCTTCCAATGGGAGCAGTAACTGTGATATAGAAAGGGTAGTAGATACCTGGAATAGCCTTTCAGTGGGAGCAGTAACAGTGATATAGAAAGGGTAGTAGATACCTGGAATAGCCTTCCAGTGGGTGCAGTAACAGTGATATAGAAAGGGTAGTAGATACCTGGAATAGCCTTTCAGTGGGAGCAGTAACAGTGATATAGAAAGGGTAGTAGATACATGGAATAACCTTCCAGTGGGAGCAGTAACAGTGATATAGAAAGGGTAGTAGATACCTGGAATAGCTTTTCAGTGGGAGCAGTAACAGTGATATAGAAAGGGTAGTAGATACATGGAATAGCCTTTCAGTGGGAGCAGTAACAGTGATATAGAAAGGGTAGTAGATACATGGAATTGTCTGGGGGCAGATACTCTGTAAATGTAAGAGTGGCTGTGTTACAGAATGCGGAGTATGGCGTGGGAGGAGACAGCATCGGGGGAGGGATAAATGGCACTGGGAGGGAGGTATGAGTGAGTGATAAAGGAAGCGTTTCAGTCACATTGTGTCTGTAGCAGAGACTCAGGAATGGATTATCACATCCGATCAGCTGAGCCCAGGGACTCCCCCCACATTATGGCCATGATCCGGGTATAGTGAGACTATCACACACTGCGGACACTGCGCACACTGCACAGGGACACCGTCACACACTGCGCACACTGCACAGGGACACCGTCACACACTGCACAGGGACACCGTCACACACTGCACACACTGCACAGCGACACCGTCACACACTGCACACACTGCACAGGGACACCGTCACACACTGCACAGGGACACCGTCACACACTGCACAGGGACACCATCACACACTGCACACACTGCACAGGGACACCGTCACACACTGCACAGGGACACCATCACACACTGCACACACTGCACAGGGACACCGTCACACACTGCACAGGGACACCATCACACACTGCACAGTGACACCGTCACACACTGCATACACTGCATAGGGAGCACACAGACACCGTCACACACTGCGCACACTGCACAGTGACACTATCACACACTGCACACACTGCACATGGACACCGTCACACACTGCGCACACTGCACAGTGACACTATCACACACTGCACATGGACACCGTCACACACTGCGCACACTGCACAGGGACACCGTCACACACTGCACACACTGCACAGGGACACTATAACACAGTGCGCACACTGCACAGGGACACCATCACACACTGTGCACACTGCATAGGGACACTATAACACACTGCGCACACTGCACAGGGACACTATCACACACTGCACACACTGCACAGGGACACCATCACACACTGCACAGGGACACTATAACACACTGCGCACACTGCACAGGGACACCGTCACACACTGCGCACACTGCACAGGGACACTATAACACACTGCACACACTGCACAGGGACACCGTCACACACTGCGTACACTGCTCACTGACACCGTCACACACTGCGTACACTGCACAGGGACACCGTCACACACTGCGTCATTGCACACACTGCACACACTGCACAGGGACACTATAACACACTGCACACACTGCACAGGGACACCGTCACACACTGCACAGGGACACTATAACACACTGCGCACACTGCACAGGGACACCGTCACACACTGCGCACACTGCACAGGGACACTATAACACACTGCACACACTGCACAGGGACACCGTCACACACTGCACAGGGACACTATAACACACTGCACACACTGCACAGGGACACCGTCACACACTGCACAGGGACACTATAACACACTGCGCACACTGCACAGGGACACCGTCACACACTGCGCACACTGCACAGGGACACTATAACACACTGCACACACTGCACAGGGACACTGTCACACACTGCACAGGGACACTATAACACACTGCACACACTGCACAGGGACACCGTCACACACTGCACAGGGACACTATAACACACTGCACACACTGCACAGGGACACCGTCACACACTGCGCACACTGCTCACTGACACCGTCACACACTGCGTACACTGCACAGGGACACCGTCACACACTGCGTCATTGCACACACTGCACACACTGCACAGGGACACTATAACACACTGCACACACTGCACAGAGCAATGTATAATGATTTGATCTATTTTATGTAATTACAGGAACTGGCAGAATATGAAAAAATTACTCACTTTATCAAACTGACTGAGGAAGGTAAGGAATGGAAAAAGGGGTTCAGTTACAGAGAATGGGGGTAACAGGATAGAAAGGGGTTCAGTTACAGAGAATGGGGGTAACACGATAGAAAGGGGTTCAGTTACAGAGAATGGGGGTAACAGGATAGAAAGGGGTTCAGTTACAGAGAATGGGGGTAACAGGATAGAAAGGGGTTCAGTTACAGAGAATGGGGGTAACACGATAGAAAGGGGTTCAGTTACAGAGAATGGGGGTAACAGGATAGAAAGGGGTTCAGTTACAGAGAATGGGGGTAACAGGATAGAAAGGGGTTCAGTTACAGAGAATGGGGGTAACAGGATAGAAAGGGGTTCAGTTACAGAGAATGGGGGTAACACGATAGAAAGGGGTTCAGTTACAGAGAATGGGGGTAACACGATAGAAAGGGGTTCAGTTACAGAGAATGGGGGTAACAGGATAGAAAGGGGTTCAGTTACAGAGAATGGGGGTAACAGGATAGAAAGGGGTTCAGTTACAGAGAATGGGGGTAACACGATAGAAAGGGGTTCAGTTACAGAGAATGGGGGTAACACGATAGAAAGGGGTTCAGTTACAGAGAATGGGGGTAACACGATAGAAAGGGGTTCAGTTACAGAGAATGGGGGTAACATGATAGAAAGGGGTTCAGTTACAGAGAATGGGGGTAACACGATAGAAAGGGGTTCAGTTACAGAGAATGGGGGTAACAGGATAGAAAGGGGTTCAGTTACAGAGAATGGGGGTAACACGATAGAAAGGGGTTCAGTTACAGAGAATGGGGGTAACACGATAGAAAGGGGTTCAGTTACAGAGAATGGGGGTAACACGATAGATTGGGGGTCTCCCTTGCATGGGAGGATTGTATAAAAGCTGAGTGTGTGGCAGTAAAGCTCAGTTCTGCTCCTGATGCTGAGTGTCGGCCAGTTATTGGGAAGGGTGACGGGATATTCTGGGATGACTTGATTTACTGCTTATGCTGTTCTTCCTCTGATATCTTGTTCCTGAGTAACTATTGGAATACCAGCAGAGGAAGTCCATGTTAAACTAACGCCCCGCTACAGTGTCACAGGAAAACCTCCCAATATTTCACATGAACAAAGAGGGACCCTTTAATTTTAGTGGTGACGTTGGGGGTGTGGCCTGGGGCGGGGCTGTTCTGACTTAGTAATAACATATTAAAGGACCTTATAGTGCCAGGAAAACAAACTAGTCACTGGCCCACCCTCAGGGTCCCACTCCTGCCGAGCTGAAGGGGGAGGAAGGGGGTTAAAAACTCTGCGCTGGGGACTCTCCTCCTCCTTCAGTCGTCATCGGCTGAATGTGCTTGCGCGGCAAGAGCTGGGCACGCATTTAGCCAGTTCTTTTAGCCATTTAGCCATTGAGAATGCTTTCCTATGGACGCTGGCGTCTTCTCACTGTGAAAATCACTGTGAGAAGCGCGGAAGTGCCTCTAGCGGCTGTCAGTGAGACAACCACCAGAGGCTGGATTAACCCATAGGTTAACATAGCAGGTTCTCTGAAACTCTGAAACTGCTATGTTTTCAGCTGCAGGGTTAACCCTAGATGGACCTGGCACCCAGACCACTTCATTGAGCTGAATGGTCTGGGTGCCTATAGAGGTCCTTTAATAAAATTTAGACAATCTTTTTGACACAGACTGGTTTCTAAACACATTCATATTAGTTTAAAGACACATTACTGGGAGTATCATTACTGTGGAGCTCTGTTATACACTCAGATACATTACTGGGAGTATCATTACTGTGGAGCTCTGTGATACACTCACACACATTACTGGGAGTATTATTGCTGTGGAGCTCTGTTATGCACTCAGATACATTACTGGGAGTATCATTACTGTGGAGCTCTGTGATACACTCACACACATTACTGGGAGTATTATTGCTGTGGAGCTCTGTTATACACTCAGACACATTACTGGGAGTATTATTGGGGTTGGAGCTCTGTTATACACTCAGACACATTGCTGGGAGTATTATTGCTGTGGAACTCTGTTTTACACTCTGACACATTACTGGGAGTATTATTACTGTGGAGCTCTGTTATACACTCAGACACATTCATTGGAGTATTATTGCTGTGGAGCTCTGTTATACGTTCAGACACATTACTGGGAGTATTATTGCTGTGGAGCTCTGTTATACACTCACACATTACTGGGAGTATTATTGCTGCGGAGCTCTGTTATACACTCAGACACATTACTGGGAGTATTATTACTGTGCAGCTCTGTTCTACACTCAGACACATTACTGGGAGTATTATTACTGTGGAGCTCTGTGATACACTCAGACACATTACTGGGAGTATTATTGCTGCGGAGGTCTGTTATACACTCAGACACATTACTGGGAGTATTATTGCTGTGGAGCTCTGTTATTCAATCAGACACATTACTGGGAGTATTATTGCTGTGGAGCTCTGTTCTACACTCAGACACATTACTGGGAGTATTATTACTGTGGAGCTCTGTTATACACTCAGACACATTACTGGGAGTATTATTACTGCGGAGCTCTGTTATACACTCAGACACATTACTGGGAGTATTATTACTGTGGAGCTCTGTTATAACACATTACTGGGAGTATCATTGCTGTGGAGCTCTGTTATACACTCAGACACATTACTGGGAGTATTATTGCTGTGGAGATCTGTTATACACTCACACACATTACTGGGAGTATTATTGCTGTGGAGATCTGTTATACACTCACACATTACTGGGAGTATTATTGCTGTGGAGCTCTGTTATACACTCACACATTACTGGGAGTATTATTGCTGTGGAGCTCTGTTATACACTCACACATTACTGGGAGTATTATTGCTGTGGAGCTCTGTTATACACTCAGACACATTACTGGGAGTATTATTGCTGTGAGGCTCTGTTATATACTCAGACACATTACTGGGGGTATTATTACTGTGGAGCTCTGTTATACATTCAGACACATTACTGGGAGTATTATTGCTGTGGAGCTCTGTTATACACTCACACATTACTGGGAGTATTATTGCTGTGGAGCTCTGTTATACACTCAGACACATTACTGGGCGTATTATTACTGTGGAGCTCTGTTATACACTCAGACACATTACTGGGAGTATTATTACTGTGGAGCTCTGTTATACATTCAGACACATTACTGGGAGTATTATTGCTGTGGAGCTCTGTTATACCCTCAGACACATTACTGGGAGTATTATTACTGTGGAGATCTGTTATACACTCAGACACATTACTCGGAGTATTATTGCTGTGGAGCTCTGTTATACACTCAGACACATTACTGGGAGTATTATTACTGTGGAGCTCTGTTATACACTCAGACACATTACTGGGAGTATTATTGCTGTGGAGCTCTGTTATACAGTCAGACACATTACTGGGAGTATTATTGCTGTGGAGCTCTGTTATACACTCAGACACATTACTGGGAGTATTATTGCTGTGGAGCTCTGTTATACACTCAGACACATTACTGGGAGTATTATTGCTGTGGAGCTCTGTTATACACTCAGACACATTACTGGGAGTATTATTACTGTGGAGCTCTGTTATACACTCAGACACATTACTGGGAGTATTATTGCTGTGGAGCTCTGTTATACAGTCAGACACATTACTGGGAGTATTATTGCTGTGGAGCTCTGTTATACACTCAGACACATTACTGGGAGTATTATTGCTGTGGAGCTCTGTTATACACTCAGACACATTACTGGGAGTATTATTGCTGTGGAGCTCTGTTATACACTCAGACACATTACTGGGAGTATTATTACTGTGGAGCTCTGTTATACACTCAGAACCATTACTGGGAGTATTATTGCTGTGGAGCTCTGTTATACACTCAGACACATTACTGGGAGTATTATTGCTGTGGAGCTCTGTTATACACTCAGTCACATTACTGGGGGTATTATTGCTGTGGAGATCTGTTATACACTCACACACATTACTGGGAGTATTATTGCTGTGGAGCTCTGTTATACACTCAGACACATTACTGGGAGTATTATTGCTGTGGAGCTCTGTTATACACTCAGACACATTACTGGGAGTATTATTGCTGTGGGGCTCTGTTATACACTCAGACACATTACTGGGAGTATTATTGCTGTGGAGCACTGTTATACACTGAGACACATTACTGGGAGTATTATTGCTGTGGAGCTCTGTTATACACTCAGACACATTACTGGGAGTATTATAACTGTGGAGCTCTGTTATACACTCAGACACATTACTGGGAGTATTATTGCTATGGAGCTCTGTTATACACTCAGACACATTACTGGGAGTATTATTGCTGTGGAGCTCTGTTATACAGTCAGACACATTACTGGGAGTATTATAACTGTGGAGCTCTGTTATACACTCAGACGCATTACTGGGAGTATTATTGCTGTGGAGCTCTGTTATACACTCAGACACATTACTGGGAGTATTATTGCTATGGAGCTCTGTTATACACTCAGACACATTACTGGGAGTATTATTGCTGTGGAGCTCTGTTATACACTCAGACACATTACTGGGAGTATTATTGCTGTGGAGCTCTGTTATACACCCAGACACATTACTGGGAGTATTATTACTGTGGAGCTCTGTTATACACTCAGACACATTACTGGGAGTATTATTGCTGTGGAGCTCTGTTATACAGTCAGACACATTACTGGGAGTATTATTGCTGTGGAGCTCTGTTATACAGTCAGACACATTACTGGGAGTATTATTGCTGTGGAGCTCTGTTATACACTCAGACACATTACTGGGAGTATTATTGCTGTGGAGCTCTGTTATACACTCAGACACATTACTGGGAGTATTATTACTGTGGAGCTCTGTTATACACTCAGACACATTACTGGGAGTATTATTGCTGTGGAGCTCTGTTATACACTCAGACGCATTACTGGGAGTATTATTGCTGTGGAGCTCTGTTATACACTCAGACACATTACTGGGAGTATTATTGCTATGGAGCTCTGTTATACACTCAGACACATTACTGGGAGTATTATTGCTGTGGAGCTCTGTTATACACTCAGACACATTACTGGGAGTATTATTGCTGTGGAGCTCTGTTATACACTCAGACACATTACTGGGAGTATTATTACTGTGGAGCTCTGTTATACACTCAGACACATTACTGGGAGTATTATTGCTGTGGAGCTCTGTTATACAGTCAGACACATTACTGGGAGTATTATTGCTGTGGAGCTCTGTTATACACTCAGACACATTACTGGGAGTATTATTGCTGTGGAGCTCTGTTATACACTCAGACACATTACTGGGAGTATTATTACTGTGGAGCTCTGTTATACACTCAGACACATTACTGGGAGTATTATTGCTGTGGAGCTCTGTTATACAGTCAGACACATTACTGGGAGTATTATTGCTGTGGAGCTCTGTTATACACTCAGACACATTACTGGGAGTATTATTGCTGTGGAGCTCTGTTATACACTCAGACACATTACTGGGAGTATTATTGCTGTGGAGCTCTGTTATACACTCAGACACATTACTGGGAGTATTATTACTGTGGAGCTCTGTTATACACTCAGAACCATTACTGGGAGTATTATTGCTGTGGAGCTCTGTTATACACTCAGACACATTACTGGGAGTATTATTGCTGTGGAGCTCTGTTATACACTCAGTCACATTACTGGGGGTATTATTGCTGTGGAGATCTGTTATACACTCACACACATTACTGGGAGTATTATTGCTGTGGAGCTCTGTTATACACTCAGACACATTACTAGGAGTATTATTGCTGTGGAGCTCTGTTATACACTCAGACACATTACTGGGAGTATTATTGCTGTGGGGCTCTGTTATACACTCAGACACATTACTGGGAGTATTATTGCTGTGGAGCACTGTTATACACTGAGACACATTACTGGGAGTATTATTGCTGTGGAGCTCTGTTATACACTCAGACACATTACTGGGAGTATTATAACTGTGGAGCTCTGTTATACACTCAGACACATTACTGGGAGTATTATTGCTATGGAGCTCTGTTATACACTCAGACACATTACTGGGAGTATTATTGCTGTGGAGCTCTGTTATACAGTCAGACACATTACTGGGAGTATTATAACTGTGGAGCTCTGTTATACACTCAGACGCATTACTGGGAGTATTATTGCTGTGGGCTCTGTTATACACTCAGACACATTACTGGGAGTATTATTGCTGTGGAGCTCTGTTATACACTCAGACACATTACTGGGAGTATTATTGCTGTGGAGCTCTGTTATACACTCAGACACATTACTGGGAGTATTATTAATGTGGGGCTCTGTTATACACTCAGACACATTACTGGGAGTATTATTGCTGTGGAGCTCTGTTATACAGTCAGACACATTACTGGGAGTATTATAACTGTGGAGCTCTGTTATACACTCAGACGCATTACTGGGAGTATTATTGCTGTGGGCTCTGTTATACACTCAGACACATTACTGGGAGTATTATTGCTGTGGAGCTCTGTTATACACTCAGACACATTACTGGGAGTATTATTGCTGTGGAGCTCTGTTATACACTCAGACACATTACTGGGAGTATTATTAATGTGGGGCTCTGTTATACACTCAGACTGGGAGTATTATTGCTGTGGGGCTCTGTTATACACTCAGACACATTACTGGGAGTATTATTGCTGTGGGGCTCTGTTATACACTCAGACTGGGAGTATTATTGCTGTGGAGCTCTGTTATACACTCAGACACATTACTGGGAGTATTATTAATGTGGGGCTCTGTTATACACTCAGACTGGGAGTATTATTGCTGTGGGGCTCTGTTATACACTCAGACACATTACTGGGAGTATTATTACTGTGGGACTCTGTTATACACTCAGACATTACTGGGAGTATTATTACTGTGGGACTCTGTTATACACTCAGACACATTACTGGGAGTATTATTACTGTGGGACTCTGTTATACACTCAGACACATTACTGGGAGTATTATTGCTGTGGAGCTCTGTTATACACTCAGACACATTACTGGGAGTATTATTGCTGTGGAGCTCTGTTATACACCCAGACACACCAACAATAAGGAGCTATTAGAAAAGAGGGATTTGGGCCCAATATAGGGCCTGTCTCCCCTAAGTAGGGACACTTGGGACTGGGAGAGAAGAAGGATAAGGATCTCATGGGGCCCTAGGCAGATAAGTGACAGTGGGGGTACAGCACAGAGAGCAGATAGTGACAGTAGGGGTGCAGCACAGTGAGTAGGAAGTGACAGTGGGGGTGCAGCACAGAGAGCAGGAAGTGACAGTGGGGGTGCAGCACAGAGAGCAGGAAGTGACAGTGGGGGTGCAGCACAGAGAGCAGGAAGTGAAAGTGGGGGTGCAGCACAGAGAGCAGGAAGTGACAGTGGGGGTGCAGCACAGAGAGCAGGAAGTGACAGTGGGGGTGCAGCACAGAGAGCAGGAAGTGACAGTAGGGGTGCAGCACAGTGAGTAGGAAGTGACAGTAGGGGTGCAGCACAGTGAGTAGGAAGTGACAGTGGGGGTGCAGCACAGAGAGCAGGAAGTGACAGTGGGGGTGCAGCACAGAGAGCAGGAAGTGACAGTGGGGGTGCAGCACAGAGAGCAGGAAGTGACAGTGGGGGTGCAGCACAGAGAGCAGGAAGTGACAGTGGGGGTGCAGCACAGAGAGCAGGAAGTGACAGTGGGGGTGCAGCACAGAGAGCAGATAGTGACAGTAGGGGTGCAGCACAGTGAGTAGGAAGTGACAGTAGGGGTGCAGCACAGTGAGTAGGAAGTGACAGTGGGGGTGCAGCACAGAGAGCAGGAAGTGACAGTGGGGGTGCAGCACAGAGAGCAGATAGTGACAGTAGGGGTGCAGCACAGAGAGCAGGAAGTGACAGTTGGGGTGCAGCACAGTGAGTAGGAAGTGACAGTGGGGGTGCAGCACAGAGAGCAGGAAGTGACAGTGGGGGTGCAGCACAGTGAGTAGGAAGTGACAGTGGGGGTGCAGCACAGAGAGCAGGAAGTGACAGTGGGGGTGCAGCACAGAGAGCAGGAAGTGACAGTGGGGGTGCAGCACAGAGAGCAGGAAGTGACAGTGGGGGTGCAGCACAGAGAGCAGGAAGTGACAGTGGGGGTGCAGCACAGAGAGCAGGAAGTGACAGTGGGGGTGCAGCACAGAGAGCAGGAAGTGACAGTGGGGGTGCAGCACAGAGAGCAGGAAGTGACAGTGGGGGTGCAGCACAGAGAGCAGGAAGTGACAGTGGGGGTGCAGCACAGAGAGCAGGAAGTGACAGTGGGGGTGCAGCACAGTGAGTAGGAAGTGACAGTGGGGGTGCAGCACAGAGAGCAGGAAGTGACAGTGGGGGTGCAGCACAGAGAGCAGGAAGTGACAGTGGGGGTGCAGCACAGAGAGCAGGAAGTGAGGATCAGATATAACGTTGAACGTTACTTTTTGATTACTATTAATCTTATTTAGGATCATATTATATTCTACCTAATCCAGTATATACCTAGCTTGGTCTAGGGTTCATCTATACCATTATGGCTCACTATTTAATCATTATTTGGGGTTTATTTATATTACTTTAAAATATAAGCTTGTTTATACACCATTTAGGGCTTACAATCATATTAAGCTAGATAGCTATTGAATATGTCCTAGGAACTCCAGCTAGTTTGCTCTTGACTTCTTTCAGAGCTCTCTCAGCTGGCTCTCTAGGTTGTTTTATACTAGTCGTCCTTCTGGGCTATCAAACAGACTGTTTGAGGGATTTTGAGTTTGATTAATGCGAAGGTTTATCCATGTCACCATAGAGGATTATTCTTACGTCTATCGACTGTCCGGCCGGACTTAATATTTACTTGCACCCCAGGTTCTCTGTACCATCTATTGATTTTGGGGGGCCCTATGGGGGTGTCATAATTGGCACTGTAGATACCGTGTCGGTTAGTATTTAGACTAATGTATAGTCCGGGCTTTACTGCTGACCACTGCTCCCAGATACCCAGCTTTATATACCCACTGATTAACCCCTTAAGGACACAACTTCTGGAATAAAAGGGAATCATGACGGAATAGGGGTTAATAGTGTGTGTTTTCGTCTCCATAGAATTGATGTTGACCAATATTTAATACTCTCAATATATTCTTACTGTCATTCGGCAGCATCAGCACGTGCACATATTTGTTTTGTTATCCGGAGTGTATGGTTTTAGTGACTATATGTTGCTTTCCTATCCTGCTGATAGAATGTTGCACACAAGCTGTCAGTAACTGTTACTAATTAGCAGGCATCGTTACAAACATTTAAACGGTCACACAAATCCGATTAATTGCACAATAACAGAGGATCCTGTCTTGTTTTTAACACACTGTATATACACTTGTTACATTCTTATTATTTTTTATTTTGGGATTTTCCTTATATTTTCCCTGTTCCCTAAGAGGGACCAATAAAGTTGATTTATTTTTAGTCCTATTTATGCTCCATGACGAAGCAATCTGTGGCTCCACAGTAACGGAGCAGTCACATTCCGGGTATAGAGACTGCAATTGGGAGCACTTTTTAGTTAACCCATTCCAGCCTCTTCTTTATCTGTCATTCTCCTCTATTGTTCGCAGTTTTGCACAGAGATGGCTTTGGGGACAATCCTTGGTTTCGATGTCTGGTGGCGGAGCGGCCAGAGAATGAACCAAGCGAAACAGGTGATCAAGTCTTGTATTCTGCTGGGTTATCTGTCTGTCAGTCTGTCTGTGTGTCTGTCTGTCTAACTGGTATTACAGGAGGTGAATATAACTCAGTCGGGTATTACAGGATCCAGTGGGGGGGTAGGTGAATATAACTCAGTTGATATTACAGGATCCTGTGGGGAGGGTGGAGGTGAATAATACTCAGTCGGGTATTACAGGATCCTGTGGGGGGGAGGTGAATATCACTCAGTTAAAATTACAGGATCCAGTGGAGGGGGTAAATATATCTCAGTAAGGTATTACAGGATCCTGTGGGGGGGGGGGGGAGGGGGGTGTGAATATAACTCAGTAAGGTATTACAGGATCCAGTGGGGGGGGGGGGGGGGGGGAGGTGAATATAACTCAGTTGAAATTACAGGATCCAGTGGAGGGGGTGAATATAACTCAGTAAGGTATTACAGGATCCAGTGGAGGGGGGGGGGGTGAATATAACTCAGTTGATATTACAGGATCCTGTGGGGGGGGGGGGGGGAGGTGAATATAACTCAGTTGATATTACAGGATCCTGTGGGGGGGGGGGGGGGGAGGTGAATATAACTTAGTTGATATTACAGGTGCCTGTGGGGAGGGAGGGGTGAATATAACTCAGTTGATATTACAGGATCCTGTGGGGGGGAGGTGAATATCACTCAGTTGATATTACAGGATCCAGTGGAGGGGGGTGAATATAACTCAGTCAGGTATTACAGGATCCAGTGGGGGGGGGGGGTGTGTGTGTGTGAATATAACTCAGTCGGGTATTACAGGATCCAGTGGAGGGGGGGGTGAATATAACTCAGTCAGGTATTACGGGATACAGTGGGGGGGGGGGGGGGGTGTGAATATAACTCAGTCGGGTATTACAGGATCCAGTGGAGGGGGTGAATATAACTCAGTCAGGTATTACAGGATCCAGTGGAGGGGGGGGGGGTGTGAATATAACTCAGTCGGGTATTACAGGATCCAGTGGAGGGGGGGGTGAATATAACTCAGTCAGGTATTACGGGATACAGTGGGGGGGGGGGGTGAATATAACTCAGTCGGGTATTACAGGATCCAGTGGAGGGGGGGGGGGGTGAATATAACTCAGTCGGGTATTACAGGATCCTGTGGGGGTTTACATACCTCAGTCGGGTATTACAGGTTCCTGTGGGGGGGGGGGGATGAATATAACTCCGTTGATATTACAGGATCCTGTGTTTTTTTTAAAAATATATTTCAGTCGGGTATTACAGGATCCAGTGGGGGGGGGGGTGAATATAACTCAGTCGGGTATTACAGGATCCTGTGGGGGGTTTATATATCTCAGTCGGGTATTACAGGATCTTGTGGGGGGGTTTATATATCTCAGTCGGGTATTACAGGATCCAGTGGGGGGGTTTATATATTTCAGTCGGGTATTACAGGATCCAGTGGGGGGGTTTATATATCTCAGTCGGGTATTACAGGATCCAGTGGGGGGGTTTATATATCTCAGTCGGGTATTACAGGATCCAGTGGGGGGGTTTATATATCTCAGTCGGGTATTACAGGATCCAGTGGGGGGGTTTATATATCTCAGTCGGGTATTACAGAATCCAGTGGGGGGGGTTTATATATCTCAGTCGGGTATTACAGGATCCAGTGGGGGGGTTTATATATTTCAGTCGGGTATTACAGGATCCAGTGGGGGGGTTTATATATCTCAGTCGGGTATTACAGGATCCAGTGGGGGGGGGGTTATATATCTCAGTCGGGTATTACAGGATCCAGTGGGGGGGTTTATATATCTCAGTCGGGTATTACAGGATCCAGTGGGGGGGTTTATATATTTCAGTCGGGTATTACAGGATCCAGTGGGGGGGTTTATATATCTCAGTCGGGTATTACAGGATCCAGTAGGGGGGTTTATATATCTCAGTCGGGTATTACAGGATCCAGTGGGGGGGTTTATATATCTCAGTCGGGTATTACAGGATCCAGTGGGGGGGGGTTTATATATCTCAGTCGGGTATTACAGGATCCAGTGGGGGGGTTTATATATTTCAGTCGGGTATTACAGGATCCAGTGTGGGGGTTTATATATCTCAGTCGGGTATTACAGGATCCAGTGGGGGGGTTTATATATCTCAGTCGGGTATTACAGGATCCAGTGGGGGGGGTTTATATATCTCAGTCGGGTATTACAGGATCCAGTGGGGGGGTTTATATTTCTCAGTCGGGTATTACAGGATCCAGTGGGGGGGTTTATATATCTCAGTCGGGTATTACAGGATCCAGTGGGGGGGTTTATATATCTCAGTAGGGTATTACAGGATCCAGTGGGGGGGTTTATATATCTCAGTCGGGTATTACAGGATCCAGTGGGGGGGTTTATATATCTCAGTCGGGTATTACAGGATCCAGTGGGGGGGTTTATATATCTCAGTCGGGTATTACAGGATCCAGTGGGGGGGTTTATATATCTCAGTCGGGTATTACAGGATCCAGTGGGGGGGTTTATATATCTCAGTCGGGTATTACAGGATCCAGTGGGGGGGTTTATATATCTCAGTCGGGTATTACAGGATCCAGTGGGGGGGTTTATATATCTCAGTCGGGTATTACAGGATCCAGTGGGGGGGTTTATATATCTCAGTCGGGTATTACAGGATCCAGTGGGGGGGTTTATATATCTCAGTCGGGTATTACAGGATCCAGTGGGGGGGTTTATATATCTCAGTCGGGTATTACAGGATCCAGTGGGGGGGTTTATATATCTCAGTCGGGTATTACAGGATCCAGTGGGGGGGTTTATATATCTCAGTCGGGTATTACAGGATCCAGTGGGGGGGTTTATATATCTCAGTCGGGTATTACAGGATCCAGTGGGGGGGTTTATATATCTCAGTCGGGTATTACAGGATCCAGTGGGGGGGTTTATATATCTCAGTCGGGTATTACAGGATCCAGTGGGGGGGTTTATATATTTCAGTCGGGTATTACAGGATCCAGTGGGGGGGTTTATATATCTCAGTCGGGTATTACAGGATCCAGTGGGGGGGTTTATATATTTCAGTCGGGTATTACAGGATCCAGTGGGGGGGTTTATATATTTCAGTCGGGTATTACAGGATCCAGTGGGGGGGTTTATATATTTCAGTCGGGTATTACAGGATCCAGTGGGGGGGTTTATATATCTCAGTCGGGTATTACAGGATCCAGTGGGGGGGTTTATATATCTCAGTCGGGTATTACAGGATCCAGTGGGGGGGTTTATATATCTCAGTCGGGTATTACAGGATCCAGTAGGGGGGTTTATATATCTCAGTCGGGTATTACAGGATCCAGTGGGGGGGGTTTATATATTTCAGTCGGGTATTACAGGACCCAGTGGGGGGGTTTATATATCTCAGTCGGGTATTACAGGATCCAGTGGGGGGGTTTATATATTTCAGTCGGGTATTACAGGATCCAGTGGGGGGGTTTATATATCTCAGTCGGGTATTACAGGATCCAGTGGGGGAGGTTTATATATCTCAGTCGGGTATTACAGGATCCAGTGGGGGGGTTTATATATTTCAGTCGGGTATTACAGGATCCAGTGGGGGGGGTTTATATATTTCAGTCGGGTATTACAGGATCCAGTGGGGGGGTTTATATATCTCAGTCGGGTATTACAGGATCCAGTGGGGGGGTTTATATATTTCAGTTGGGTATTACATTCACTATCCCTTTGAAAGGGTTAATTAAATATGGCTTCCCTCCTACCTATAGGACCCCCCTTTGCAGGATACGCTCTTTTTGCAAACAGTTACAGTAGCTGGACTGGACGGACCCTGCACCTCGAGGACATCTATGTGTCTCCCCAATTCAGAGGTTGGTGTTTTTACCTCAATCCACACAAAATATCCAATCGTCTCTGAGATAGACTCACTTACATGAAAACTTGCTGTAGTGGTTATGGTACCATTAGAGACCTGGCACAATCATTTGTAAGCAATCAAACCATTTTAGAATGATTTAACCCCTTATCTGGGGTTACCTGGTCACTGCTCCCTGTCTCCACTACTTTCTATGGTGAGCCAGACGCTCTCTGAATTGAGTTAAGTCCGGTGATACAGCTGCTTAGAAACTACCAGTTCACCTGAGGAAGTAGTGATAGTGGGCAGTGGTGCTACTTGCACTGGGGAAACCAGGGCACTCTTGGCACCATAACCACTACATAGTGCCACAGTGGTTATGGTTATTGGACTGTTCCTTTAATGCTGATCCTTCCTACCAATTGTGCAACACCCGCTCATGTCTAGAGTGTTCGACATATCACAGAGACAGATGTCATACAAACACTGCAGGACGCACAGTGATTGCGCTATACACAGGTAGTTCTGGGCATTGATTTATAGGGATTGAGTTTCATTGATTGAATTAGACGGATTGAGTTTCATGGATTACATTATAGGATAGAGTTATAGAGATTACGTTTCATGGATTACATTATAGGATTGAGTTGTAGAGATTACGTTTCATGGATTACAATATAGGATTGAGTTATAGAGATTACGTTTCATGGATTACATTATAGGATTGAGGTATAGAGATTACGTTTCATGGATTACATTATAGGATAGAGTTATAGAGATTACATTTCATGGATTACATTATAGGATTGAGTTATAGAGATTACGTTTCATGGATTACATTATGGGATTGAGTTATAGAGATTACGTTTCATGGATTACATTATAGGATTGAGTTATAGAGATTATGTTTCATGGATTACATTATAGGATTGAGTTATAGAGATTACGTTTCATGGATTACATTATGGGATTGAGTTATAGAGATTACGTTTCATGGATTACATTATAGGATTGAGTTATAGAGATTACGTTTCATGGATTACATTATAGGATTGAGTTATAGAGATTACGTTTCATGGATTACATTATAGGATTGAGTTATAGAGATTACGTTTCATGGATTACATTATAGGATTGAGTTATAGAGATTATGTTTCATGGATTACATTATAGGATTGAGTTATAGATATTACGTTTCATGGATTACAATATAGGATTGAGTTATAGAGATTACGTTTCATGGATTACATTATAGGATAGAGTTATAGAGATTACGTTTCATGGATTACATTATAGGATAGAGTTATAGAGATTACGTTTCATGGATTACATTATAGGATAGAGTTATAGAGATTACGTTTCATGGATTACATTATAGGATTGAGTTATATAGATTAAGTTTCATGGATTACATTATGGGATTGAGTTATAGAGATTACGTTTCATGGATTACATTATAGGATTGAGTTATAGAGATTACGTTTTATGGATTACATTATGGGATTGAGTTATAGAGATTACGTTTTATGGATTACATTATAGGATTGAGTTATAGAGATTACGTTTCATGGATTACATTATGGGATTGATTTATAGAGATTACGTTTCATGGATTACAATATAGGATTGAGTTATAGAGATTACGTTTCATGGATTACATTATGGGATTGAGTTATAGAGATTACGTTTTATGGATTACATTATGGGATTGAGTTATAGAGATTACGTTTCATGGATTACATTATAGGATTGAGTTATAGAGATTACGTTTCATGGATTACATTATGGGATTGAGTTATAGAGATTACGTTTCATGGATTACATTATGGGATTGAGTTATAGAGATTACGTTTCATGGATTACATTATAGGATAGAGTTATAGAGATTACGTTTCATGGATTACATTATAGGATAGAGTTATAGAGATTACGTTTCATGTATTACATTATGGGATTGAGTTATAGAGATTACGTTTCATGGATTACATTATGGGATTGAGTTATAGAGATTACGTTTTATGGATTACATTATAGGATTGAGTTATAGAGATTACGTTTCATGGATTACATTATGGGATTGATTTATAGAGATTACGTTTCATGGATTACATTATAGGATTGAGTTATAGAGATTACGTTTCATGGATTACATTATGGGATTGAGTTATAGAGATTACGTTTTATGGATTACATTATAGGATTGAGTTATAGAGATTACGTTTCATGGATTACATTATAGGATTGAGTTATAGAGATTACGTTTCATGGATTACATTATAGGATAGAGTTATAGAGATTACGTTTCATGGATTACATTATAGGATTGAGTTGTAGAGATTACGTTTCATGGATTACAATATAGGATTGAGTTATAGAGATTACGTTTCATGGATTACATTATAGGATAGAGTTATAGAGATTACGTTTCATGGATTACATTATAGGATAGAGTTATAGAGATTACGTTTCATGGATTACATTATAGGATTGAGTTATATAGATTATGTTTCATGGATTACATTATAGGATTGAGTTATATAGATTAAGTTTCATGGATTACAATATAGGATTGAGTTATAGAGATTACGTTTCATGGATTACATTATAGGATAGAGTTATAGAGATTACGTTTCATGGATTACATTATAGGATAGAGTTATAGAGATTACGTTTCATGGATTACATTATAGGATAGAGTTATAGAGATTACGTTTCATGGATTACATTATAGGATTGAGTTATAGAGATTACGTTTCATGGATTACATTATGGGATTGAGTTATAGAGATTACGTTTCATGGATTACATTATAGGATTGAGTTATAGAGATTACGTTTTATGGATTACATTATAGGATTGAGTTGTAGAGATTACGTTTCATGGATTACATTATGGGATTGATTTATAGAGATTACGTTTCATGGATTACATTATAGGATTGAGTTATAGAGATTACGTTTCATGGATTACAATATAGGATTGAGTTATAGAGATTACGTTTCATGGATTACATTATAGGATTGAGTTATAGAGATTACGTTTCATGGATTACATTATGGGATTGAGTTATAGAGATTACGTTTCATGGATTACATTATAGGATTGAGTTATAGAGATTACGTTTCATGGATTACATTATAGGATTGAGTTATAGAGATTACGTTTTATGGATTACATTATAGGATAGAGTTATAGAGATTACGTTTTATGGATTACATTATAGGATTGAGTTGTAGAGATTACGTTTCATGGATTACATTATAGGATTGAGTTATAGAGATTACGTTTCATGGATTACATTATGGGATTGATTTATAGAGATTACGTTTCATGGATTAAATTATAGGATTGAGTTATAGAGATTACGTTTCATGGATTACATTATGGGATTGAGTTATAGAGATTACGTTTCATGGATTACATTATAGGATTGAGTTATAGAGATTACGTTTCATGGATTACATTATAGGATTGAGTTATAGAGATTACGTTTTATGGATTACATTATGGGATTGAGTTATAGAGATTACGTTTCATGGATTACATTATAGGATTGAGTTATAGAGATTACGTTTCATGGATTACATTATAGGATTGAGTTATAGAGATTACGTTTTATGGATTACATTATAGGATTGAGTTATAGATATTACGTTTCATGGATTACAATATAGGATTGAGTTATAGAGATTACGTTTCATGGATTACATTATAGGATAGAGTTATAGAGATTACGTTTCATGGATTACATTATAGGATAGAGTTATAGAGATTACGTTTCATGGATTACAATATAGGATTGAGTTATAGAGATTACGTTTCATGGATTACATTATAGGATAGAGTTATAGAGATTACGTTTCATGGATTACATTATAGGATAGAGTTATAGAGATTACGTTTCATGGATTACATTATAGGATAGAGTTATAGAGATTACGTTTCATGGATTACATTATAGGATTGAGTTATATAGATTAAGTTTCATGGATTACATTATGGGATTGAGTTATAGAGATTACGTTTCATGGATTACATTATAGGATTGAGTTATAGAGATTACGTTTTATGGATTACATTATGGGATTGAGTTATAGAGATTACGTTTTATGGATTACATTATAGGATTGAGTTATAGAGATTACGTTTCATGGATTACATTATGGGATTGATTTATAGAGATTACGTTTCATGGATTACAATATAGGATTGAGTTATAGAGATTACGTTTCATGGATTACATTATGGGATTGAGTTATAGAGATTACGTTTTATGGATTACATTATGGGATTGAGTTATAGAGATTACGTTTCATGGATTACATTATAGGATTGAGTTATAGAGATTACGTTTCATGGATTACATTATAGGTTGGGGTTATAGAGATTATGTTTCATGGATTACATTATAGGATTGAATTATAGAGATTACGTTTTATGGATTACATTATAGGATTGAGTTGCAGAGATTACGTTTCATGGATTAAATTATAGGATAGAGTTATAGAGATTACGTTTCATGGATTACATTATAGGATAGAGTTATAGAGATTACGTTTCATGGATTACATTATGGGATTGAGTTATAGAGATTACGTTTTATGGATTACATTATAGGATTGAGTTATAGAGATTACGTTTCATGGATTACATTATGGGATTGAGTTATAGAGATTACGTTTCATGGATTACATTATGGGATTGTTACAAATCGCTATTTGTAACTGGCCCTTTAAATGAGAAATTGGCCTTCTTCCCTGGATTGTGGAGAAGCATGTTTGCCAGCCTCCTGCCTCATGACTATGGCCCCTGGAAGATTGTGCCCCTGAAAACTTATTAACTTTTATTGGGTGTGTATGGCCCTTTAAGAACCGTCTGGGGACATATTGTGACTTTGCTGAACAATGCCCCTTTAAGACTATGTCCCCAGACCGGTAAAATAACTTGTTCCTGGCTTTCCCCCACTTGGTTCAGTAAATAGGGCTTACTGAACCAAGTACCACACAGGCGGACCACCCAGAAGCTAAAGTGTGCAGGCAATTTACCTCCCAGGCTGAGAGGTTACTGCAGGTTAATTGCCGAGCGCTGGGTGGCCGCCATTCGGCAGCCGAACACGTGGCGGCGGCCATTTTGGTCATATGAATGCGGTCAGCGGTGTATGTTAAAGATTCTGTGGAACTAAAATCGGCTACACATTCTGCCGAACACCGCTGACCCTTACCTTCTCCCATACGGAACTTGCAGCTCCAGAGACTAAGTCCCGTTCGAAATGGGACTTAGTCGTTTTTCGGCATGAAATTGACCGGCCGCACAGCCCAAATCTATGGAACTGTTTTGGGCAGGAAATTGTGCTTGCGGTCGGTCATAAAGGACTTCCAGCTAACTTTTGATCCACTGGAGGGATTTGGCTGATTTTTGGAAGTGTTTATGTTTGATGTATGCTGAGTCTGAATATGCAATTTTTATTGAAATTGAATGTATGGTTTTAAAGTTACAGTGTGTATGTGAAAACTGTATTTTTATTGTATGTAATAATTGGTTTAACTGTTTATCTGAGGGGAGGGAACCTGTGGGCTGTACTATGCTGTTATTGGTTAATTTCATCCTCCCCCTGGGAGTGTCCTGTGTGTACCTTATCCTAATAAAAAGCAGGCTGGGTGTTCCAGTCCTCAGACCTCTTCTGACCCTCAATACGTAGCCTTATCTCGTTATTGGAGGGAATTGCTATATCACACTGGGGATTGCTATGCGCTGCATATTCCCCTGAGCTCTTAATCACTTAGCTCTTTTAAGAGCTTGTTCCTGTTACGCTCTCCTGGAGGAGAGGTCTTCCCCACACGGTCCTGGAGGACAGAAGCCGATCCAGGGTGGAAGGAAGACGGCGCGGCTCCAGTTAAGCTACGGCGGTTGTGGAGCCTGTGGTGGTTGTGGTGTCGTCTGCAGTGCTTGGAGTCCTCTGAGAGCGCTAGGAGCATCCATCAACGGAGGGTACTCGGTCGGGGTACACGGAGCTCCGTTACAGGGATTGAGTTATAGAGATTACGTTTCATGGATTACATTATAGGATTGAGTTATAGAGATTACGTTTCATGGATTACATTATAGGATTGAGTTATAGAGATTACGTTTCATGGATTACATTATAGGATTGAGTTATAGAGATTACGTTTCATGGATTACATTATAGGATTGAGTTATAGAGACTATGTTTCATGGACGGATAGATTCATATTACAACATTTGGGATAAATCCTAATTTGTTCGGACTGTTTTCGGGCATACACAAAAGGCAAATTGCTGACAGATTTGGATAATAACCCCAGATGCCCTAATTCACTCCCTTGGTCAGTCTTGCAGAGCATTTCAGTTTCTTTAGGTTTGCAGAGCTCTTCCCGTGCCGAGTGATTTCACTAAAATGACATTTGTTTCATTATTGCAGGTCGGGGTCTTGGAAAGAAACTGATGAAAAAAGTGGCTCAGGTAAGCAAACAGCAAAAGTAGCTCAATAATTCTTTAATCATATTGGTTAGTGGCTTTCTTCCTGTGTTACAAGTGGGCCATACCAATCCAGCAAGCTAATAGGTGTGTCAATATGTTTCCCATTCTGTTTTTGGGAAATACAAATATAGCATAGGAAGAGGGATATGCAAAACTCAACATGATATGTGTGATGAGTGTCTTACATCATAAGAACATCGTGTATGGAAATAATCTGTCCTTTACTATGTGTGGGCCATACCAATCCCCTGAGGGAGAATCACGTTTTTGGAAATGAGTATCTCATATGAGACCCAGCAGACAGAGAGGTATAGATGATCTTAGGTCTTGCCATGGCATTGGTAATGAATGTGGCATTGGGTTAACGTATTTATTTTTCTACAGGAAGGCCTAAAGTCTGGTTGCTCCCAGATACACCTCTCTGTCCTGAAGTGGAATAATCCAGCTATTCACCTTTACAAATCTCTAGGTGCGGAGAGCCTTACCGAGGACCCTGGTTACCAAGTGATGTCTTTCAATTTGGAGGCTCTAAAGAACATGGCAAAAGAAGAGCAACTTTCATGTACACTCTGAAACTGATCAGCAAGACAAAGACTAAATGCCCACCTACTGTCAATTCAACATAAAAACTGTATCTAGCTTCTAATATTCCATGGTCAGACTAAGACATCACAACCACCTACTGCTAATCCAACGTGAACAGCTCTGTATGCATCATCTATATAAATGGACTTGGTGTCCATCTTTAGACAAAGACTGTACCCCACTTGTTATCTGCAAAACGGTTAAATTATGCTCTACACCCGTTCTCCATCGCACCTGGTCAAACACCCTATAACCACCCACTCAATGTTCAGGTTAACATTTTGCACCACAACAGGGGAGATGTAATTAGTAAAACTATTTTGTGCTGCAGTTTCTCTCTCTTTCCGATACATTGCCTATTTTATTTTGGGGGTTTATAAAGTCACACAGTTTGCCTGGAATCGTTGATTTTTATTTTCTTACTATTTCAGTATGGTCAGGCAATGGATGAAGAATTCAGTCTCACCTTTCGTCATTTCCATTAAATTTCTATTAGGGGCTGAGCTGCGTACATCAACTGATAAGGAAGAATTTCTGGAGTGAGTGGCCGTGGCTAAGGGGGCAGGTTTATGAAGCCCCTCTTCTTAGAGCTTCTACTGATTAATCTTTGGATCCAAGTCCAACATCTATAGAACTTTGTTCCAGAACCCTACATTATTCACACACACACTGTCTGATAGCCAGCAGCCTACTCGAAGGCTATAATGAAGGTACAATAAAGATTATTAAGGCTTGTTGCTTGTCCTTTGAGAGTAAGGTTCAATGCAGATAACAACGTGCTGTGTGAAGGCTGTAAATAAAGATCAGAAAAGTAGAATAAGCTGAGACACAGGAGAGGGCATGTTATAGACACAGTGAAAGTATTCAATAACCCGGCTTTGATTCAATGCTTCATAGAGAGGATTATCTATTAATTGGTATACAAGTTCAAAGAGCACTCGGTTCTCATGGAACATCTTGGATTTATAAATGGATGTTTAGCAAACAAATAATCCACCGCGTTTCATTTTAAGATATCTGACTGGCAGTTCTGTTCAGTCCTAGTTTGTGATCCAGCCAGGAATCAAGATTCATTTTGATCCAGAATACATGAAACATACAGTCTAGGTCAGGGTTTGAGAACTTGCAGCATAGATCGCAACAGAAGGCCTTTGATGGGCAGTCTTCAGTCCAGAAAAACTAGCAGGCACCGTGCCGTAGAGCAGGGCTACGCCATGACATCAGCTGGTGAAGCCAACGCAGATATCAGAAAGCGTATCAATTAAACGCTATATCTTTCCCTTCCCGCACCCTGATTCCTCTCCTGCAACGGTCATCAAAACAAAACACTAAGCCCTTAATAAACACTATCCTAGCAACCTACCTTTCTACCCTACCCTCACCTTTTGTGTCACTATACCCCACTCCTTCTAACATGTAAGCTCACTGAGCAGGGCCCTCAATCCCTCTGTTACTGTGTCACTATACCCCACTCCCTCTAACATGTAAGCTCACTGAGCAGGGCCCTCAATCCCTCTGTTACTGTGTCACTATACCTCACTCCCTCTAACATGTAAACTCACTGAGCAGGGCCTCAATCCCTCTGTTACTGTGTCACTATACCCCACTCCCTCTAACATGTAAGCTCACTGAGCAGGGCCCTCAATCCCTCTGTTACTGTGTCACTATACCCCACTCCCTCTAACATGTAAACTCACTGAGCAGGGCCATCAATCCCTCTGTTACTGTGTCACTATACCCCACTCCCTCTAACATGTAAACTCACTGAGCAGGGCCCTCAATCCCTCTGTTACTGTGTCACTATACCCCACTCCCTCTAACATGTAAACTCACTGAGCAGGGCCCTCAATCCCTCTGTTACTGTGTCACTATATCCCACTCCCTCTAACATGTAAGCTCACTGAGCAGGCCCTCAATCCCTCTGTTACTGTGTCACTATACCCCACTCCCTCTAACATGTAAGCTCACTGAGCAGGGCCCTCAACCCCTCTGTTACTGTGTCACTATACCCCACTCTCTCTAACATGTAAACTCACTGAGCAGGCCCTCAATCCCTCTGTTATTGTGTCACTATACCCCACTCCCTCTAACATGTAAACTCACTGAGCAGGCCCTCAATCCCTCTGTTACTGTGTCACTATACCCCACTCCCTCTAACATGTAAGCTCACTGAGCAGGGCCCTCAATCCCTCTGTTACTGTGTCACTATACCCCACTCCCTCTAACATGTAAGCTCACTGAGCAGGCCCTCAATCCCTCTGTTACTGTGTCACTATACCCCACTCCCTCTAACATGTAAGCTCACTGAGCAGGGCCCTCAATCCCTCTGTTACTGTGTCACTATACCCCACTCCCTCTAACATGTAAACTCACTGAGCAGGGCCCTCAATCCCTCTGTTACTGTGTCACTATACCCCACTCCCTCTAACATGTAAGCTCACTGAGCAGGGCCCTCAAACTCTGTTACTGTGTCACTATACCCCACTCCCTCTAACATGTAAACTCACTGAGCAGGCCCTCAATCCCTCTGTTACTGTATCACTATACCCAACTCCCTCTAGCATGTAAACTCATTGAGCAGGGCCCTCAATCCCTCTGTTACTGTGCCACTATACCCCACTCCCTCTAACATGTAAACTCACTGAGCAGGGCCCTCAATCCCTCTGTTACTGTGTCACTATACCCCACTCTCTCTAACATGTAAACTCAATAAGCAGGGCCTCAATCCCTCTGTTACTGTATCACTTTACCCCACTCTCTCTAACATGTAAACTCACTGAGCAGGCCCTCAATCCCTCTGTTACTGTGTCACTATACCCCACTCCCTCTAACATGTAAACTCATTGAGCAGGGCCCGCAAACCCTTTATTACTGTGTCACTATACCCCCTCCCTCTAACATGTAAACTCACTGAGCAGGCCCTCAATCCCTCTGTTACTGTGTCACTATACCCCACTCCCTCTAACATGTAAACTCACTGAGCAGGCCCTCAATCCCTCTGTTACTGTCACTATAACCCACTCCCTCTAACATGTAAACTCACCAAGCAGGGCCCTCAATCCCTCTGTTACTGTGTCACTATACCCCACTCCCTCTAATATGTAAACTCACTGAGCAGGCCCTCAATCCCTCTGTTACTGTGTCACTATACCCCACTCCCTCTAACATGTAAACTCACTGAGAAGGGCCCTCAATCCCTCTATTACTGTGTCACTATACCCCGCTCCCTCTAACATGTAAACTCACTGAGCAGGGCCCTCAATCCCTCTGTTACTGTGTCACTATACCCCCTCCCTCTAACATGTAAACTCACTGAGCAGGCCCTCAATCCCTCTGTTAATGTGTCACTATACCCCACTCCCTCTAACATGTAAACTCACTGAGAAGGGCCCTCAATCCCTCTATTACTGTGTCACTATACCCCGCTCCTTCTAACATGCAAACTCACTGAGCAGGGCCCTCAATCCCTCTGTTACTGTCACTATACCCCATTCCCTCTAGCATGTAAACTCACTGAGCAGGGCCCTCAATCCCTCTGTTACTGTGTCACTATACCCCACTCCCTCTAGCATGTAAACGCACTGAGCAGGCCCTCAATCCATCTGTTACGGTGTCACTATAACCCCCTCCCTCTAACATGTAAGCTCACTGAGCAGGGCCTCAATCCCTCTGTTAATGTGTCACTATACCCCACTCCATCTAACATGTAAACTCACTGAGCAGGGCCCTCAATCCCTCTGTTACTGTGTCACTATACCCCACTCTCTCTAACATGTAAACTCACTAAGCAGGGCCTCAATCCCTCTGTTACTGTGTCACTTTACCCCACTCTCTCTAACATGTAAACTCACTGAGCAGGCCCTCAATCCCACTGTTACTGTGTCACTATACCCCACTCCCTCTAGCATGTAAACTCACTGAGAAGGCCCTCAATCACTCTGTTACTGTCACTATACCCCACTCCCTCTAACATGTAAACTCATTGAGCAGGGCCCTCAAACCCTCTGTTACTGTGTCACTATACCCCCTCCCTCTAACATGTAAACTCACTGAGCAGGCCCTCAATCCCTCTGTTAATGTGTCACTATACCCCACTCCCTCTAACATGTAACCTCACTGAGCAGGCCCTCAATCCCTCTGTTACTGTCACTATACCCCACTCCCTCTAACATGTAAATTCACTGAGCAGGGCCTCAATCCCTCTGTTACTGTGTCACTATACCCCACTCCCTCTAACATGTAAGCTCACTGAGCAGGCCCTCAATCCCTCTGTTACTGTGTCACTATACCCCACTCCCTCTAACATGTAAACTCACTGAGCAGGCCCTCAATCCCTCTGTTACTGTCACTATAACCCACTCCCTCTAACATGTAAACTCACCAAGCAGGGCCCTCAATCCCTCTGTTACTGTGTCACTATACCCCACTCCCTCTAATATGTAAACTCACTGAGCAGGCCCTCAATCCCTCTGTTACTGTGTCACTATACCCCACTCCCTCTAACATGTAAACTCGCTGAGCAGGGCCCTCAATCCCTCTGTTACTGTGTCACTATACCCCACTCCTTCTAACATGCAAACTCACTGAGCAGGGCCCTCAATCCCTCTGTTACTGTCACTATACCCCATCCCCTCTAGCATGTAAACTAACTGAGCAGGGCCTCAATCCCTCTGTTACTGTGTCACTATACCCCACTCCATCTAACATGTAAACTCACTGAGCAGGGCCCTCAATCCCGCTTTTACTGTCACTATACCCCATTCCCTCTAGCATGTAAACTCACTGAGCAGGGCCCTCAATCCCTCTGTTAAGGTGTCACTATAACCCCCTCCATCTAACATGTAAGCTCACTGAGCAGGGCCTCAATCCCTCTGTTACTGTGTCACTATACCCCACTCCCTCTAGCATGTAAACTCACTGAGCAGGGCCCTCAAACCCTTTATTACTGTGTCACTATACCCCCTCCCTCTAACATGTAAACTCACTGAGCAGGCCCTCAATCCCTCTGTTACTGTGTCACTATACCCCACTCCCTCTAACATGTAAACTCACTGAGCAGGCCCTCAATCCCTCTGTTACTGTCACTATAACCCACTCCCTCTAACATGTAAACTCACCAAGCAGGGCCCTCAATCCCTCTGTTACTGTGTCACTATACCCCACTCCCTCTAATATGTAAACTCACTGAGCAGGCCCTCAATCCCTCTGTTACTGTGTCACTATACCCCACTCCCTCTAACATGTAAACTCACTGAGAAGGGCCCTCAATCCCTCTATTACTGTGTCACTATACCCCGCTCCCTCTAACATGTAAACTCACTGAGCAGGGCCCTCAATCCCTCTGTTACTGTGTCACTATACCCCACTCCTTCTAACATGCAAACTCACTGAGCAGGGCCCTCAATCCCTCTGTTACTGTCACTATACCCCATTCCCTCTAGCATGTAAACTCACTGAGCAGGGCCCTCAATCCCTCTGTTACTGTGTCACTATACCCCACTCCCTCTAGCATGTAAACGCACTGAGCAGGCCCTCAATCCATCTGTTACGGTGTCACTATAACCCCCTCCCTCTAACATGTAAGCTCACTGAGCAGGGCCTCAATCCCTCTGTTAATGTGTCACTATACCCCACTCCATCTAACATGTAAACTCACTGAGCAGGGCCCTCAATCCCTCTGTTACTGTGTCACTATACCCCACTCTCTCTAACATGTAAACTCACTAAGCAGGGCCTCAATCCCTCTGTTACTGTGTCACTTTACCCCACTCTCTCTAACATGTAAACTCACTGAGCAGGCCCTCAATCCCACTGTTACTGTGTCACTATACCCCACTCCCTCTAGCATGTAAACTCACTGAGAAGGCCCTCAATCACTCTGTTACTGTCACTATACCCCACTCCCTCTAACATGTAAACTCATTGAGCAGGGCCCTCAAACCCTCTGTTACTGTGTCACTATACCCCCTCCCTCTAACATGTAAACTCACTGAGCAGGCCCTCAATCCCTCTGTTAATGTGTCACTATACCCCACTCCCTCTAACATGTAACCTCACTGAGCAGGCCCTCAATCCCTCTGTTACTGTCACTATACCCCACTCCCTCTAACATGTAAATTCACTGAGCAGGGCCTCAATCCCTCTGTTACTGTGTCACTATACCCCACTCCCTCTAACATGTAAGCTCACTGAGCAGGCCCTCAATCCCTCTGTTACTGTGTCACTATACCCCACTCCCTCTAACATGTAAACTCACTGAGCAGGCCCTCAATCCCTCTGTTACTGTCACTATAACCCACTCCCTCTAACATGTAAACTCACCAAGCAGGGCCCTCAATCCCTCTGTTACTGTGTCACTATACCCCACTCCCTCTAATATGTAAACTCACTGAGCAGGCCCTCAATCCCTCTGTTACTGTCACTATAACCCACTCCCTCTAACATGTAAACTCACCAAGCAGGGCCCTCAATCCCTCTGTTACTGTGTCACTATACCCCACTCCCTCTAATATGTAAACTCACTGAGCAGGCCCTCAATCCCTCTGTTACTGTGTCACTATACCCCACTCCCTCTAACATGTAAACTCGCTGAGCAGGGCCCTCAATCCCTCTGTTACTGTGTCACTATACCCCACTCCTTCTAACATGCAAACTCACTGAGCAGGGCCCTCAATCCCTCTGTTACTGTCACTATACCCCATCCCCTCTAGCATGTAAACTAACTGAGCAGGGCCTCAATCCCTCTGTTACTGTGTCACTATACCCCACTCCATCTAACATGTAAACTCACTGAGCAGGGCCCTCAATCCCGCTGTTACTGTCACTATACCCCATTCCCTCTAGCATGTAAACTCACTGAGCAGGGCCCTCAATCCCTCTGTTAAGGTGTCACTATAACCCCCTCCATCTAACATGTAAGCTCACTGAGCAGGGCCTCAATCCCTCTGTTACTGTGTCACTATACCCCACTCCCTCTAGCATGTAAACTCACTGAGCAGGACCTCAATCCCTCTGTTAATGTGTCACTATACCCCACTCCCTCTAGCATGTAAACTCACTGAGCAGGGCCTCAATCCCTCTGTTACTGTGTCACTATACCCCACTCCCTCTAACATGTAAACTCACTGAGCAGGGCCTCAATCCCCCTGTTACTGTGTCACTATAACCCACTCCCTCTAACATGTAAACTCACTGAGCAGGGCCCTCAATCCCTCTGTTACTGTCACTATACCCCACTCCCTCTAACATGTAAGCTCACTGAGCCGGCCCTCAATCCCTCTGTTACTGTGTTACTATACCCCACTCCCTCTAACATGTAAACTCACTGAGCAGGGCCCTCAATCCCTCTGTTACTGTCTCTATACCCCACTCCCTCTAAAATGTAAACTCACTGAGCAGGCCCTCAATCCCTCTGTTACTGTGTCACTATACCCCACTCCCTCTAACATGTAAACTCACTGAGCAGGGCCCTCAATCCCTCTGTTACTGTCACTATACCCCACTCCCTCTAACATGTAAACTCACTGAGCAGGGCCTCAATCCCTCTGTTAATGTGCCACTATACCCCACTCCCTCTAACATGTAAACTCACTGAGCAGGGCCCTCAATCCGTCTGTTACTGTCACTATACCCCATTCCCTCTAGCATGTAAACTCACTGAGCAGGGCCCTCAATCCCTCTGTTACGGTGTCACCATAACCCCCTCCCTCTAACATGTAAACTCACTGAGCAGGGCCTCAATCCCCCTGTTACTGTGTCACTATAACCCACTCCCTCTAACATGTAAACTCACTGAGCAGGGCCCTCAATCCCTCTGTTACTGTCACTATACCCCACTCCCTCTAACATGTAAGCTCACTGAGCCGGCCCTCAATCCCTCTGTTACTGTGTTACTATACCCCACTCCCTCTAACATGTAAACTCACTGAGCAGGGCCCTCAATCCCTCTGTTACTGTCTCTATACCCCACTCCCTCTAAAATGTAAACTCACTGAGCAGGCCCTCAATCCCTCTGTTACTGTGTCACTATACCCCACTCCCTCTAACACGTAAACTCACTGAGCAGGGCCCTAAATCCCTCTGTTACTGTCACTATACCCCACTCCCTCTAACATGTAAACTCACTGAGCAGGGCCTCAATCCGTCTGTTAATGTGCCACTATACCCCACTCCCTCTAACATGTAAACTCACTGAGCAGGGCCCTCAATCCGTCTGTTACTGTCACTATACCCCATTCCCTCTAGCATGTAAACTCACTGAGCAGGGCCCTCAATCCCTCTGTTACGGTGTCACCATAACCCCCTCCCTCTAACATGTAAACTCACTGAGCAGGGCCTCAATCCCCCTGTTACTGTGTCACTATAACCCACTCCCTCTAACATGTAAACTCACTGAGCAGGGCCCTCAATCCCTCTGTTACTGTCACTATACCCCACTCCCTCTAACATGTAAGCTCACTGAGCCGGCCCTCAATCCCTCTGTTACTGTGTTACTATACCCCACTCCCTCTAACATGTAAACTCACTGAGCAGGGCCCTCAATCCCTCTGTTACTGTCTCTATACCCCACTCCCTCTAAAATGTAAACTCACTGAGCAGGCCCTCAATCCCTCTGTTACTGTGTCACTATACCCCACTCCCTCTAACACGTAAACTCACTGAGCAGGGCCCTCAATCCCTCTGTTACTGTCACTATACCCCACTCCCTCTAACATGTAAACTCACTGAGCAGGGCCTCAATCCCTCTGTTAATGTGCCACTATACCCCACTCCCTCTAACATGTAAACTCACTGAGCAGGGCCCTCAATCCGTCTGTTACTGTCACTATACCCCATTCCCTCTAGCATGTAAACTCACTGAGCAGGGCCCTCAATCCCTCTGTTACGGTGTCACCATAACCCCCTCCCTCTAACACGTAAACTCACTGAGCAGGGCCCTCAATCCCTCTGTTACTGTCACTATACCCCACTCCCTCTAACATGTAAACTCACTGAGCAGGGCCTCAATCCCTCTGTTAATGTGCCACTATACCCCACTCCCTCTAACATGTAAACTCACTGAGCAGGGCCCTCAATCCGTCTGTTACTGTCACTATACCCCATTCCCTCTAGCATGTAAACTCACTGAGCAGGGCCCTCAATCCCTCTGTTACGGTGTCACCATAACCCCCTCCCTCTAACATGTAAGCTCACTGAGCAGGGCCTCAATCCCTCTGTTACTGTGTCACTATACCCCACTCCCTCTAACATGTAAACTCACTTAGCAGGGCCTCAATCCCTCTGTTACTGTCACTATACCCCACTCCCTCTAACATGTAAGCTCACTGAGCAGGCCCTCAATCCCTCTGTCACTGTGTCACTATACCCCACTCCCTCTAACATGTAAACTCACTGAGCAGGCCCTCAATCCCTCTGTTACTGTGTCACTATACCCCACTCCCTCTAACATGTAAACTCACTGAGCAGGGCCCTCAATCCCTCTGTTACTGTGTCACTCTGCCCCACTCCCTCTAACATGTAAGCTCACTGAGACGGCCCTCAATCCCTCTGTTACTGTCACTATACCCCACTCCCTCTAACATGTAAGCTCACTGAGCCGGCCCTCAATCCCTCTGTTACTGTGTTACTATACCCCACTCCCTCTAACATGTAAACTCACTGACCAGGGGCCTCAATCCCTCTGTTACTGTGTCACTATACCCCACTCCCTCTAACATGTAAACTCACTGAGCAGGGCCCTCAATCCCTCTGTTACTGTCACTATACCCCACTCCCTCTAACATGTAAGCTCACTGAGCCGGCCGTTCAATCCCTCTGTTACTGTGTTACTATACCCCACTCCCTCTAACATGTAAACTCACTGAGCAGGGCCCTCAATCCCTATGTTACTGTGTCACTATACCCCACTCCCTCTAGCATGTAAACTCACTGAGCAGGGCCCTCAATCCCTCTGTTACTGTGTCACTATACCCCACTCCCTCTAACATGTAAACTCACTGAGCAGGCCCTCAATCCCTCTGTTACTGTCACTATACCCACTCCCTCTAACATGTAAACTCACTGAGCAGGCCCTCAATCCCTCTGTTACTGTGTCACTATACCCCACTCCCTCTAACATGTAAACTCACTGAGCAGGGCCCTCAATCCCTCTGTTACTGTCACTATACCCCACTCCCTCTAACATGTAAAAACACTGAGCAGGCCCTCAATCCCTCTGTTACTGTTTCACTATACCCCACTCCCTCTAGCATGTAAACGCACTGAGCAGGCCCCCAATCCCTCTGTTACGGTGTCACTATAACCCCCTCCCTCTAACATGTAAACTCACTGAGCAGGGCCCTCAATCCCTCTATTACTGTGTCACTATACCACACTCCATCTAACATGTAAACTCACTAAGCAGGGCCTCAATCCCTCTGTTACTGTGTCACTTTACCCCACTCCCTCTAGCATGTAAACGCACTGAGCAGGCCCTCAATCCCTCTGTTACGGTGTCACTATAACCCCCTCCCTCTAACATGTAAGCTCACTGAGCAGGGCCTTAATCCCTCTGTTACTGTGTCACTATACCCCACTCCATCTAACATGTAAACTCACTGAGCAGGGCCCTCAATCCCTCTATTACTGTGTCACTATACCACACTCCCTCTAACATGTAAACTCACTGAGAAGGGCCCTCAATCCCTCTATTACTGTGTCACTATACCCCGCTCCCTCTAACATGTAAACTCACTGAGCAGGGCCCTCAATCCCTCTGTTACTGTCTCTATACCCCGATCCCTCTAGCATGTAAACTCACTGAGAAGGGCCCTCAATCCCTCTATTACTGTGTCACTATACCCCACTCCTTCTAACATGCAAACTCACTGAGCAGGGCCCTCAATCCCTCTGTTACTGTCTCTATACCCCGATCCCTCTAGCATGTAAACTCACTGAGCAGGGCCCTCAATCCCTCTGTTACTGTGTCACTATACCCCACTCCCTCTAACATGTAAACTCACTGAGCAGGCCCTCAATCCCTCTGTTACTGTGTCACTATACCCCACTCCCTCTAACATGTAAGCTCACTGAGCAGGCCCTCAATCCCTCTGTTACTGTCACTATACCCCACTCCCTCTAACATGTAAGCTCACTGAGCCGGCCCTCAATCCCTCTGTTACTGTGTTACTATACCCCACTCCCTCTAACATGTAAACTCACTGAGCAGGGCCCTCAATCCGTCTGTTACTGTCACTACACCCCATTCCCTCTAGCATGTAAACTCACTGAGCAAGGCCCTCAATCCCTCTGTTACGGTGTCACCATAACCCCCTCCCTCTAACATGTAAGCTCACTGAGCAGGGCCCTCAATCCCTCTGTTACTGTGTCACTATACCCCACTCCCTCTAACATGTAATCTCACTGAGCAGGGTCCTCAATCCCTCTATTACTGCGTCACTATACCCCACTCCCTCTAGCATGTAAACTCACTGAGCAGGGCCCTCAATCCCTCTGTTACTGTGTCACTATACCCCACTCCCACTAACATGTAAACTCACTGAGCAGGCCCCCAATCCCTCTGTTACTGTGTCACTATACCCGACTCCCTCTAACATGTAAACTCACTGAGCAGGGCCCTCAATCCCTCTGTTACTGTGTCACTATACCCCACTCCCTCTAACATGTAAACTCACTGAGCAGGCCCTCAATCCCTCTGTCACTGTGTCACTATACCCCACTCCCTCTAACATGTAAACTCACTGAGCAGGGCCCTCAATCCCTCTGTTACTGTGTCACTATACCCCACTCCCTCTAACATGTAAACTCACTGAGCGGGCCCTCAATCCCTCTGTTACTATACCCCACTCCCTCTAACATGTAAGCTCACTGAGCAGGCCCTCAATCCCTCTGTGACAGTGTCACTATACCCCACTCCATCTAACATGTAAACTCACTGAGCAGGGCCCTCAATCCCTCTTTTACTATGTCACTATACCTCACTCCCTCTAACATGTATCCTCACTGAGCAGGCCCTCAAGCCCTCTGTTACTGTGTCACTATAGCCCACTCCCTCTAACATGTAAACTCACTGAGCAGGACCCTCAATCCCTCTGTTACTGTGTCAGTATACCCCACTCCCTCTAACATGTAAACTCACTGAGCAGGGCCTTAATCCCACTGTTACTGTGTCACTATACCCCACTCCCTCTAGCATGTAAGCTCACTGAGCAGGGCCCTCAATCCCTCTGTTACTGTGTCACTATACCCCACTCCCTCTAACATGTAAACTCACTGAGCAGTCCCTCAATCCCTCTGTTACTGTGTCACTATACCCCACTCCCTCTAACATGTAAACTCACTGAGCAGGGCCCTCAATCCCTCTGTTACTGTGTCACAATACCCCACTCCCTCTAGAATGTAAGCTCACTGAGCAGGCCCTCAATCCCTCTGTTACTGTGTCACTATACCCCACTCCCTCTAGAATGTAAGCTCGCTGAGCAGGGCCCTCAATCCCTCTGTTACTGTGCCACTATACCCCACTCCCTCTAGAATGTAAGCTCACTGAGCAGGGCCCTCAATCCCTCTGTTACTGTGTCACTATACCCCACTCCCTCTAGAATGTAAACTCACTGAGCAGGCCCTCAATCCCTCTGTTACTGTGTCACTATACCCCACTCCCTCTAACATGTAAACTCACTGAGCAGTCCCTCAATCCCTCTGTTACTGTGTCACTATACCCCACTCCCTCTAACATGTAAACTCACTGAGCAGGCCCTCAATCCCTCTGTTACTGTGTCACTATACTCCACTCCCTCTAACATGTAAACTCACTGAGCAGGCCCTCAATCCCTCTGTTACTGTCACTATACCCCACTCCATGTAACATGTAAACTCACTGAGCAGGCCCTCAATCCCTCTGTTACTATGTCACTATACCTCACTCCCTCTAACATGTATCCTCACTGAGCAGGCCCTCAATCCCTCTGTTACTGTGTCACTATAGCCCACTCCCTCTAACATGTAAACTCACTGAGCAGGACCCTCAATCCCTCTGTTACTGTGTCAGTATACCCCACTCCCTCTAACATGTAAACTCACTGAGCAGGGCCTTAATCCCACTGTTACTGTGTCACTATACCCCACTCCCTCTAGCATGTAAGCTCACTGGGCAGGGCCCTCAATCCCTCTGTTACTGTGTCACTATACCCCACTCCCTCTAACATGTAAACTCACTGAGCAGTCCCTCAATCCCTCTGTTACTGTGTCACTATACCCCACTCCCTCTAACATGTAAACTCACTGAGAAGGGCCCTCAATCCCTCTGTTACTGTGTCACAATACCCCACTCCCTATAGAATGTAAGGTCACTGAGCAGGCCCTCAATCCCTCTGTTACTGTGTCACTATACCCCACTCCCTCTAGAATGTAAGCTCACTGAGCAGGGCCCTCAATCCCTCTGTTACTGTGTCACTATACCCCACTCCCTCTAGTATGTAAGCTCACTGAGCAGGCCCTCAATCCCTCTGTTACTGTGTCACTATACCCCACTCCCTCTAACATGTAAGCTCACTGAGCAGGGCCTCAATCCCTCTGTTACTGTGTCACTATATCCCACTCCCTCTAACATGTAAACTCACTGAGCAGGGCCTTAATCCCACTGTTACTGTGCCACTATACCCCACTCCCTCTAGAATGTAAGCTCACTGAGCAGGGCCCTCAATCCCTCTGTTACTGTGTCACTATACCCCACTCCCTCTAACATGTAAACTCACTGAGCAGGCCCTCAATCCCTCTGTTACTGTGTCACTATACCCCACTCCCTCTAACATGTAAACTCACTGAGCAGGGCCCTCAATCCCTCTGTTACTGTGTCACTATACCCCACTCCCTCTAACATGTAAACTCACTGAGCAGGCCCTCAATCCCTCTGTTACTGTGTCACTATACTCCACTCCCTCTAACATGTAAACTCACTGAGCAGGGCCCTCAATCCCTCTGTTACTGTGTCACTATACCCCACTCCCTCTAACATGTAAACTCACTGAGCAGGGCCCTCAATCCCTCTGTTACTGTGCGTCCAACTTCTCTGGTTAAAAATACGTGTCTGTTTGTCCACCCATTGTTCAGCGCTGCGGAACTTGTTGGAGCTTTCTAAATAATCAAAACATCAGGGCGCAAACATAAAGGGAGAAACCCACATGGAGAACAAGGGAGACCGAACACTTCAATATGTGTTAACTAATGTTCGAAATACAGGTTACTAATTAATGGCCCTACTGTTATGGAAATGGGGCTAAGGTAATATCAGCATCTTCAGGGCAGTCTGGTTCTTATCTAACCCCTAGGCAGTCCAGCTAGCTAACCTTGATTTACCACATTTCACAAACTGGATTTACTGTTAAATGGCCATTAGATGTAAGCCCACCTGCCACGTCAAGGCAGACCCCCCCCGGTGGATTCTACACTGACCTTTCACCTCGCTTCCTTCAGCTTCAGGCAAATACCTCTCTAATGAGACAGAAAGGGGGATTTTTTATAATCATATTTTGCTATTTATTAGCTCTATTAGGGCATAGGAGTAGCCTTATATGGCGGGTTCAAATACACATTCAGGTGAGAATCTATCGTTGCTCCTGGTTTTTGTTTGCTACCTTACCTTGCCCAATTACCAACCCTGTTTTTTTATTTTTTTTTCTTCTATTTGTTTTTTTATAAACCTCTTCCTACATATTAACCCTTAATAGGGAACACATGGGACGGGTGGCAGCATTGTACAAATAAAACTTACAAAATGGTGTATTGCGCTCAAACTCCCACTACTCATATGGACACCTAGGAATGAACCTTTAATGGCCAGCTCAGTGGTAATAAAGATCTTCCGTTATTTAAATGACGTGGCGATTTGTAAGATTGTGCAGAGAACCTGCTTGGTTGGTTGGTTACGTGAAAACCTATAGAAACAGCAGGAATCGCTAGATTTAGGTTGAGGCGTTAAGGAACGTTCCCTCTCAGTACTCTAGGTATTATTCATTTTATTAAACATGGTTGTGATATAATAGCCCCCCGCCGGGTGACGGACCTGGTCCGTCATGGCTGGGAGAGGGTTAACGCCGGATGACGGACCAGGTCCGCCATGCGGTAAAGTTAACCCCAGGTCGCCGCAATCGCTGGGTTAATGGTGCTTCGGTCTGCCTCTGTATTAGAGGCAGTCCGGGAGCACCCGATCACGCTGCCCCCTGCAGCAGTGCTCGCTCTGACAGGCTGTCAGAGCGAGCACATGTGCTGCATGTACTTACCTTCCGCCTCCCTGCTCTTCCGGTGTTCTATCAAAAAACCCTACCTCGTGAAAATTCCCTACCCTCGTCACTTCCGGTGACGCAGCCGCACCGGAAGTGACCCTCATCCAATGGAGGAGGAGGGTGTGCGCCGCCGCGCAAGCGCACACCAACTAGGTAGGGATTTTTCACGGGGTAGGGGAAATGAATGCAACAGTGCGCACGCGCGGCAAAGTACTCCCGTCGGAGGTACAGCGCGCGTGCGCACGAGTTGCAAGGGAGCGCTTCACAAACCGCGCATGCGCAGTATAGGGGTAGGGAAATTTGATGGCTATTAGCCCTGTGAAATCTCCCTACCCCTATACTGCGCATGCGCGGACTCATCGTCGGATTAAAGCCTCTCCCTGCTCCCAACACTCTCAGCCATCCAAGATTGAGGGTGAATTATGGTGGGACAGTGGGTGTTTATGTGCATTATATTGGGGGGTCTGTGCAGACCCCCAATTCTGCACAGACCCCCCAATTCTGCGCAGACCCCCCCAATATAATGCACATAAACACCCACCGTCCCACCATAATTCACCCTCAATCTTGGATGGCTGAGAGTGTTGGGAGCAGGGAGAGGCTTTAATCTCATGATGAGTCCGCGCATGCGCAGTATAGGGGTAGGGAGATCTCACAGGGCTAATAGCCATCAAAATTCCCTACCCCTATACTGCGCACGCGCGAACTCTGATCGTCGGATTAAAGCCTCTCTCCCTTGCCACTAGTGCGCACGCGCGCTGTACCTCCGACGGGAGTACTTTGCCGCGCGTGCGCACTGTGGCGTTAATTTCCCCTACCCCGTGAAAAATCCCTACCTAGCCTAGTTGTTGTGCGCCTGCGCGGCGGCGCACACCCTCCTCCTCCATTGGATGAGGGTCACTTCCGGTGCGGCTGCGTCACCGGAAGTGACGAGGGTAGGGAATTTTCACGGGGTAGGGTTTTTTGATAGAACACCGGGTTCACTGTGAAGTGCAGGGAGACGGATCAGAGCTGATCATCTCCCTGTTAAAAAAACAACTAAATAAAGTTTCATCGAAATCCCACCCCCCTTTACCCATTTTAATTAAAAATCAAACCCTTCCCTGCCAATTGATCACTGACTACAGTGATCAATTGGCAGGGTATACATATTACTGTCATCTGATTTCTTTTTTAACCCCTGAGGGTTCTTTTTTTTTTAACCCTCAGGGGTTGAATTTATTTTATTAATTAATTTAAATATTTTAAAATTATATATTTAGCTAGCTTGGATGGGTGGAAGTTAGTGGGGAATTGGGGGATTTGGTGTTAGGCTAACTAGGGGTTAACGTTAAAAAAAGTTTTAAAATAAGCTTTAAAAAGGTAAAAAAAAGTTTAAAAAAAATGTTTGAGTAATGTTTAAGTAAAAAAAAATCCCACCCTCTTTACCCAGTCCAAATAAAAATTAACCCCTTCCCTGCCAGTCGATCACTGCCTACAGTGATCAAAAGATCACAGTATTATACTGTGATCTAATTTTTTTAAACCCCTGAGGATTACATTTTATTTATTTTTTAACCCTCAGGGGTTCAGTTTATTTAATTAATTTAAATATTTTATAATTATATATTTTGCTAGCTGGGGTGGCTGGGAGTTATGGGAAAGTGGGGCATTTACGGTTAGTGCTGCTTACTGATAGTTAGGGGTTAACTGTAAAAAAAAAAAAAAAGCTTAAAAATGTTAACTCTGTAAAATAAAAAAGCTTTAAGAAAGTTTAGGAAAGTTTAAAAAAATTAATAAGCTAAACAAAAGTTTAAAAACTAGTAAAAAAATACATTTAAAAATGCTCATTACCACTACACCTGGAACAAACTAGAGAAAAAATGATCCCACGCTAAGGTTCACAATACGCCTTTTGAATTACCCCGTGGTGTATTCTTTAATAAATAGTATGTGTTTGTGGGGAAGTTTGAATAACCAGCCAGCTAAACTACTCCAAAATGGAACATGGACACAGCGTAAAACTTCAAAGTTAGAAAAAAAACTGAATGGCTGCGTCTCAAGTGTGCCCCTTCAACATCCACATATACCTGGCAAAGGTACATACGGGGGTATTGCTGTACTCAGCCCACATAGCTGAGCAACATATGAAGTATTATACAGTCATAGCACCCAGGGGCGGACTGACAGGTCGGGGGGGGGGGGGTCATGGACCGAGGGCCCGAGGCAGTCAGGGGCCCGGCAGCACAGCCATGCTCCAGCTGGAGAGATCAGAGATCAGATCAGAGATCTCCACAGCAGAAGGAAGTTAAAGAAAGTGCTGTAAGAAGGTTGCAGGGGCCCATAATGAATCAAAGGGCCCCCCCTGTAACCCATCCCCCCCAATCCAGTGAGAGACCTGGCAGCATTCCTCTCACTGCCACTCTGCCAGGTCTCCTTTCTCTCTCCATGCTCAGTGTGGGAAGTGACCTCACACCCCCTGCTTCCAGCTCACACGGAGCGCACTGACAGCGGATGGAGGGTGAGAAGAGAAGCCTGGCCTCCAGAGTGCTGCTTCAGGAGATGGAGGGAGAAAACATCACATTGTACAGGTAAGCAGGCCCAAACACACACCGCCCCCCCCCCCCCACACACTGCCCCCCCCCACACACGGCCCCCCCATATATACACACTGCCCCCCCACACACACTGCCCCCCCATACACACACTGCCCCCCCTACACACACTGCCTACCCATATATATATATATATATATACATACACTGCCCACCCATATACATATACACTGCCCACCCATATATGCATACACTGCCCACCCATATACATACACTGCCCACCCATATACATATACACTGCCCACCCATATACATATACACTGCCCACCCATATATGCATACACTGCCCACCCATATACATACACTGCCCACCCATATACATATACACTGCCCACCCATATACACATACACTGCCCACCCATATATACATACACTGCCCACCCATATACATACACTGCCCACCCATATATACACACTGCCCACCTATATATATATATATATATATACATACACTGCCCACCCATATACATATACACTGCCCACCCATATACATATACACTGCCCACCCATATACATACACTGCCCACCCATATATACATACACTGCCCACCCATATACATATACACTGCCCACCCATATACATATACACTACCCACCCATATACATACACTGCCCACCCATATACATATACACTGCCCACCCATATACATATACACTGCCCACCCATATAAATACATTGCACACCCATATATATATATATATACACTGCCCACCCATATACATATACACTGCCCACCCATATACATATACACTGCCCACCCATATATATATATACACTGCCCACCCATATACATACACTGCCCACCCATATATCTGCATACACTGCCCACCCATATATACACGCACACACTGCCCACCCATATATATACACACACTGCAGACTCTGCCCACCCATTTATATACACACACACTACATACACTGCCCACCAATATATACACACACACACACTACATACACTGCCCACCGTTATATACACAAAGACTGCATACGCTGCCCACACATATACACACACTGCATACACTGCCCACCCATATATACACACACATTGCCCACCCATATATACACACACATTGCCCACCCATATATACACACACATTGCCCACCCATATATACACACACATTGCCCACCCATATATACACACACAGCCCACCCATATATACACACACAGCCCACCCATATATACACACACTGCCCACCCATATATACACACACTGCCCACCCATATATACACACACACACACTGCCCACCCATATATATACACACACACACACACTGCCCACCCATATATATACACACACACACACTGCCCACCCATATATATATACACACACACACTGCCCACCCATATATATACACACACACACTGCCCACCCATATATACACACACACACACTGCCCACCCATATATATACACACACACACACTGCATACACTGCCCACCTATATATACACCATACACACACACGGCCCGCCCACACATACACTGCCCCCACACACACCATACACATACATACACTGCCCCCACACACTGCCCTCCCCATTCACACATTGCCCCACACACACATACACTGCCCCCACACCATACACATTCACACACTGCCCCCATACACACATACACTGCAACAAACACACACCCTACACATTCACTCACTACACCCCCCCCCACACACACACACTGAACCTTTCACACACACTGCACCACTCACACACACCACTGCTCCTATGCCCTACTACAGCCTCATGTCCCAGCAGACCCCAGGTAAGTTGTCAAACTGTTCTCAAACGGTTTGACTACTTACTTTAAAATTCTTTGTAACATTTACTTAGTCCTTAAAGGACCACTATAGGCACCCAGACCACTTCAGCTCAATGAAGTGGTCTGGGTGCTAGGTCCCTCTAGTTTTAACCCTGCAGCTGAAAACATAGCAGTTTCAGAGAAACTGCTATGTTTCACTAAGGGTTAATCCAGCTTCTATTGGCGGTCTCACTGACAGTTCGTTAGAGGCGCTTCCACGATTCTCACTGTGAAAATCACAACGAGAAGACAAGCTGGACGTCCATAGGAAAGCATTTAGTAATGCTTTCCTATGGGCGGTTTGAATGCGTGCGCGGCTCTTGCCGCGAATGCGCATTCGAATCTGACGTCGGCAGAGGAAGGAGAATTCCCCAGAGCCGAGGGAGCCTGGCGCAGGAGAAAGGTAAGTGGCTGAAGGGGTTTTAACCTCTTCAGCCCAGCGGTGGGGGGGACATAATGACCCTATAGTGCCAGAAAACAAGTTTGTTTTCCTGGCACTATAGTGCTACTTTAATATTTTGTCTTCGAAGGGCCCTGGATCTAATTTTGTCCAGGGGCCCAGAAGGCTGTCAGTAGCACACATAAGATTTGCAAAATATACTGTGCAAACTCACTTTGTGTGTCAAAAAGGCAGAAAAAACTCTTATTACCACTACACTTGGTACAAGCTAGCGGAAAAATTATCCCACGCTAAGGTTCAAAATATGCCTTTTGAAATACCCTGGGATGTCTTCTTTAAGAAATGGTATGGCTTTATGGGGTATTTGGATTATATAGCCTGGTAAAATACTCTAAAATGGGACATGGGCACAGCGTAAAAATTTTAAGTTTGAAAAAAACTGGAATGGCTGTGTCTCAAATGTGCCACTCCGATGTCCACTAGTGATGTACTGAACGGTTCGCTGGTGAACATAGGGTGTTTGCGTTCGCCACGGCGGGCGAACACATGCGCGGTTCAATCCGCCCCCTATTCGTCATCATTGAGTAAACTTTGACCCTGTAACTCACGGTCAGCAGACACATTCCAGCAAATTAGCAGCAGACCCTCCCTTCCAGACCCTCCCACCTCCTGTACAGCATCCATTTTAGATTCATTCTGAAGCTGCATTCTTAGATAGAGGAGGGAAAGTGTAGCTGCTGCTCATTTGATAGGGAAATTGATAGCTAGGCTAGGGTATTCAGTGTCCACTAAAGTCCTGAAGGACTCATCGGATCTCTGCTGTAAGGACAGCACCCCAAAAAGCCCTTTTTAGGGCTAAAACATCAGTCTGCTTTTTTTTTTGTGTAATGTAATTGCAGTTGCCTGCCTGACAGCTTCTGTGTCAGGCTCACAGTGGATACTGTGCCCACTTGCCCAGTGCCACCACTCATATCTGGTGTCACAATAGCTTAAGCTTGACATTTAAAAACAAAAATGTTTTTTCACTGTAATAGATTGAATAGCAGTTAGTTGTCTGCAAGCGTCTGGGTGTCAGGCTCACAGTGGATACTGTGCCCACTTTCCCAGTGCCACCACTCATATCTGGTGTCACAATAGCTTAAGCTTGCATTTAAAAACAAAAATGTTTTTTCACTGTAATAGATTGAATAGCAGTTAGTTGTCTGCAAGCGTCTGGGTGTCAGGCTCACAGTGGATACTGTGCCCACTTTCCCATTGCCACCACTCATATCTGGTGTCACAATAGCTTAAGCTTGCATTTAAAAACAAAAATGTTTTTTCACTGTAATAGATTGAATAGCAGTTAGTTGTCTGCAAGCGTCTGGGTGTCAGGCTCACAGTGGATACTGTGCCCACTTTCCCAGTGCCACCACTCATATCTGGTGTCACAATAGATTAAGCTTGACATTTAAAAACAAAAATTTTCTTTTCACTGTAATAGATTGAATAGCAGTTAGTTGTCTGCAAGCGTCTGGGTGTCAGGCTCACAGTGGATACTGTGCCCACTTGCCCAGTGCCACCACTCATATCTGGTGTCACAATAGCTTAAGCTTACATTTAAAAACAGAAATAATTGTTCTCTGTAATAGATTGAATAGCAGTTAGTTGTCTGCCAGCTTCTGTGTCAGGTTCACAGTGGATACTGTGCCCACTTGCCCAGTGCCACCACTCATATCTGGTTTCACAATAGCTTAAGCTTGCATTTAAAAACAAAAATGTTTTTTCACTGTAATAGATTGAATAGCAGTTAGTTGTCTGCAAGCGTCTGGGTGTCAGGCTCACAGTGGATACTGTGCCCACTTTCCCATTGCCACCACTCATATCTGGTGTCACAATAGCTTAAGCTTGCATTTAAAAACAAAAATGTTTTTTCACTGTAATAGATTGAATAGCAGTTAGTTGTCTGCAAGCGTCTGGGTGTCAGGCTCACAGTGGATACTGTGCCCACTTTCCCAGTGCCACCACTCATATCTGGTGTCACAATAGATTAAGCTTGACATTTAAAAACAAAAATTTTCTTTTCACTGTAATAGATTGAATAGCAGTTAGTTGTCTGCAAGCGTCTGGGTGTCAGGCTCACAGTGGATACTGTGCCCACTTGCCCAGTGCCACCACTCATATCTGGTGTCACAATAGCTTAAGCTTACATTTAAAAACAGAAATAATTGTTCTCTGTAATAGATTGAATAGCAGTTAGTTGTCTGCCAGCTTCTGTGTCAGGTTCACAGTGGATACTGTGCCCACTTGCCCAGTGCCACCACTCATATCTGGTGTCACAATAGCTTAAGCGTGCATTTAAAAACAAAAATAATTTTGCTCTGTAATAGATTGAATAGCAGTTAGCTGTCTGCAAGCGTCTGGGTGTCAGGCCTTCAGCGTGTACTCTGCCAACCTCTGCAAGTGCACTTTGCCACTCATATCAGGTGTGACAAAAGCGTGCTTTTAAAAAGAAAAAAAGTTTTTCCACTGTAATAGATTGAATAGCAGTTAGTTGTCTGCCAGCTTCTGTGTCAGGCTCACAGTGGATACTGTGCCCACTTGCCCAGTGCCACCACTCATATCTAGCGTCACAATAGCTTAAGCTTGCATTTAAAAACCAACAAAAAATTTCACTGTAAAAGATTGAATAGCATTTAGTTGTCTGCAAGCGTCTGGGTGTCAGGCCTTCAGCGTGTTCTCTGCCAACCTGTGCCAGTCCACTTTGCCACTCATATCTGGTGTGACTATAGCGTGCCTTTAAAAAGAAAAAAAGTCTCTCGCCTTGAGCAGTTCCCGCTCATCTGCCCACAGTCAGGTGTCTGTCTAGGACATGTTTGAGCGTAAGAAGCCAATGTCAGAAAGTCACCCCCTTGCCCAGCATCTGACAGCTGGCTGGTCCGAACTATTAGCCCGCCACCTTTTACCATACAAGCTGGTGGAGTCTGAGGCGTTCAAAACATTTGTGGCTATTGGGACACCGCAGTGGAAGGTACCCGGACGAAATTTCTTTTCACAAAAGGCAATCCCCAACCTGTGCAAATGGAAGTAATGGCATGTCTGGCACACAGTGTTGGGGCAAGGGTCCATCTGACCACTGATACCTGGTCTGCAAAGCATGGTCAGGGCAGGTATATAACCTACACTGCGCATTGGATAAACCTGCTGACGGCTGCCAAGCATGGAATGCGTGGCTCTGCAGAGGAGTTGGTAACACCGCCACGACTTGCAGGCAGGCCTGCTGCCACCTCCTCTACTCCTCCTACTCCATCCTCTTCCATAACCTCCTCGGCTGAGTCCTCTTCTGCTGCTGCGTCTTACTCCACATCAACGGCACCCCCCCAGCTCCCCAGGTACTATTCCACATCCCGGATACGGCAGTGTCACGCTGTCTTGGGTTTGACTTGCTTGAAAGCAGAGAGTCACACTGTACAAGCACTCCTGTCCGCCCTGAATGCACAGGTGGAAAAGTGGCTGACTCCGCAGCAACTGGATATCAGCAAAGTGGTTTGTGACAACGGAACAAATTTGTTGGCGGCATTGAAGTTGGGCAAGTTGACACATGTGCCGTGCATGGCACATGTGTGTAATCTGATCGTACAATGCTTTGTGCATAAGTACACAGGCTTACAGGACGTCCTGAAGCAGGCCAGGAAGGTGTGTGGCCATTTCAGGCATTCCTACACGGCCATGGCGCACTTTGCAGATATCCAGCGGCGAAACAACATGCCAGTGAGGCGCTTGATTTGCGACAGCCCGACACGTTGGAATTCAACACTCCTAATGTTCGACCGCCTGCTCCAACAAGAAAAAGCCATTAATGAATATTTGTTTTTAACTCTGAACTTAAGGGTATTTTGGTTGCAGCCAGAGACAATGAGATTATATCACCAAAGAATTTAGAATTTTTGTTTCAGAAACACCCTGTCACTCCGATTTTTTATTTTCTCCCTAAGACCCACAAGCGTCTCCCCAACCCACCAGGTCGTCCTATCATAAGCGGAGTCAATTCTCTAACGGCCAATCTGTCCGCTTATGTAGACTCTTTTCTCCAAAAATATTCCCAAGGGGCATCATCATATATACGTGACACAAAATCTTTCCTTCAGGAATTGGAGAGCATAGAGTGAGATCCCGAATACAGTTGGGCCACACTAGATGTGACCTCTCTGTATACGGTAATTAGTCACAGTTTGGGACTGGAGGCCCTCGATCATTACATGTCTCAGGACATGGATCTATCTCAGGATCAAAAGAAATTTATATTAACTGCTGTCCAGTTCATTCTGGAACATAACTTTTTCTTTTTTAATAGCCAATATTATTTACAGATCACCGGGACCGCCATAGGCACCAGGTTAGCCCCCAGCTATGCCAACACCTACATGAGGAGGTGGGAGGAATTATTTGTGTGGTCGGGGCATGGCTGGAGGGAGAACCTGGTGCTCTGGCGGCGTTACATCGATGATGTGATCATCATCTGGAAGGGGTCCTCATCTGTTTTTTTTTATTTTGTTCAGTATCTCAATTCTAATCTTTATAATTTAATTTTTTCACCTGAGTGGAACCAAAATGGAATTCATTTCTTAGACCTGGCTATTTTTTGTGATCAGGGTCAGATTCATACCAAATGTTTTTTTAAACCAACAGATGGTAATGGATATGTTCACCAACGAAGTTGTCACCATAAGCCCTGGCTGAGGGGCATAGCGAGAAGCCAATTCACTCGGCTGAAGCGCAACTGCTCCCAGCCTCAGGACTTTTATACCCAATCCTCTCATATAAAGAATAACTTGTCAGGGGCTATGAAAAAAATAGCTTGGAAAAAGAAATTCGATCTATTGGCCTCCTTGAGCGTAATACACTTTTGGAGGAAAAAGTTCCCACAACTGGGGTTAACACCAGTTTTAGATCAGCCTTTGTCACTCAGTACAATGTTGATCATTTTAAGATTAAGCGAAGCCTGAATGAATTTTGGCCCATTTTACAACAGGACCCAGTCTTAGGTAGTTCTTTATCTGACCGTCCAGCGGTAATCTTTAAAAAGAATAAAAACTTAAAAAATATGCTGGCCCCTAGCTATGCCCTCAAATCCAAGAGGGATCATCCAATTGTAACCTCAGGTTCATTTAGAGGTTGTGGTGTATGTAAGGTCTGCACTACGACGTATACTGGAAGATCAAAAGAATTTGTAAGTTTCGTTACAGGGGATACGTTTGGGGTCAAGACGGAGATTGGTTGCCACACGGACTATGTGGTTTATCTGCTGCAGTGTCCGTGTGGTAAGCAGTATGTAGGTCGAACCAAGCGTATTCTGAAGGTTAGAGTTCTGGAACATCTGAACAATATTCGGAAGAGACTCAATACCCATTCATTCTCTGACCATTGTAGTAATTGTCCGTTTTTTTCCTTTAGGGGACTCTTATGTATGGGTATTGAACAGGTCCTCCAATTCTGGCGTGGGGGTGATAGGGTCAAGAGGTTATTCCAGAGGGAGACCTTTTGGATACATAAACTTAAGACCCTGGTTCCTAGGGGTCTCAATGTAGGGATTGATTTGGTGTGTTTTTTAGATTGACCCTTTGGGACCTCTGTTTTTCTTATTCCACCCCTGATTCTATCTACCTGTTATAGGCCTGAAGATTTAGGTATTGTGGAGGTAGCAGGGTTTGTGATGTGGATAACTTTGTTGCCTGGTAGGGAGTATTCTTAGAGGTGAATAATATCCACCTTAATAGATGTGTGTACTAATTAAAATATAAGTATAAAATTGGATGTGTTTATTATTAATGAGGGAACATTTTCAATGTGTTGAAAAGAAAGATATGTGTCGTTCAATACATTGATGTCATATGAGTCACTTTATATAGATTGGGTAAATAATATAATTTTGTGGGTCACATAGACACAGTATTTGAATTAACAATTTATTTTCTTTATATATATATACGAATATATTGTCAATATGAAAAAACTATATAAAAAAAAATTAAAAACATGAAATGATAAGGGTGGTTTAATACACTGATGTTATATGTGTCACTCCATACAGAGTATGTAAATAATGTAAGACTGTGGGTCACATGGACACAGCATTAGAAATGATAAGATCAATATTTTGTATATACTAACACATTTTCTTCTTTATATAGACAAGCACTTGTTTTTTCTCAATAAATTGCGTTTATGTGCACAAGCACTCTGTTTCTTGCTGCAATGAATGTGTCATACAGATGGAACGCATGCGGAAGATCGCACTCACTTCCGGTTTCCGTTTTGATTTGAGCGCGCTCGATTTTACTGATCTAGATGCCGAAAATACTATCAGCTGAGAGGAGTTGTCCCAGGACCGATGAGGAATGAGAAGATTGGGAACACCCACAGTATTGATTAATTGAACACTGGGACTAGCCCTATTTAAGGGGATTGTATTAAGGGGGGAGTAGGATGCATGATTTTACTGCTTGTAAGATTGTATGTGGTTATTTTTTATTGCGGACCCTGATGAAGTTCATGTCTTGAACGAAACGCGTAGGACCTAATACCGCATTTCTAATATTGATCTTAATGGTGTTTATTTCACATATTATATAATAACAAGATTTGGAGTTTGATCCTATTCGGAGTCCCCCATACCATCAGGGGAGGTACCTTATGAGCGCTTTTATCTACATCATCTCGTGAGTGCATTTATTATTAGCGCAAGATACATTGTATTTACTGTATCACACTATTGTGTTTTTTTTGTATGTTCTCTTTATAGAATTTTCAGCCGTATCCCGCTTCGGTTGTGTTTTTTATATTTGTAAAGATCGTTTGTTGTGGATAACGATCCCGGGAGGCTGCACATTAATCCAAGTTAAGTAATTTTACACTACTTTGTGGTGTTTATATCTGTTGGTTCTTTTATTAATGAATATTTGTATGACCGGGGTGCTAGGACAGCCTCTGGGGAGCTGGGAATTTTTTTGCCACGTTATTGGACGCTCATGCGCAATGCCTGTAGGCTCATGCGTCCTTTTGAGGAGGTGACAGTCGCACCGAAGGCACCATCAGCGACATCATACCATTTGTTTTCTTCCTGGAGCGTGCCCTGCGAAGAGTGCTGGATCAGGCCGTAGATGAGCGTGAAGAGGAAGAGGAAGAGTTGTGGTCACCATCACCACCAGAAACAGCCTTATCAGCATCGCTTGCTGGACCTGCGGCAACGCTGGAAGAGGATTGTGAGGAAGAGGAGTCAGAGGAGGAATGTGGCTTTGAGGAGGAGGAGGAAGACCAACCACAACAGGCATCCCAGTGTGCTCATTGTCACCTATCTGGTACCCGTGGTGTTGTACGTGGCTGGGGGGAAGAACATACCTTCATTGAGATCACTGAGGAGGAGGAACGGGAAATTAGTAGCTCGGCATCCAACCTTGTGCAAATGGGGTTTTTCATGCTATCGTGCCTGTTGAGGGACCCTCGTATAAAAAGGCTGAAGGAGAACGACCTGTACTGGGTGTCCACGCTACTAGACCCCCGGTATAAGCAGAAAGTGGCGGAAATGTTACCGAATTACAACAAGTCGGAAAGGATGCAGCATTTGCAAAATAAATTAAAAAGTATGCTTTACATGGCGTATAAGGGTGATGTCACAGCACAACGGGAATCTAACAGGGGAAGAGGTGAAAGTCATCCTCCTCCTCTCACGACCACGCCGGCAAGGACAGGACGCTTTAAAGACATGTTGTTGATGGAGGACATGCAGAGCTTTTTAAGTCCTACGCATCGTCACAGCCCTTTGGGATCCACCCTCAGAGAACGACTCAACCGACAGGTAGCAGACTACCTCGCCTTAACTGCAGATATCGACACTCTGAGGAGCGATGAACCCCTTGGCGTGTGCAGGCTTGACCTGTGGCCTGAGCTATCCCAATTTGCGATAGAACTTCTGGCCTGCCCCGCTTCAAGTGTCCTGTCAGAAAGGACCTTCAGTGCAGCAGGAGGTATTGTCACTGAGAAGAGAAGTCGCCTAGGTCAAAAAAGTCTAGATTACCTCACCTTTATTAAGATGAATGAGGGATGGATCCCGAAGGGACTGACAGTAGGCGATACATTTGACTAAAAAAGGCCTGATGAGATGAGCTGCCTTGGGCTAAAAATGGTCCACACGCTGCTGTATTTTAGCTCTGAATGCCGGTTGACTTGCGTGACTTATCCGCCACCAACTAGGGTTCAGGCCGCAATGTTTTAGGGCACTTTCTTACATAGTTACATAGTTAGATAGCTGAAAAGAGACTTGCGTCCATCAAGTTCAGCCTTCCTCACACCTGTTTTTTGCTGTTGATCCAAAAAAAACCCCGTTTGAAGCACAATTTTGCAACAAGCTAGGACAAAAAAATCCCTTCTTGACCCCAGAATGGCAGTCAGATTTATCCTTGAATCAAGCAGTTATTACCCTACATTGAAAGATTATATCCTTGAATATTCTGTCTTTGCAAGTATGCATCTAGTAGCTGTTTGAACATCTGTATGGACTCTGATAAAACCACTTCTTCAGGCAGAGAATTCCACATCCTGATTGTTCTTACAGTAAAAAAACCTTTCCTTTGCCTTAGACGAAATCTTCTTTCTTCCAGTCTAAACGCATGGCCTCGTGTCCTATGTAAAGTCCGGTTTGTGAATAGATTTCCACACAATGGTTTGTATTGGCCCCGAATATATTTGTATAATGTTATCATATCCCCTCTCAGGCGACGTTTTTCTAAACTAAATAGGTTTAAATTTGTTAACCTTTCTTCATAGCTGATATGTTCCATTCCTTTTATTAATTTTGTAGCTCGCCTCTGCACTTTTTCTAGTGCCATGATATCCTTCTTGAGAACAGGTGCCCAAAATTGCACAGCATATTCAATATGTGGTCTTACCAGTGATTTATAGAGAGGCAAAATGATATTCTCGTCCCTTGGCCACTCCAACGAGTGCCTTCTCTACTCACCGCGGTCTTTTTAGAAGACACCGACCGCGGTCCAGCACTACACTCCTCACACGTCGGACTTCGTCCTGCTCCCGAGTATTCCTCTGGTTTATACCTCGGTGGGGGCCCCCACCGAGGTTAGGTACTTTTATCGAGTTTTCTCATTTATATTTTTGCTTCATTTTTATATCATTGTGTGTTTTTTATATATCTAGATAGCTATATTATATCATACATCATATATTATATTAACCTTATCAATTATAGATCTATCTAGCTATCTTTTTATTTATCATTTAATAATAAATACATTTATATTTGTATAAATTTTGGTTATCTTTACAGTTTATTTAGGAGCGCACATGCATTCTATATCGTGAGCTTACACTCAAATTTAGTCGCTTGTATATGTATGTTGCTGCCCATTTTATTTATTTTTTGATATTAACTACACTGTGTTCTTTGATCTGTTACTTTCCTTGCATTAGTAAGCATACATTTAACCCCTTAAGACCGCAGGACGTACTATGCCGTCCTTATTTTGGTGGCTCTAAAAGCCGCAGGACGGCATAGTACGCCCTGCGATCTTATGTACTTACCCAGGCGTCCCAGCAACACACAGGATCAGATGCATGTACCAGCAGCACCACTAATCTCCATACGCAGGACCTGTTTGGAAAGTACCGCCACCGGAGGCATCTGTCCTGCACGTCCCCTGAAGTGAGGCTCCTGCTCGGGACGTGCTCACAGACACAAGCCATCCTCACCGGCAGCTGTATATTGAATCATCACAATCCGTGTCCATCCTTAAAGGACCACTCTAGGCACCCAGACCACTTCAGCTTAATGAGGTGGTCTGGGTGCCAGGTCCTTCTAGGGTTAACCCATGTTTTCATAAACATAGCAGTTTCAGAGAAACTGCTATGTTTATGAATGGGTTAAGCCTTCCCCCTATGTCCTCTAGTGGCTGTCTCACTGACAGCCGCTAGAGGCGCTTGCGTGATTCTCACTGTGAAAATCACAGTGAGAGCACGCAAGCGTCCATAGGAAAGCATTATGAATGCTTTCCTATGTGACCGGCTGAATGCGCGCGCAGCTCTTGCCGCGCGTGCGCATTCAGCCGACGGGGAGGATCGGAGGAGGAGAGCAGGAGGAGATCTCTCCGCCCAGCGCTGGAAAAAGGTAAGATTTAACCCCTTTCCCCTTTCCAGAGCCGGGCGGGAGGGGGTCCCTGAGGGTGGGGGCACCCTCAGGGCACTCTAGTGCCAGGAAAACGAGTATGCTTTCCTGGCACTAGAGTGGTCCTTTAACAATCCGAAGGTCCTTGCTGTTATTTTTCTATGCATCAGTCTGGTAATGCACTTCTGAATCTAGTGTGACCTGTATTTTTATTATATTTAACTTTTTCCAAGTTATTTTAATATATTCAATAAACTGGCATTTTTTATATGAAGTGATCCAGTTTTATGCTTCAGTTTTCCAGCGATATATTGTTTCCATTTTTATTGCCTAAAGCTAACAGTTCCTTGTACTGTATAGCTTATTTGTTACTTCTATCTTTTACTAAGTATATTATTTGCAACAGGTATCATTTATCCCTCATGTTGTTTGGGATATAGACACCAGTTTCATACATATTTGTTGGTCATCCAGCAGAGAATTTGGTCTCTCATTTTTTCCTTTTTATATTTTTGTATCTATTTATATATATATATGATTTTTTTTTTTTCTATTTATCACCCCCCTATATAGCACTGCTTTGCATGTTTGCACATTCTTAAAGGATATTTAAAGGTATAGCAGCATTCTCTTTGTATTTTTGCACATTTAAAGGGATATTACGTTTATTTGAGATCTCCACTCATAGCACCTTTATTCACATTTTTGCACATTTATAGGGATACTTTGTCTATTCCAGATTTAAAGGCATAGTACCACATATTTATATTTTTATATTTTTATTCTCTATTTAGTAGTATTTTAGCCATTAGTCACCGAGCCAGCTCCTGGTATTCCCACTCTTCTAGAGAGTTATTTTCCCTTATGTACTTACCCGTTCGCCGGCGATCCCACGCCGGCGATCGCGGTATGGGGGACTTACCTGGGAGCCCAGGGAGTCCCCCTGCGTCCTCTTCAGCCGCCCAGGGCCATGTGATCGCGAGGTCCTTGCGAGGACCCCGCGATCACATGGACGGCATAGCCGTCCAAGGCATTGCCAGCAGGGGGAGTGCCTGTAATGACAGGTACTCCCCCTGCTGTCTGAAAAAAAAATAAAAAATGTTAAAACAGTGTAAAAATAAATTATATATACTTAGATCATATATATATTTATTATATATATGATCTAAGTATATATATACACACATATACACACATACACATAAATATGCATACACTGTCTACGTGTATTTTAATATTAATATATACATAATTATATATATATATTAATATCAAAATACACGTACAATGATATTGATTAAATATATATATAATTTTCATTATATATATATATTTATATATAATAAAAAATAAATAAATATATAAATACGTTAAAAAAATAAATAAAAAAATAATAAAAAAAAATAGATAAAAAATATATAAACATGCGTAATTTCGTTCTAACTGTATTTTAAAATTAATATATATATATTGATATCAAAATACATGTAGAACGAAATAATATATATATCTATATACATAAGTATATACGTATATATCACTATGTATATACCTATATATAAATAAAAATTATTAAAAAAAAATTATATACATATATATACACAAATATTTATATACACACATATATATATAATAATTCTACGCATATATTTATGTAATAATTTTACATAATTAGGTCATTTTATTAATTACAATTTGCAGGACCTGCCTGACAACCCAGGCCAAAAGTTCAGGGAATTACATTGTCTAGCACCATATTTAACTCTGTAACTTTCCAAGACACCATGAAACCTGTACATGGGGGGTACTGTTTTACTCGGAAGACTTCGCTGAACACAAATATTAGTGTTTCAAAACAGTAAAATATATTACAACGACGATATCGTCAGTGACAGTGACATTTTTTGCATTTTTCACACACAAATGGCACTTACACTGACGATATAATTGTTGTGATACGTTTTACTGTTTTGAAACACTAATATTTGTGTTCAGCGAAGTCTCCTGAGTATAACAGTACCCCTCATGTACAGGTTTTATGGTGTTTTCAAAAGTTACAGAGTCAAATATAAGGTTTGCGTTTCAGTTTTTTCACATTAAAATTCGCCAGGTTGCCTTTGAGACCGTATGGTAGCCCAGGAATGAAAATTATCCCCATGATGGCATACCATTTGCAATAGTAGACAACCCAGGGTATTGCAAATAGGGTATGTTCAGTTTTTTTAGTAGCCACTTAGTCACAAACACTGGCCAAAATTTGCGTTCAAATTACTTTTTTGCATTTTCAAATATTAACACTAACTTTGGCCAGTGTTTGTGACCAAGTGGCTACTAAAAAAGACTGGACATACTCAATTTGCAATACCTTAGGTTGTCTACTTTTGCAAATGTTATGCCATCATGGGGTTAATTCTTATTTCTGGGCTACCATGTGGTCTCAAAGGCAACGTAACCAATCTGGCGAATTTCAATGTAAAAAAACTGAAATATGTAACACGCTATATTTGACCCTGTAACTTCCCAAAACACCATAAAACCTGTACATAGGGGGTACTGTTTTACACGCGAGACATCGCTGAATACAAATATGTGTATTGTATTGCAGTAAAAGCAAACAGTATTATGACATTCACAGTTAGAATGTCACGTAAAACTAAAAAAATGTAAAAAAATCTTATTTTCTCCCATTTTTTAAATTTTTTTTCATATTAAATTATGTTCCATACCTAAATATTTGATGTTAAATGAAAGCCCCGTTTCCCCTGAATAAAATGATATATAATAATGGGGGGTGCATTTAATATGAAAGAGGTGAATTATGGTTGGACAGACATATAGCGCAAATGCCAGGTTTTGTTTACGTTTTTTTGGATCACAACTTGTACATTTGGCTGCGGTCTTAAGGGGTTAATATCATGCGTCTCTTGTTTATTTTGTGAATTACCAACATTACATAGCTTCTCTGTTCTGAGCTTGCCCCTCCCCCCGTCTCCACCCTCCTTATACTGTTCTAAAGCCCATCTCCTTTCTGTCCTATCTCCATTTTGTAGATTGCTATGACCCTCCCCCCCTACTACTAGTTTAAAATCTCCTCCAACCTTCTAGCCATCCTATCCCCCAGCACTGCAGACCCCCTTCCGTTTAGGTGCAATCCATCACTACTATATAGGTTGTACCCAATCGCAAAGTCGGCCCAGTGCTCTAAAAACCCAAAACCCTCCTTCCTGCACCAAGACTTCAGCCACGCATTAACCTCTCTAATCTCCCGCTGCCTTTCCACTGTAGCACGTGGCACAGGTAATATCTCAGAGAATACCACCTTGGAGGTCCTTTTCTTGAGTTTGCTACCTAATTCCCTGAAATCATTCTTTAGGACCTTCCATCTTCCTCTTACTTTGTCATTGGTACCAACATGGACCATGACCGCTGGGTCATCCCCAGCCCCTCCCAATAATCCATCCACTCTGTCAGCAACATGCCGGACCCGAGCACCCGGGAGACAGCAAACTGTCCGGTTGAGCCGATCAGAGTGGCAGATTGTCCTATCTGCTCTCCTAATGATAGAGTCCCCTACCACCACAACCTGTCTTGCCTTCCTTACATTTTGATCCCCACCCGTACTAGAGGGGCTGTCACCTCGGCTGTTAGAAGTAACAGCTTCCTCTAATACAGCTACTCCTGAGCTGATGCTCCCAACATCTTCCCTCAAACGGGCAAATCTGCTAGGTTGCACCAAATCAGGACTAGCTAGCCCTTTCCTCTTCCCTCCCCCCTGCTTCCTCGCCCCACTGTCACCCAGCTACATGCCTGTTCCCCATCTGTCATATCTCCTCCCTCTCCACTACCTGTCCCCACTAAACTCTGCTCAGTCAGCAGCAGACTCCTCTCAAGATTGTCGATCTCCCTCAAAGTTGCGATTTGCCTCTCAAGATCTCCAATCTGAGCTTCCAGAGAAGCCACTTGCACACAACCATCACAGAGGTATGGACCATGGACGGGTACATCCAGGCATCCATACATGCAACAAGATGTGCATTGAGTTAAACTAACAATCTTGCTAACACTCATTTCCCCAGATACAGATAAAAAAATAAATAAATTAAAAATATATATATATATATAAATAAAATAAAAAATTTAAAATTACCTTGATAGTTTAAACCCCTAGTTAGTTCCAACTCCTGGTTTTCTAACTCCTACTTGAAAGAGTCTACTTTCTGCCTGGGAAACAAACATCAATTTTTATGGCCGCTGCAACAATACCTAATTTTTCAGGCATGTGTACATGCCTAATTTTTCGGCCCTCTGGTGCTGCACTATGGCTTCAAGAACCAAACCAAAAAAAAGGCACATAACAGGGATTAAACTGATAGGAGTGGTGTGTTAAGTAGTACTATTCCTATCTGGTGGCACATTAGATTGCACGCACAGTGCCCCAAATTTGAAGTAGGAGGACCGACCAAGCATCTTTTTCCATCTCCCGGTTTCTAAAATTGATGCCATATACACGTCCCCTGATAGGGCGCCAGCTCGTTATTCTCTTTTTCACTTCACTAGGGACACTTTACTGCACTATGGGCACTTAGACCCACTCTTTGTCTTGCACAGTGTTATTCCTAGCCAGCATCTGTGATGGGAAATCAGGCAGTCATCTAAACGTTTAGATTGAGCTTTAGCTTAGAACACCCTTGAAGGTGTGTAAGGAGATTAGGGCTAGTTTAGAGGATTCTTCTTAGACCTCTCTGGGTCTTTATAGCCCTTCTACCTATCCAGCATTTCTGGAAACTAGCTAAGAGAAAGGGTGGCTGTGTGTCTGTGATACATTTAACTTTATATCACCTTATTGACACTTTATCACTCCGGTCTCCATACTCTCTGCCTATACCCATCTATTTAGAGGGAATTTCCTTGCCCCTGCCAATATTATATAATAGGTAATAGTATTACCATTATTACACAATTAGGTCTCTGAGGACAGGTGTCAATCCATATCTGCCAAGTGACCCTATGTAGGGGGAACAGTCCCTATTCTGCTCTGTGTCAGTGTGTATCATGGTCTCTGAGGACAGGTGTCAATCCATATCTGCCAAGTGACCCTATGTAGGGGGAACAGTCCCTATTCTGCTCTGTGTCAGTGTATCAGGGATCCTTAGGATAGGTGTCAATCCATATCTGCCAAGTGACCCTATGTAGGGGGAACAGTCCCTATTCTGCTCTGTGTCAGTGTGTATCAGGGATCCTTAGGATAGGTGTCAATCCATATCTGCCAAGTGACCCTATGTAGAGGGAACAGTCTCTATTCTGCTCTGTGTCAGTGTGTATAATGGTCTCTGAGCACAGGTGTCAATCCATATCTACCAAGTGACCCTATGTAGGGGGAACAGTCTCTATTCTGCTCTGTGTCAGTGTGTATCAGGGATCCTTAGGATAGGTGTCAATCCATATCTGCCAAGTGACCCTATGTAGGGGGAACAGTCCCTATTCTGCTCTGTGTCAGTGTGTATCAGGGGCTCTGAGGACAAGTGTCAATCCATATCTGCCAAGTGACCCTATGTAGGGGGAACAGTCCCTATTCTGCTCTGTGTCAGTGTGTATCAGGGATCCTTAGGATAGGTGCCAATCCATATCTGCCAAGTGACCCTATGTAGGGGGAACAGTCCCTATTCTGCTCTGTGTCATTGTGTATCAGGGATCCTTAGGATAGGTGTCAATCCATATCTGCCAAGTGACCCTATGTAGGAGGAACAGTCCCTATTCTGCTCTGTGTCAGTGTGTATCAGGGGTTTTGAGGACAGGTGTCAATCCATATCTGCCAAGTGACCCTATGTAGGGGGAACAGTCTCTATTCTGCTCTGTGTCAGTGTGTATCAGGGTCTCTGAGGACAGGTGTCAATCCATATGTCAAGGTGTCAATATGTCATATGTCAGGTGTCAATCCATATCCATTGTGATTTAGGCATGTTAGGTGATTTCTGCCCTTTATGGATTAAAACCAGACTCTGCATCAACTGTGTAATTTTCCATGGGACTTTTGCCACGGATCCCCCTCTGGCATGCCACAGTCCAGGTGTTAGTCCCCTTGAAACAACTTTTCCATCACTTTTGTGGCCAGAAAGAGTCCCTGTGGGTTTTAAAATTCGCCTGCCCATTGAAGTCTATGGCGGTTCACCCGGTTCGCGAACGTTTGCGGAAGTTCCCATTTGCCATTCACAAACCGAAAATTTCACTAGTGCTGTGTATGTGTGTAGGTGCTGTGTATGTGTGTGGGTGCTGTGTATGTGTGTGGGTGCTGTGTATGTGTGTGGGTACTGTATGTGTGTGGGTGCTGTATGTGTGTGGGTGCTGTATGTGTGTGGGTGCTGTATGTGTGTGGGTGCTGTGTGGGTGCTGTGTATGTGTGTGGGTGCTGTATGTGTGTGGGTGCTGTGTATGTGTGTGGGTGCTGTGTGGGTGTGGGTGCTGTGTATGTGTGTGGGTGCTGTGTATGTGTGTGGGTGCTGTGTGGGTGCTGTGTGGGTGTGGGTGCTGTGTATGTGTGTGGGTGCTGTATGTGTGTGGGTGCTGTGTATGTGTGTGGGTACTGTATGTGTGTGGGTGCTGTATGTGTGTGGGTGCTGTATGTGTGTGGGTGCTGTGTATGTGTGTGGGTGCTGTGTGGGTGTGGGTGCTGTGTATGTGTGTGGGTGCTGTGTGGGTGTGGGTGCTGTGTATGTGTGTGGGTGCTGTATGTGTGTGGGTGCTGTGTATGTGTGTGGGTGATTGTGGGGGGTGGAGGTGGGGGTACATTACTTAATATACCCCCTCCCTTCTTACTTTACACAGCAGGCACACCCGGCACAGCAGGCAAACCCGGCACAGCAGGCACACCCGGCACACCCCGTGCGCACGCGCTATGGAGCTCACGGTGTTAATTTAAGGTTCTGAAATGCATTACATATTTGATTAAAACCAGATATTTACAAATACCAATATCTTGGACAATTAACAAGTTATTTCGAAATCAGTATTTTTCCCGTAACTCGGATTTTATATAAATCCTATTTCCGAGAACAGAAGATAAAATGCCAAATGAACCTTTATATGAACAGCTAGGATAGATATCTACACACCCGGCACACCCCGTGCGCACGCGCTATGGAGCTCACGGTGTTAATTTAAGGTTCTGATACGCTTGGTAATCTACGCTGTTAAAGGGTTAATATTTCATACTTTGAGCTCATTCAGACACCTGGATCTGTGTAATCTAACACTCAGCGAGGGGGGAGGCTGGGTAACGGACTCTGCCATGTATAGAATTTAAATATTAATAGACTCCCCCTCTCAGCACCGTCACACAGGAAGAGGGAATGTTGTGGGGGAACGGGAGAGTATCAGAGGGGGAGAGGGGATCAGGAGGCAGTATCAGAGGGGGAGGGAGTATCGGGGGAGAGGGGATCAGGAGGGAGTATCAGGGGGGAAGAGGGGATCAGGAGGCAGTATCAGAGGGGGGGGGAGTATCGGGGGGGAGAGGGGATCAGGAGGCAGTATCAGAGGGGGGGGAGTATCGGGGTAGAGGGGATCAGGCGGGATTATCAGGGGGGAAGAGGGGATCAGGAGGCAGTATCAGAGGGGGGGAGTATCGGGGGAGAGGGGATCAGGCGGGATTATCAGGGGGGAAGAGGGGATCAGGAGGCAGTATCAGAGGGGAGGGAGTATCAGCGGGGAACAGGGGATCAGGAGGGAGTATCAGAGGGGGGGAGTATCGGGGGAGAGGGGATCAGGAGGGAGTATCAGGGGGGAGAGGGGATCAGGAGGCAGTATCAGAGGGGGGGAGTATCAGCGGGGAACAGGGGATCAGGAGGGAGTATCAGAGGGGGGGAGTATCGGGGGAGAGGGGATCAGGAGGGAGGATCAGGGGGGAAGAGGGGATCAGGAGGGAGTATCAGGAGGGATGAGGGAGTATCAGAGGGGGGAGTGAGTATCAGGGGGAGGGAGTATCAGGAGGGAGGATGGAGTATCAGAGGGGGGAGAGGGGATCAAGAGGGAGTATCAGGAGGGAGGAGGGAGTATCAGAGGGAGGAGGGAGTATCAGAGGGGGGAGGGAGTATCAGGGGGGGAGTATCAGGGGGGAGGGAGTATCAGGCGGGGGAGGGAGTATCAGGGGGGAGGAGGGAGTATCAGGGGGAGGAGGAAATAGAGTCTGAAGGGCACCATGTGAGAGTTTTATGACAAAGCTGAATGTGAGCTGTGAGCATTAACAAACTGCAGAGCACAGGGCAGAGCATTGTATGTGTTTGTGCAGAGCATTTTTGATATTACAGGGGAGAGCATATAGTAGAACAAGCAGGTGCAGAGCATTGTATGTGCAGAGCATATAGTAGAACAAGCCGGTGCAGAGCATTGTATGTGCAGAGCTTATAGTAGAACAAGCAGGTGCAGAGCATTGTATGTGCAGAGCTTATAGTAGAACAAGCCGGTGCAGAGCATTTTATGTGCAGAGTGTGTGTAGAATGGTAGGGTATACGGTGCGAGCGGCAGAGCCTGGAGACTGTGAAGACATTATGCGAATGATTAAGGTAACGTGCAGTATACAGTGTATATTACGTAGTATATTGTATGGGGGGAGTTTAATATCACACGCACATTATGTCATTTATTAAGTGACTCGAGTCACTGATTGACATCTGCGTTTGGTTTCAAACGAATTGTGATTGGTCCAAATTTTGGGACATCTTTGGTTCTTCCAAATTCCGCAACTCCACGACGCTATATGGACCAATCACAAAGCAGACGTTACAATGGACGAATGGTTTCATTAGTTTTGTGGCTGGGAGATGATTGGTGGTTTGGGGACAGTAAGTACACCTTGATTTACGGATCGAGTGAGAAGAGACCAATAGAGGGGAATAATACAATCTGTGTTTCTATGTGTATAGGGTTACCCCGACCCTTTGTAATAAAAAATTGGTTTAATTCAGAATGCCATAATGGACGTTGGTTATTACAAAAATATATATATATAAAACACAGATTTTCTGCATGGAGGGGCAGAATCCTGGGGTATCGGCATTAAGGGGTAGAATCCTGGGGTATCGGCATTAAGGGGTAGAATCCTGGGGTATCGGCATTAAGGGGTAGAATCCTGGGGTATCGGCATTAAGGGGTAGAATCCTGGGGTCTCTGCATTGAGGGGCAGAATTCTGGGGTATTGGCATTAAGGGGTAGAATCTGGGGGTCTCTGCAGGGAGGGGCATAATCCTGGGGTCTCGGCATTAAGGGGGCAGAATCCTGTGGTATCGGCACTAAGGGGTAGAATCCTGGGGTATCGGCATTAAGGGGTAGAATCCTGGGGTATCGGCATTAAGGGGTAGAATCTGGGGGTCTCTGCATTGAGGGGCAGAATTCTGGGGTCTCGGCATTGAGGGGCAGAATTCTGGGGTCTCGGCATTGTGGGGCAGAATTCTAGGGTCTCGGCATTGAGGGGCAGAATCTGTGGGTCTCTGCATTGAGGGGCAGAATCTGGGGGGTCTCTGCAGGGAGGGGCAGAATCCTGGAGTCTCGGCATTAAGGGATAGAATCTGGGGGGCTCTGCAGGGAGGGACATAATCCTGGGGTATCTGCATTGAGGGGGCAGAATCCTGGGGTATTGGCATTAAGGGGCAGAATCTGGGGGGTCTCTGCAGGGAGGGGCAGAATCCTGTGGTATCGGCATTAAGGGGTAGAATCCTGGGGTATCTGCATTAAGGGGTAGAATCCTGGGGTATCGGCATTAAGGGGTAGAATCTGGGGGTCTCTGCATTGAGGGGCAGAATTTTGGGGTCTCTGCATTGAGGGGCAGAATCTGTGGGTCTCTGCATTGAGGGCAGAATCTGGGGGGTCTCTGCAGGGAGGGGCAGAATCCTGGGGTCTCGGCATTAAGGGATAGAATCTGGGGGGCTCTGCAGGGAGGGGCATAATCCTGGGGTATCTGCATTAAGGGTCAGAATCTGGGGGTTCTCTGCAGGGAGGGGCAGAATCCTGGGGGTCTCTGCAGGGAGGCGCAGAATTCTGGGGGTCTCTCGTATTGACGTGTATTTTCCCGTATTCAGTTGGTTTTTATTTCTTCATTCCAGGAGTTAGCGGAATTCGAGAAATTACCAGATCAGGTGAAAACCAGCGCAGACGGTAAAAATATACACAGAATTTGTGTTATATAGAGGGTATACATAATGTGTGTTATATAGAGGGTATACAGGGTGTGTGTTATATAGAGGGTATACAGAATGTGTGTTATATAGAGGGTATACAGAATGTGTGTTATATAGAGGGTATACAGGATGTTTGCTATATAGAGGGTATACAGAATGTGTGTGTTATATAGAGGGTATACATAATGTGTGTTATATAGAGGGTATACATAATGTGTGTTATATAGAGGGTATACAGGATGTGTGTTATATAGAGGGTATACAGGATGTGTGTTATATAGAGGGTATACAGAATGTGTGTTATATAGAGGGTATACAGGATGTTTGCTATATAGAGGGTATACAGGATGTTTGCTATATAGAGGGTATACATAATGTGTGTTATATAGAGGGTATACAGAATGTGTGTGTTATATAGAGGGTATACAGAATGTGTGTGTTATATAGAGGGTATACAGAATGTGTGTGTTATATAGAGGGTATACAGAATGTGTGCTATATTGTGGTGGAATCTCAGTAAAAATAAATTTAGTAGGCCGAGATTGCCACGTGGTATGTGCACGTGCATATGCTGATGTATCGGTTGGTTGGTTGCACGTGGCAACGATACAATCAGTAGTGTAAGGAGCATGTGCAGGAATACAGGATATACGAGTATTCCCCTCCTCCATTGTGCTGGGCAAGCCAAGTGGTCAAACAGGAAGTTAGTCTTTATTCTGTTGATTGGGTTAGAGTACATGTAGGTGGAACTGATTATAGGAGGAGCTATATGTCTATATAAGGGACCTACACTGTACGATCAGGACTCAGATTTTAGCTGTTTTTGGTGACATTAGTCCCTCTGAGTCCCGGTCGGTGAATCGAATAAAGATCTCTTCCTTCCTGAAGAAACCTGTGTCCATCTCTCTGTGCTTGGCTTCCGTCAGTTTCTCCGGTATCATTTGGTGCATTGGCCGGGAATCTCATCGTTCAACGGTAGCTGAGAAACAGAGGCGTGAGACGGTCTATCTTTGCCCACGCTCTCTACGGCTGCACCCCTGAACTTTTGCGTGGACCTCCCTTCGTATCGGCACCACTGGTCTGTTGTCCAGGAAATCATCGGCCTCTACGTAGTAAGTTCTGGGGTGCCCCCGTCGATGAGTGTGAACTCAGGTTCAGGAACGAGGAGGTAAGACGACTACTGTTTTAGACGGTGGACCCACTAGGGGTATTGGATACCGATTGTGCGGTAGGCCCATAAGGGGTTTGTATCTGGAATTGTGTATGGAATTGGCCCCCTCAGTAGAGGGAAGGAGCGAAGGCGCACCGCTCGTAATTAAACGCCCTGTAGTCAGCTCGTTTAATCCTGGTTTGGAGTCAGGCTGGGTCCTGTGTAAATAGCCCAAGCCGGACACCGGTGTCTTGTCTAGACTAGCGTATCTAGGGTGTATATTTTGTTCGCTAGGTCGGAGGTACCGGGAGACTAAGCGGACCCTGTTGTATATTCTGTCCGCTAGATCTCAACCTATCTTGGCTAAGTGGGAAGGCGTGTAAATCTGGAACCCACTAGACTATTGATAGAGTAGATAGACTAAGAGGGTTTTGTGTACATTCCGCCCTCTAGTTCGCTATATGTGGTGCTTGGGCAGCGACGGCTAACCAAAACGGATGTAAATAGTTTTAGGTAGTCCCTCAAGGTACTGGCCAATAGATTAGTTGGGAAACTGTAATTGTGTTAAAACTTATTGTAGTAGAGTGTATATCTTGCTAGATAGCGTGAGCTCTGCCATCTGGCGAGGGTGTGAATAGTGTGTAACTGTATCATAGCGCACGGTACCATAACCATGTATTATAATTACTGATGCTGTAAATAACCACTAATAACTGTCGTTTATGTTGTATGTTTAACATCATAACCACTACTAACTGACCTGTGACTTTAAAAATTGTACTCTAACCAATGCTAACCGTACTATAACTACTGTTTGTAAAGACGATGTTACTAGGGCATGTTATAGACGGGTAATTTAAATACTGAGAATTATAACGTGGGTGATTGTATAGTTTCACCAAAAGGTACAGTAATAGTTATTTAGTGACTGGTGTAACAGCTGTGTGTGTACGGGAATTCCCTGTATGTTTTTTTGTGTACGTTTGGCCTAGTAACCGTACCACGTGGTGCTGTTGCCAAGGGGAACGGGTGTGACCGTTGGAAGTGTGTTTGTTTTGCTTCTATTGGAGACGACGCTCCGTTGCTAAGTATGGGTGCTTCGGATTCAAAGATTCATTGATCCCTTAGAATGCATGTTAAAGAACTTTAAAAAGGGATACAATGTACATGATTTTGGAGTAAAGATGTCCCCAACACGCCTGACTACTTTATGTAGTAGGGAATGGCCTACACGTGGTAGTCTTGATCCTAATCTGGTGCAGCGCGTACACGTGGCTGTATCGGGTAGGCCTGAAATTTACAGCCAGTTTCCGTATATTGATTGTTGGAAGCGGGCCGTAGATGACTTGCCAAAATGGATCAGGGTATGCAACTGTCGCCTCCTGTTGGGCAGAACTTGTTTGTCCACCAAGGCCGTGATTACGCCCATTCTGGACACGCCCCCTGAGTCAGAGATCCCCATGCCACCTCCTTATTCCTCCTCTACAGGAGGAGGAGGCGCTGCTAGTAATACTACTCCCCTTGCTCCGTTGTCTCCACCTACCCCCTCCTCTAGCTCAGAGTCTAGCCCACTTGCTTTAAACCCTCCCCTTCCGGTACCTACCCCTATTAACCCCACCTATCCAGATTTGGCGTCATTTCTGATTCCTGGTCAGGCTCCTCCCAGCCTGGCCCGGAATATTCTACTTACTGATCTTCCCTTCAGTAAAGAAAAAGCATCCCCTTCCCCTTGTCTTACTACCCTCGACCGGAACCCATAACTAACCTTCCTCAACGAAGCCCCATACTAACCCGCCAACTGACCGGTACCCTCCAACCCCGACATTATCAAATGCCTCTCCGACTGACACCGGGCCCAACACATATTAACGGTGAGGGCCAGTTACAACATGCTGATCCCGTATTTGTCTATGTTCCCTTTACCACTACTGATTTATTCAACTGGAAGACCCATAACTCCTCCTACACAGATAAACCTCAAGCCATGACAGATTTGATTACCTCTATAATCCAGACGCATAATCCCACTTGGGATGATTGCCAGCAATTACTTATGACATCGTTTAATAACGAGGAAAGAACTCGGATAAATCAGGCGGCAATTAAAGCGCTTGAAGAAGTGGCCCGTACTCAAAATCAGGCCAACACGGCAGCATGGGCCGCAGCCCATTATCCAAACACAGATCCGAATTGGAATGTTAATGGCGCAGATATGGCCCGTTTAAGAGCTTACAGGGACGCCATTATTGCTGGCATGAAAGCCGGAGGAAAAAGGGCGATCAATATGTCAAAGACGGCTGAGGTATTGCAGAAATGTGATGAGTCGCCCAGTGCCTTTTATGATCGATTATTGGAGGCATAGCGGTTGTATACCCCCTTTAATCCAGAGGCTCCTGAGAATTCCCGGATGGTTAACTCTGCCTTTGTCAGCCAGGCCTATGGAGATATAAAGAGAAAATTACAAAAGTTAGAAGGGTTTGTAGGGATGTCTATAACTCAACTAATGGAGATAGCGAATAAGGTTTTATTAGCAGTAGCTATCGCGGGTGTAGATAGAAGGGAAAAGGAAGTGTATAGGGGAACTGAGAAAAGCGAGAATAAGTGGAATAGGGAGCCTTTAAGTAGGAACCAATGCGCATACTGTAAGGAAGAAGGGCATTGGAGAAGTGAGTGTCCACTGAGGGAACAATATGAGAGCGAGAGGCAGAGCGAGAGGAAGAGGAGGCCCTTGAGGAAATGGTGGGAATAATAGAGGAAGCGTTCATGGGGATAGGTATTACCCAGCAGTGCAGAGCCCCCGAGAAAGAGAAGATAGAGACTTTGTGGGTTTGGCTGACACTGTCATGGAGGACTATTGATACCGACCGGGCTCCATCCCCCTTGGCCGAGCGGAGCCTACGGTCGATGTAGCAATAGGGGGAAAAAGGAGTTCTTTCATGATCGACACTGGTGCTGAACATTCTGTGGTGACTAACCTAGTCGCTCCTCCTTCTGGAAGAACCATCACTGTAATAGGAGCAACTGGGAGGAGTGCTGCTAAACCAGTTCTTAAAAGTCGACTCTGTACACTGGGAGGCCACGTAGTAAAACATCAGTTCCTTTATATGCCTGAATGTCCAGTCCAACTTCTAGGACGAGATTTGTTATCGAAGTTACAAGCACAGATAACATTTCTGCCTAACGGAACGATATCCTTGAAGTTTAATGGACCCTCAGGTATAATGACAATATCAATGCCGAAAGAAGAAGAGTGGCGACTTTATACAGTGTTGACCAGCCAAAACCCTAGGAGTGATGAATCCTTGTTAAATATACCAGGAGTGTGGGCAGAGAGTAACCCACCAGGACTTGCTTGCAATATCCCACCTATACGGATTGAACTAAAACTTGGGGTTTATCTAGTGAGCCTAAGACAATACCATATTCCCCAAAAGGCAAAGAAGAACATACAGTCTTATTTGGATAAGTTCATAAGGTATGGTATCCTAAAATTCTGTACTTCCCACTGGAACACCCCATTGTTGGCTGGGACAGATGTGTATCGCCCTGTGCAGGACTTGAGAGCAGTCAATGATGCGGTAGTAAGTATACATCCAGTTGTGCCCAATCCATATAACCTGCTTGCCTTAATTCCGGGCGGGGCTACTTACTTTACAGTTTTGGACCTTTAAGATGCCTTCTTTTGCCTACGAATTGCTACAGAAAGCCAGTGTATCTTTGCATTCCAATGGGAAAATGCTGTAACGGGCTTGAAACGCCAGATGACTTGGACCATCCCAGGAGAATGTGTACTACTACAATACGTAGATGATTTGTTGATAGCGGCAGTTACAAAAGAGATATGCCAGCAAGCAACATATGATTTACTGCACATTCTTTGGAAGGCAGGATACAAGGTGTCCAGGAAGAAAGCTCAGCTGTGTCAGCCAACTGTCAAGTATCTGGGATTCCATATCTCTGAAGGTCAAAGGATAATGGGGCCTGAGAGAAAAGAAGCTGTATGCCAAATACCAACACCCAAGAATAGAAGACAAGTGTGAGAGTTCTTGGGGGCAGCAGGCTTCTGCAGGATATGGATTCCCAGTTATGCGATATTGGCGAAACCCCTTTATGCAGCTATAAAAGGCACAGAACACGTCCCTTCCTGTGGACCATCGAACAGCAGAAGGCATTTGAGGATGTTAAGAAGGCATTGATGAGCACCCCAGCATTAGATCTACCTGATCATACACGTCCATTCTACTTATATGTACACGAGCAAAGAAGGATGGCTGTGGAAGTACTGACACAGTACTTGGGATCATGGCAACGACCTGTTGCATATATGTCTAAACAACTGGATGCAGTGGTCTTCCACCTTGTCTAAGAGCCGTAGCTGCTGCCGCCCTGCTGGTAGCCGAAGCTGACAAGCTCACTCTGGGTCAGGAACTCTACGTGCGAGTCCCACACGCAGTACAGACGTTGCTAGACTATAAAGGCAATCATTGGTTTAGCAATAGCCGTATGACTAAGTATCAAGCCATGTTATGTGAAACTGTCAATACCTTGAACCCAGCTACCCTTTTGCCACAACCTACTGAGAGTCAACATGATTGCCTGGAGGTGATGGATGAAGTGTTCTCAAGCAGACCGGACCTTCGTGATTTTCCCATCCAGAACCCCGATGTCCAGTACTATACGGACAGCAGTAGTTACGTGAAAGAAGGGATTCGCTACGCAGGATACGCAGTGATAACCATGGACAAGGTGATAGAAGCTCGGCCATTGTCAAAAGGAACATCGGCACAGAAGGCAGAATTAATCGCACTCACACGAGCGTTACAATTGGCTGAAGGATTGAGGGTAAAAATCTATACGGACTCAAAGAATGCATTTTTAACCACTCATGCCCATGGAAACTTGTATAAAGAAAGAGGACTAATGAACTCAGAGGGTAAAGAAATCAAGTACGCAGCTGAGATATTACAACTATTGGAAGCCGTATAGGAACAGAAGGAAGTTGGTATCATACATCTGAAAGGTGATGGTGATGTGGTGAAAGGAAATCGGATGGCAGATAATGCAGCCAAGCGTGCCGCTGAATCGGGACAACAGGAATATGTGGAGTGTATAGCTACTCTCATACCGACCCCTCTGTATCAGTGGACTCTAGTTTATACAGCTCAAGAAGAAGAGTGGTTAAAGACTGAAGCTGGAAAATATTTGGAGAATAATTGGTATCAGTTAGAAGATGGAAGGATAGTTATTCCAGCATCGCTAGCTGTAGAAATTGTCCAGAACTATCACAATGGGACACATTCCAGGAGAGAGAGTATGGAAGAATCTCTTAGGAAGCATTTTTACATACCAAGATTGTCCAACTTGACTCAAGCCATTGTAAGAAGATGTGTGTTATGTGCCAAAACAACGCAAGGCAAGGTCCAGTGAAACCACCGGGAGTCCTGTACATGGGAGGGCTCCCTATGTCCGATCTCCAAATAGACTACACGGTAATGCCTAAATCCGGCGGACATCGTTACCTACTAGTAGCTGTGTGCACCTACTCAGGATGGGTAGAAGCATGTCCCACTCGTACAGAGAAAGCAGGAGAAGTCGTGCGATTTCTGGTGCGGGAAATAATACCCCGATATGGACTACCATGTTCTATAGGATCAGATAATGGTCCAGCCTTTGTTCACCAGTGCCTACAACAACTGACTCATATGCTTGGTATTAAGTGGAAAATTCATACGGCATATAGGCCTCAGAGTTCTGGGAAAGTGGAAAGGATGAACAGAACTATTAAGAGCCAATTGGCAAAAATGTGTCAAGAAACCCAACTCAAGTGGAATGTTCTTTTGCCAATAGCTCTGTTGCGCATTCGTAGTACACCTACCAGAAGGATGGGTCTCTCACATTTTGAAATTATGTATGGGCGTCCACCTCCCGTACTTAGTAACTTAAAGGGGGGATTTGAGTCAGTTGGGAGAAGGAATTATCCGGCAGCAGGTTGTGGAGTTGGGTAAGACTATGGAGGAGGTACAGAAATGGGAACAAGATAGATTACCTGTGAATATTTATCCACCTGTCTATTCTTATCATCCAGGAGACCAAGTTTGGATAAAGGAGTGGAACAGTGTACCGTTGGGGCCAAAGTGGAGGGGTCCTTATGTTGTTCTTTTGTCTACCCCAACAGCTATAAAGGTGGCCGAAGTGATTCCGTGGATTCATCACTCCAGGGTTAAACCAGCAGCAGCAGGTTCTTGGCAGGCTACACCAGATCCTGAGAATTCCTGCAAGATCCGGTTGAAGAGAGTGACCCAGTTGGATTGAAAGTGATTTTTGAGAAGAGGCCACAATAAAGCCTGACCACCTGCCTACGTTTCATAGCCAGAGTGTCTTGAAGGGATCTCTGTGAAGGAAAGTGAGGATCAGAAGGACTCCATTCCCTGCAGCCCTCACATCCTGGAAGCTGAGGTGCCATCGCACGGTCGAAGAGTTAGGAAGAAGATGTCAGGAGTGATGTGTTTAATAATGTATTTATGTGTGTTTTTAATTATTCAGGAAGGTAGAGGTACCGACACACCAGGCTGTGAGGTTTGCATTAAGACTACGAAAACCGGCAATCGCATTTCCCAGACCCTTATTTGGCATTCCCAGTATGAGTGTAAAGGACATGTATCTAAGTGTAGATACTTAGGCATAGATTATAGTGTATGCCATCTAAGAGCAGGAGAACCTAGGTGTTTTAGTCCTGAGTATCAACCTCGTACAATTTTGTTGACTATTCGGAATGGAGACTCACAGGGGACCCTGATAAATAAGACCATACTAGAAATCGTACACTCTCCAGGTGTTTTGCTATTTGATGCATGTAAGGCGATATCAGGTGGTAGAAAACCGTGGAATGTATGTGGCGATCTTAAATGGGAAAGAATGTATGGGTCTAATGATAAGTATATTTGCCCCAGTAGTAAGTATAAATATATAGATCCAAAATGCCCAAATAAAGAATACAATTATTGTCCGTATTGGTCCTGTGTGGGGTGGGAAACCTGGGGACAGACAGTAGATAAGGATATGATCGTCACTAAGTTGCCTACTGTAGCGGAGTGCAGTATTAGAATCCACGATCTCCACTGGTATCACAGGTAAATCCACAGTCAGCGCTGAAAAGTAAGGCAATATCCCAATCCTCCCAATAACCGGACGAAACACAACTGGCTTTATTCACAAGCTTGCATATTTATACAGTTCCCCATGCAAGGGGTTTCCTTACAGAGGTTTCAGGGGATTTATCCCATCATGCAATATAATTCAACAGGCCTTGCTGCACGAGAGGGAAACTCCCACTAAAATGGACGATTAAGTGGATTATCCCCTCGTGCAGCAAAACCAACAATTTACTTTAAAATACCGTTTGAGTTTATTCGGTATACAGGCTTAACCGAACGTTCGGTAGATAGCTGGGGTCTGAGCGCATCTTTTGAGAGAATACCGCTCAGCTCCGAGCTGAACTGACCGAACGCCGCAACAAATACAGTTGTACATTGAAGTTCCCCTCAATCTGTCGATTATACTTAGGGGAACGATCTTACCGAACACCGGGCTCCCGAACGGTCTGGAAGTCCAGCGGTGTTTGTGTCGTCGAGTAGCCGTTTTCAGTCCCAGGCGCTCGACGACCAAACACCGCTGAAGAATGGCGAATCCAAGATGGCCGACCGCTGCATGGTCGGTAGCCGAACGACGGCCACCTAGGAGAGCCTCTAATTACCGATTGCAACATTGTTGCAATCGGTTAACAAGCGCCACACGCCTCTAAGTGTGTGCTCTATCAGGGGAGCTTGCATTCATTCCACGAACAGCCCGGAGAGCCGCTGTTTGTCGAACAAAGTACTCGCATGCTGGTAGCTTACGGCTGCCAGCAGGCGAATTACCATAGTCCCAGATACACAGTAAAGTTACATATACCACCCAGTACACCTAGCAAAATACACACAGCACATAGTACAGACAACCTTTCTACATTACAGTCCAGAAGTGGCCAGGTTTGCCACACCTACCAAGCCATATTGTAAGTCTAGGGAGTGTAACCCAGTCCATATACTTATCAATGACCCAGAATGTTACGGTTACCCTTAGTCTTGCTGAGAGCTGGACCGCTTAGTAGTCTGGATTCCTATTGCTGAAGAGGGGAGAAGCTGCTTTCCATAGTATTCCATACGAGTCCTGTAAATGTAGAATAATCCCACTAGCTATAGCACAGCTAGGATACCCTTTTGCCCACAAAACGAGTCAAGGCTGCGATTTGAGGGTCAAACAAGAACTGAGGACTGGGATGCCCAGCCTTCTTTTTATTGTGGTTACATGCAAACAGGACACTCCCAGGGGGAGGCATAAAATCACCAATCACACATTTGGTACCTCCCACACATCTCCTCCCCTCAGATAAACAGTTAAACCAATTATACAGTACATATTTTCAACCAAGTTCTGGATGTACCCCAAACCCAGGGGGTACCCCTTTAAATCCTACACCGCTGTATAGCTCTTGTTCCGGTGAGCAACATATCCGAAAACCAGCCCGTTCGGATGAACGGTTCGGGAGTTATGGGTTTCCAAAGTTTTGACCGACCGCACAGACTTTCTAGCCGAAAATGGTTCCACAGGTTTAGGCCTTGCGGTCGGTCTCTGTTCGTACGGTAAAACTCCACGAACCCATTGCCATCCATAGTTATCCCGGGGGTCGCTGTACTCCCCATGCAAAGAGTAATCGTCCTACCGAACGGTGGGCCGTTCGGTAGGTCCAGCACGAAGTTATGCTATCCTGGAGGTCTCAGCGGTGTTCGCCTGTTTGCGGCTCCGTTTTTAGTTCCAGACGATTGCTGGCAAACACCGCTGTTCGTACGTAAGATGGCCGCGAACACGTGCAAAGTCCCGAAATGGCGGCCACCTATACGTTTACACAAAGGATTCGTGCTGAACCATACGAACGGCTGCAAATAAGTCAGAAAGGTGAAAATAGCATTTAAAGGCACACAGTGAAATAAGGTTCCTGTAACACAGAACTATTCATAGATAGGTTTGGGAACTTATTTGGGTTCCAGATATATGGAACAGGTTTGGATCCTGGGACAATATTATTTATAGGAATAGAGACCGATATTGTGGCAACCCAGACCCATCAGGTCTTTCATTCCTTCTATGAGGAGATGAGTGTGGAAAATAAGATCCCCCATAATGCGAAAAACTTATTTATAGATCTAGCCGAGAGTATTGCTGGTAGTCTTAATGTAACCAACTGCTATGTGTGTGGAGGTACTAATATGGGAGACCAATGGCCATGGGAAGCAAAGGAGGTAATGTATTCCGGTTCTGAGACAGTTGAACAGTTAATATCTTCTCAAACTGATTATCAAATGAGTGTTAGAGGTAAATCTGAGTGGCGATTAAAGACCTCCATTATAGGTTATGTTTGCATAGCAAGGAAAGGAATGATGTTTAATACATCTGTAGGAGAATTGACTTGTCTAGGGCAAAAAGCTTATAATGATGATACAAAAGATACAACTTGGTGGTCAGCTTCAAATGTCTCAGAACCACCTAATCCGTTTGCAATTTATTCCAGTTTAAAGAATGTGTGGTTTGACTTATCTGCTACATCTAGTTGGAAAGCCCCAGCAAATTTGTACTGGATCTGTGGTAAGAAAGCCTATTCGGAGTTACCACAGGACTGGTAAGGGGCATGTGTATTAGGTATGCTCAAACCATCCTTCCTCTTGTTGCCAATTGAAACAGGAGAGACTTTGAGAGTTAAAGTATGATGTAAATCATAGAAAGAAAAGGGGACCCCTAGAGATAGGTACCTGGGAAGATAATGAGTGGCCTCCCCAGCGTATTATAGATTATTATGGGCCAGCTACGTGGGCACAGTATGGTACTTAGGGATACAGAACCCCAATATACATGCTTAACCGTATCATAAGATTACAGGCAGTGGTTGAGATAATTACCAATGAAACATCACAAGCGCTTAATCTCCTAGCAAAGCATAACACTAGGATGAGGACAGCCGTCTACCAGAATAGATTAGCCTTGGATTACCTATTGGCAGTAGAGGGAGGTGTATGTGGGAAGTTTAATCTAAGCAATTGTTGTATCCCCTGCTATGTTAATAGCTTGCTAGACCCTGCAAGAGCCTCCTGTATGTGATTAATGTTCAATTTAGAGATTGAGATACAATTATTTAAGGTAACCAGTTTTTTTTTTTCCCATGCAGGCTCTGTCAATCATAGCCAGGGGAGGTGTGGCCAGGGCTGCATAAACAGAAACAAAGTGATTTAACTCCTAAATGACAGTGAATTGAGCAGTGAAATTGCAGGGGAATGATCTATACACTAAAACTGCTTTATTTAGCTAAAGTAATTTAGGTGACTATAGTGTTCCTTTAACTGGTAATTATGCTGGCTTTATTTAATTAATCTAAATTAATTAAAATCTAATAGCATGATATATGACTGGATAAATCACGGTCAGATTTCAATATTTAGAAATCTTAGTTAACTAAAGAATATATATGTTACGTTACTCCCAGGCTAGCTGGAAGCTGGACCGCTTGAATAGTCTGGATCCCAGTTTAGAGAGAGAGAGAAGCCGCTTTAGCTCGATATCCAGAAGGATCCTGTAAGTGTAGAACAATCCCACTAGCTATTTTACAGCTATAGTATCACAAAAGAGCCAACATAATCCGTGTTTGTAACAGTTTTGTAACAGTGCTACCTTTTTGTGGAACACTCTGGCAGACACCGTCTGACCCCTTTTTGGGGCAGACTAAGGCTGTCCAGACTGCTGGTTATGCTGGGCTGAGGTCTGTTTGCCTGGACAACCCGTCGGCGTTGCCGTTCTGTTTCCCAGGGCTGTAGGTAATGGTGAAGTTAAAAGGTTGTAACGATAAACTCCACCGTAATAGTCTGCCATTATCCCCAGAGGTAAAGTGAAACAATTAAAATAATTCACACCCACTTAGAAAAATATACAGAGTAAAAAGGATATACCACCTATTGCAGATATAGATATGGTGGTTACATCTGTAAAACAAATAAGACATACATAGTGTTTTCCATACAGGTAAAAACAAACAATTGTATCATATGAGGATTGAACTCACAAGGATGGAGCCTCTTAGGCTCTATGTACTTCGCTCTCGGGTGCCTATTCAGGCTTTCGATAATTTTCAGTTGAAGACCCAGACTCCACGAATTCAAGAGTAAATAAGGGTTTATTAATTGATAAAATATTATATTAAAATATTAATAATATAGGACAAAAATAGGCAGATATATGTATAAAATACAGCGTGGTATGGTACTGCAATAATGGCCAAAATTAAAAGCAGCAAAGCACCACAGCATATACACAAAATAACAATACCGCCAAATGAAAGTCCCAGTAAAAAGTCCAGTAAAGTGCAAACGCGTTTCAGCCCTAGATAGGGCCTTCCTCAGTGCTAAATTCCTGGAGAACCTTCAGGGCTTAAGTAGCCCCCTTGATAAGTCCAACTGCATCCAGCTGTGCTTCAGAAATCCCGCCAGCCATATCACTTCCGGTTTTGGAAAAAAAAAAAAAAAAAAAAAAATTTTATTTTAAAAAACATGTGACTTCCGGTTGGATGCGGTCATGTGATGTATTTGTGTTCCACCATGCGTTCCACACTCGGGCATGGTGGAATTGACTACAGAAAGTGTTCATATTGAAAGAGGGCATTTGCCCAAACAAATAATACAATAATATAGTAGAATAAATAAACAAATTGAGTAAGCTGTGAATAAATAAATCGGAATAGAAATATAAAATACAAAATATTTGTTAATATAGGTACATATAAAACATCATATATAAAATAGAAGAAATGTAACTCAGGGGGATGTGGAAGGGAGAGGAACCGTCCTAGAAGAAAAGATATTAATATAAAAATGTAAATATAATATTTAAAAAATATTTAAAAAATATATAAAATATTATATTATAAAAAATGGACTAACTCAAAATATATGTTGAGACCTTTAGGGCACATAGTGTCCAAAGTGAAAATCCATTTACCCTCTAACTTACTAAGTTCTCGGACATTATCCTCTCCTCTCCAATTCATCCGCTTCTTCCCAATAACCATAAAACTTAAGAGAGAAGTGTCACCATTATGAAATTCAATAAAATGTGCTGACACACTATGTTTAGTGTATCCCCTCCGTATGTTCCCCATGTGCTCCATAATGCGAGTTTTTAGGCTTCTAGTGGTCATGCCGACATACTGGAGCCCACAGGGACACCAGAGGAGATACACCACATTAGTGGAGTGGCATGTGACAACATCACGTATTTTAAAACTAGTTCCTGTAACATTGGATTTAAACGTGCTCTGTGTATCTTTCTTAAAAGTAGTATTCTTGCACGGTAAGCACATTTTACATGGATAAAAACCTGGCCTTTGGTTAAAAACATTCTTGTAACCCTGTTTGCAATTAATAAAGCTTTTAACCAAGTGATCTTTAATATTTTTAGCCCCTTTAAAAATAACCTTCGGTTTCTCACCTATGATATCTTTAAGATCCCCATCCGTTTTTAAAATATGCCAGTGTTTATTCACTATGTGTTTAATTTGTTTAGAGTTGATATTATAATCCAAAATTAAAGGTACATACTCTTTATCCCTACTTATTGTATCTTTCTTTGGTTTAGGTTTTAATACCTCAACTCTATCCATGTTCTTCACTTGTTGAATCTGTTCTTTCAGGACTGTAGGATCATAATGTTTCTCTTTAAAAAATGACGTCAATGTGTTTGCTTGGTTATCAAATTGATGGGGATCTGTACAGTTCCTCAGCATTCTTATATATTGTCCTTTTGGCATGTTGTTGATCCAAGGGGCATAATGGCAACTGGTTGTGTCAATGTAACTATTGACGTCAACCAGTTTAAAAAACGTTTTAATACAAGAATCCTCTATATAGATAACCAGGTCTAAAAAATTTACATGGGAGGTACTATATTCACTGGTGAGAGTGATATTTCTAGAATTGTTATTTAGCCACACCAACGGGTTATGGTCTGTGACCAGAGTGAACTCTTGGTTGCTTCATCTAAGTGTTGCTTCTAAGTGTGTGTGTGGTTGGAGATATTCTGGAGAGTTTTACAGAAGCTTCAACTGTCTAATAGTTGTGCTAAGAGTTCTTTTTTACTGTTACAGGTAAGATTCATCTGTAGGAAAAGGTTACTGACTGCACAAGGTTTGATTTCCTGTTGGTAATTATAAGGCATTTGATTGGATTAGGTAGCTACTTGCTATTGATTGCTATTTAAATTAGCTATTGTTTGCTAATAAGCAGAGGCCTACCCAGGTGTTAAACATTCCTAGTGGGAGGTGATTTTAGGAGTATATAAGGGTAGTTGTCATTAGCTTGGCTAATAGAGCTTGGTTGCTTCATCTAAGTGTTGCTTCTAAGTGTGTGTGTGGTTGGAGATATTCTGGAGAGTTTTACAGAAGCTTCAACTGTCTAATAGTTGTGCTAAGAGTTCTTTTTTACTGTTACAGGTAAGATTCATCTGTAGGAAAAGGTTACTGACTGCACAAGGTTTGATTTCCTGTTGGTAATTATAAGGCATTTGATTGGATTAGGTAGCTACTTGCTATTGATTGCTATTTAAATTAGCTATTGTTTGCTAATAAGCAGAGGCCTACCCAGGTGTTAAACATTCCTAGTGGGAGGTGATTTTAGGAGTATATAAGGGTAGTTGTCATTAGCTTGGCTAATAGAGCTTGGTTGCTTCATCTAAGTGTTGCTTCTAAGTGTGTGTGTGGTTGGAGATATTCTGGAGAGTTTTACAGAAGCTTCAACTGTCTAATAGTTGTGCTAAGAGTTCTTTTTTACTGTTACAGGTAAGATTCATCTGTAGGAAAAGGTTACTGACTGCACAAGGTTTGATTTCCTGTTGGTAATTATAAGGCATTTGATTGGATTAGGTAGCTACTTGCTATTGATTGCTATTTAAATTAGCTATTGTTTGCTAATAAGCAGAGGCCTACCCAGGTGTTAAACATTCCTAGTGGGAGGTGATTTTAGGAGTATATAAGGGTAGTTGTCATTAGCTTGGCTAATAGAGCTTGGTTGCTTCATCTAAGTGTTGCTTCTAAGTGTGTGTGTGGTTGGAGATATTCTGGAGAGTTTTACAGAAGCTTCAACTGTCTAATAGTTGTGCTAAGAGTTCTTTTTTACTGTTACAGGTAAGATTCATCTGTAGGAAAAGGTTACTGACTGCACAAGGTTTGATTTCCTGTTGGTAATTATAAGGCATTTGATTGGATTAGGTAGCTACTTGCTATTGATTGCTATTTAAATTAGCTATTGTTTGCTAATAAGCAGAGGCCTACCCAGGTGTTAAACATTCCTAGTGGGAGGTGATTTTAGGAGTATATAAGGGTAGTTGTCATTAGCTTGGCTAATAGAGCTTGGTTGCTTCATCTAAGTGTTGCTTCTAAGTGTGTGTGTGGTTGGAGATATTCTGGAGAGTTTTACAGAAGCTTCAACTGTCTAATAGTTGTGCTAAGAGTTCTTTTTTACTGTTACAGGTAAGATTCATCTGTAGGAAAAGGTTACTGACTGCACAAGGTTTGATTTCCTGTTGGTAATTATAAGGCATTTGATTGGATTAGGTAGCTACTTGCTATTGATTGCTATTTAAATTAGCTATTGTTTGCTAATAAGCAGAGGCCTACCCAGGTGTTAAACATTCCTAGTGGGAGGTGATTTTAGGAGTATATAAGGGTAGTTGTCATTAGCTTGGCTAATAGAGCTTGGTTGCTTCATCTAAGTGTTGCTTCTAAGTGTGTGTGTGGTTGGAGATATTCTGGAGAGTTTTACAGAAGCTTCAACTGTCTAATAGTTGTGCTAAGAGTTCTTTTTTACTGTTACAGGTAAGATTCATCTGTAGGAAAAGGTTACTGACTGCACAAGGTTTGATTTCCTGTTGGTAATTATAAGGCATTTGATTGGATTAGGTAGCTACTTGCTATTGATTGCTATTTAAATTAGCTATTGTTTGCTAATAAGCAGAGGCCTACCCAGGTGTTAAACATTCCTAGTGGGAGGTGATTTTAGGAGTATATAAGGGTAGTTGTCATTAGCTTGGCTAATAGAGCTTGGTTGCTTCATCTAAGTGTTGCTTCTAAGTGTGTGTGTGGTTGGAGATATTCTGGAGAGTTTTACAGAAGCTTCAACTGTCTAATAGTTGTGCTAAGAGTTCTTTTTTACTGTTACAGGTAAGATTCATCTGTAGGAAAAGGTTACTGACTGCACAAGGTTTGATTTCCTGTTGGTAATTATAAGGCATTTGATTGGATTAGGTAGCTACTTGCTATTGATTGCTATTTAAATTAGCTATTGTTTGCTAATAAGCAGAGGCCTACCCAGGTGTTAAACATTCCTAGTGGGAGGTGATTTTAGGAGTATATAAGGGTAGTTGTCATTAGCTTGGCTAATAGAGCTTGGTTGCTTCATCTAAGTGTTGCTTCTAAGTGTGTGTGTGGTTGGAGATATTCTGGAGAGTTTTACAGAAGCTTCAACTGTCTAATAGTTGTGCTAAGAGTTCTTTTTTACTGTTACAGGTAAGATTCATCTGTAGGAAAAGGTTACTGACTGCACAAGGTTTGATTTCCTGTTGGTAATTATAAGGCATTTGATTGGATTAGGTAGCTACTTGCTATTGATTGCTATTTAAATTAGCTATTGTTTGCTAATAAGCAGAGGCCTACCCAGGTGTTAAACATTCCTAGTGGGAGGTGATTTTAGGAGTATATAAGGGTAGTTGTCATTAGCTTGGCTAATAGAGCTTGGTTGCTTCATCTAAGTGTTGCTTCTAAGTGTGTGTGTGGTTGGAGATATTCTGGAGAGTTTTACAGAAGCTTCAACTGTCTAATAGTTGTGCTAAGAGTTCTTTTTTACTGTTACAGGTAAGATTCATCTGTAGGAAAAGGTTACTGACTGCACAAGGTTTGATTTCCTGTTGGTAATTATAAGGCATTTGATTGGATTAGGTAGCTACTTGCTATTGATTGCTATTTAAATTAGCTATTGTTTGCTAATAAGCAGAGGCCTACCCAGGTGTTAAACATTCCTAGTGGGAGGTGATTTTAGGAGTATATAAGGGTAGTTGTCATTAGCTTGGCTAATAGAGCTTGGTTGCTTCATCTAAGTGTTGCTTCTAAGTGTGTGTGTGGTTGGAGATATTCTGGAGAGTTTTACAGAAGCTTCAACTGTCTAATAGTTGTGCTAAGAGTTCTTTTTTACTGTTACAGGTAAGATTCATCTGTAGGAAAAGGTTACTGACTGCACAAGGTTTGATTTCCTGTTGGTAATTATAAGGCATTTGATTGGATTAGGTAGCTACTTGCTATTGATTGCTATTTAAATTAGCTATTGTTTGCTAATAAGCAGAGGCCTACCCAGGTGTTAAACATTCCTAGTGGGAGGTGATTTTAGGAGTATATAAGGGTAGTTGTCATTAGCTTGGCTAATAGAGCTTGGTTGCTTCATCTAAGTGTTGCTTCTAAGTGTGTGTGTGGTTGGAGATATTCTGGAGAGTTTTACAGAAGCTTCAACTGTCTAATAGTTGTGCTAAGAGTTCTTTTTTACTGTTACAGGTAAGATTCATCTGTAGGAAAAGGTTACTGACTGCACAAGGTTTGATTTCCTGTTGGTAATTATAAGGCATTTGATTGGATTAGGTAGCTACTTGCTATTGATTGCTATTTAAATTAGCTATTGTTTGCTAATAAGCAGAGGCCTACCCAGGTGTTAAACATTCCTAGTGGGAGGTGATTTTAGGAGTATATAAGGGTAGTTGTCATTAGCTTGGCTAATAGAGCTTGGTTGCTTCATCTAAGTGTTGCTTCTAAGTGTGTGTGTGGTTGGAGATATTCTGGAGAGTTTTACAGAAGCTTCAACTGTCTAATAGTTGTGCTAAGAGTTCTTTTTTACTGTTACAGGTAAGATTCATCTGTAGGAAAAGGTTACTGACTGCACAAGGTTTGATTTCCTGTTGGTAATTATAAGGCATTTGATTGGATTAGGTAGCTACTTGCTATTGATTGCTATTTAAATTAGCTATTGTTTGCTAATAAGCAGAGGCCTACCCAGGTGTTAAACATTCCTAGTGGGAGGTGATTTTAGGAGTATATAAGGGTAGTTGTCATTAGCTTGGCTAATAGAGCTTGGTTGCTTCATCTAAGTGTTGCTTCTAAGTGTGTGTGTGGTTGGAGATATTCTGGAGAGTTTTACAGAAGCTTCAACTGTCTAATAGTTGTGCTAAGAGTTCTTTTTTACTGTTACAGGTAAGATTCATCTGTAGGAAAAGGTTACTGACTGCACAAGGTTTGATTTCCTGTTGGTAATTATAAGGCATTTGATTGGATTAGGTAGCTACTTGCTATTGATTGCTATTTAAATTAGCTATTGTTTGCTAATAAGCAGAGGCCTACCCAGGTGTTAAACATTCCTAGTGGGAGGTGATTTTAGGAGTATATAAGGGTAGTTGTCATTAGCTTGGCTAATAGAGCTTGGTTGCTTCATCTAAGTGTTGCTTCTAAGTGTGTGTGTGGTTGGAGATATTCTGGAGAGTTTTACAGAAGCTTCAACTGTCTAATAGTTGTGCTAAGAGTTCTTTTTTACTGTTACAGGTAAGATTCATCTGTAGGAAAAGGTTACTGACTGCACAAGGTTTGATTTCCTGTTGGTAATTATAAGGCATTTGATTGGATTAGGTAGCTACTTGCTATTGATTGCTATTTAAATTAGCTATTGTTTGCTAATAAGCAGAGGCCTACCCAGGTGTTAAACATTCCTAGTGGGAGGTGATTTTAGGAGTATATAAGGGTAGTTGTCATTAGCTTGGCTAATAGAGCTTGGTTGCTTCATCTAAGTGTTGCTTCTAAGTGTGTGTGTGGTTGGAGATATTCTGGAGAGTTTTACAGAAGCTTCAACTGTCTAATAGTTGTGCTAAGAGTTCTTTTTTACTGTTACAGGTAAGATTCATCTGTAGGAAAAGGTTACTGACTGCACAAGGTTTGATTTCCTGTTGGTAATTATAAGGCATTTGATTGGATTAGGTAGCTACTTGCTATTGATTGCTATTTAAATTAGCTATTGTTTGCTAATAAGCAGAGGCCTACCCAGGTGTTAAACATTCCTAGTGGGAGGTGATTTTAGGAGTATATAAGGGTAGTTGTCATTAGCTTGGCTAATAGAGCTTGGTTGCTTCATCTAAGTGTTGCTTCTAAGTGTGTGTGTGGTTGGAGATATTCTGGAGAGTTTTACAGAAGCTTCAACTGTCTAATAGTTGTGCTAAGAGTTCTTTTTTACTGTTACAGGTAAGATTCATCTGTAGGAAAAGGTTACTGACTGCACAAGGTTTGATTTCCTGTTGGTAATTATAAGGCATTTGATTGGATTAGGTAGCTACTTGCTATTGATTGCTATTTAAATTAGCTATTGTTTGCTAATAAGCAGAGGCCTACCCAGGTGTTAAACATTCCTAGTGGGAGGTGATTTTAGGAGTATATAAGGGTAGTTGTCATTAGCTTGGCTAATAGAGCTTGGTTGCTTCATCTAAGTGTTGCTTCTAAGTGTGTGTGTGGTTGGAGATATTCTGGAGAGTTTTACAGAAGCTTCAACTGTCTAATAGTTGTGCTAAGAGTTCTTTTTTACTGTTACAGGTAAGATTCATCTGTAGGAAAAGGTTACTGACTGCACAAGGTTTGATTTCCTGTTGGTAATTATAAGGCATTTGATTGGATTAGGTAGCTACTTGCTATTGATTGCTATTTAAATTAGCTATTGTTTGCTAATAAGCAGAGGCCTACCCAGGTGTTAAACATTCCTAGTGGGAGGTGATTTTAGGAGTATATAAGGGTAGTTGTCATTAGCTTGGCTAATAGAGCTTGGTTGCTTCATCTAAGTGTTGCTTCTAAGTGTGTGTGTGGTTGGAGATATTCTGGAGAGTTTTACAGAAGCTTCAACTGTCTAATAGTTGTGCTAAGAGTTCTTTTTTACTGTTACAGGTAAGATTCATCTGTAGGAAAAGGTTACTGACTGCACAAGGTTTGATTTCCTGTTGGTAATTATAAGGCATTTGATTGGATTAGGTAGCTACTTGCTATTGATTGCTATTTAAATTAGCTATTGTTTGCTAATAAGCAGAGGCCTACCCAGGTGTTAAACATTCCTAGTGGGAGGTGATTTTAGGAGTATATAAGGGTAGTTGTCATTAGCTTGGCTAATAGAGCTTGGTTGCTTCATCTAAGTGTTGCTTCTAAGTGTGTGTGTGGTTGGAGATATTCTGGAGAGTTTTACAGAAGCTTCAACTGTCTAATAGTTGTGCTAAGAGTTCTTTTTTACTGTTACAGGTAAGATTCATCTGTAGGAAAAGGTTACTGACTGCACAAGGTTTGATTTCCTGTTGGTAATTATAAGGCATTTGATTGGATTAGGTAGCTACTTGCTATTGATTGCTATTTAAATTAGCTATTGTTTGCTAATAAGCAGAGGCCTACCCAGGTGTTAAACATTCCTAGTGGGAGGTGATTTTAGGAGTATATAAGGGTAGTTGTCATTAGCTTGGCTAATAGAGCTTGGTTGCTTCATCTAAGTGTTGCTTCTAAGTGTGTGTGTGGTTGGAGATATTCTGGAGAGTTTTACAGAAGCTTCAACTGTCTAATAGTTGTGCTAAGAGTTCTTTTTTACTGTTACAGGTAAGATTCATCTGTAGGAAAAGGTTACTGACTGCACAAGGTTTGATTTCCTGTTGGTAATTATAAGGCATTTGATTGGATTAGGTAGCTACTTGCTATTGATTGCTATTTAAATTAGCTATTGTTTGCTAATAAGCAGAGGCCTACCCAGGTGTTAAACATTCCTAGTGGGAGGTGATTTTAGGAGTATATAAGGGTAGTTGTCATTAGCTTGGCTAATAGAGCTTGGTTGCTTCACCCAAGTGTTGCTTCTAAGTGTGTGTGTGGTTGGAGATATTCTGGAGATAAACAGGAGGTAATCTGAGGTATCCAGGAGGACAAATAAAAAAAAAAAGGTAAAATTTGTTTGATTTAAATTATTCGCCTCATTGGAATGGCAGACTTAGTTCAGTGTAATAGTTGCTTTGCATTTGTTTCACGTTCCACTTTTTGGAAGTTTGGTTGTTGTCTAATCTGTAGACAGTTCTCTATCTTGCGGCAGGAGATTGTATTTTTGAAGTCTGAGATTTGTAAATTATCTGGTAAACAAATTCAGGCTGGAACTGCTGCAAAGCCATTGCCGCAGAGACATACTAGGAATGGCAGATGGATTACTGTAGGATCTGGTAGACTTGGAGTTGTGGATAAAAGGCATATTGCACAGTCTGTTGTTCTACATAATTCATTTTCTGCACTTTCAGAGTGTAGTGGTGTCCTGGAGATAGGCACTGAGGCTAGTGGTGTTGTGCAGAGAGGCACTGAGGCTAGTGGTGTTGTGCAGAGAGGCACTGAGGCTAGTGGTGTTGTGCAGAGAGGCACTGAGGCTAGTGGTGTTGTGCAGAGAGGCACTGAGGCTAGTGGTGTTGTGCAGAGAGGCACTGAGGCTAGTGGTGTTGTGCAGAGAGGCACTGAGGCTAGTGGTGTTGTGCAGAGAGGCACTGAGGCTAGTGGTGTTGTGCAGAGAGGCACTGAGGCTAGTGGTGTTGTGCAGAGAGGCACTGAGGCTAGTGGTGTTGTGCAGAGAGGCACTGAGGCTAGTGGTGTTGTGCAGAGAGGCACTGAGGCTAGTGGTGTTGTGCAGAGAGGCACTGAGGCTAGTGGTGTTGTGCAGAGAGGCACTGAGGCTAGTGGTGTTGTGCAGAGAGGCACTGAGGCTAGTGGTGTTGTGCAGAGAGGCACTGAGGCTAGTGGTGTTGTGCAGAGAGGCACTGAGGCTAGTGGTGTTGTGCAGAGAGGAACTGAGGCTAGTGGTGTTGTGCAGAGAGGCACTGAGGCTAGTGGTGTTGTGCAGAGAGGCACTGAGGCTAGTGGTGTTGTGCAGAGAGGCACTGAGGCTAGTGGTGTTGTGCAGAGAGGCACCGAGGCTAGTGGTGTTGTGCAGAGAGGCACCGAGGCTAGTGGTGTTGTGCAGAGAGGCACTGAGGCTAGTGGTGTTGTGCAGAGAGGCACTGAGGCTAGTGGTGTTGTGCAGAGAGGCACTGAGGCTAGTGGTGTTGTGCAGAGAGGCACTGAGGCTAGTGGTGTTGTGCAGAGAGGCTTGAAGACTATGGTGAAGCCTAATAGAAAGCAGTTGTTGTTGGGGGATTCCATCATAAGAGGTGTGGAGATGGACAATGGTGGTCTTGTGAGGTGTCTTCCCGGAGCTACTGCTCACAGAGACAGGAGACGTATCTGTAATATTGTTAAGCAAGCAAAGCAGGAAGGGGAATTGGATGTACTTGTCCATTTAGGGACAAATGACTTGGCTTGCAATGAGGTTTCAGAGGTTAAGGAAGTTTTTAGTGTTTTTGCCAATGATATACGGCAGGTTGCTTCCACACTGTCATTCTCTGAAGTTCTGCCTGTGCATAACACTCAGAACGACAGGCGGATGCGTATTAGGGACTTTAACTTGTGGCTTGGTGAATGGTGTCGGGAGCAAGGATTTGGCTTTATTGCTCATGGTAGCTCTGTTTGGAATGGAAATAAACTGTACAAAAAAGATGGTTTGCATCTTTCTCAAAAGGGAACAAATGTTCTCAGTGAGCAGTTCAGAGGTTTTGCTAGGATGTTTTTAAACTAGGAGGGGGGGGCAAAAGGGTGATAAAACATCAATCCAATTGTCCCCCAAAACAAGGACAGAAGGTGCCTGTAGCAAGTGTGTTAAAAAATGATAAGCTTAGAGTCATGTCTACAAATGCTCGCAGTTTAGGGAATAAGATACATGAACTTGTGGCAATAATGGCAACTGATAGTGTAGATTTAGTCGCTGTTACCGAGACATGGTATAATGAGAAAAATGACTGGGACATAGCAATACCAGGGTACTCTTTATATAGAAAAGACAGGGAAGGCAAGAAAGGGGGAGGGGTGGCCCTGTATGTAAAGGATAGCATAAAATCTAGCCTAATAAAGGTTAGTGAGGCGAACATAGAGTCCGTTTGGGTTACGTTAGAATTTGGTAATCACACAGTAACTCGTGTAGGTGTGATTTATAGGCCCCCAGGACAAATTGAAGAGTTAGATAATCTATGTGGCAAACCTAGCCACTGTGGAACTATAATCTGGGAAGGTTGTCTGGAGGCTGTATTATGTGCCATGTATATTTGCTGTGTATGTGTTATGTTAGGGCGATTCGCATGCTGGCAGCCGTAAGCTACCAGCATACAAAGACTTCGTTCGACGAACAGCGGTGACTTAAGAACGAATAAGGGCTCCCCTGATAGACCACACACTTAGGGTCGTGTGGCAATTGTTAATCGATTGCAACAATGTTGCAATCGGTAATTATAGACTATTCTGGGTGGCCGTCGTTCGACTACCGACCATGCGGCGGTCGGCCATCTTGGATTCGTCTATTTGGCAGCGGTGCTTGGTCGTCGAGTGCCTGGAACCAAAAACGGCTACTCGATGATGCGAGCACCGCTGCACTTCCAAGCCATTCGGGAGCCCGGTTTTTCGGTAGAATCGTTCCCCTGGATATGTTCGACAGATTGAGGGGAACTTCTATGTAAAGTTATATTTGTGCGGCGTTCGGTCAATTCCGCCGGGATCTGAGCGGTATTCTCACGAAAGGTGCGCTCAGACCCCAGCTACCTGCCGAACGTTCGGTCATTTAAATCTACCGAATAAAATGTGAAAACCGTATTTTAATATAGATTGTCAGTTCTGCTGCACGAGGGGATAATCCACTTAATCGTCCATTTTAGTGGGTGTATCCTTCTCGTGCAGCACAGCCTGTTGGGAAAGTTACAATGTATGATGGGAGAAATCCCCTGGATTTACTGTCTGGAAACCCCTTGCATGGGGAACTGTATAAATATGCCAGCTGTGAATAAAACGAGTTAGTTGACTCCCAGACTGTGTTTCGTCCGGTTATTGGGAGGATTTGGGGATTTGTCTTACCCTTCAGCGCTGACTGTGGATGTACTCGTGGAACCAGCGGAGATTGTGGTCTTTAATACCTGCCCTCCGCTACAATTGGTGGCAAGCGACGGGATCCGACCTTACAGCCGAAAGAGCGCAATTCGTGCAAATCGTAACTGCTGAAGGAGGAAAAGGGAATGGCAAGCAGAACCCAACGAAAGAACCGACTACCGAAGTGAATGGAGACGGATTATTCTAAATTAAAGAAACAGACACTAAAAGATCTACTGGAAGCCAGGGGTAAAGTAGCCAGCAGCAAACCTAAGGCTGTACTAATTGCCGAGCTAATGGAGGGAGACCAAGCCCGCAGCGCTACACCCCCAGTAGTCATGGAAGAAACGCTCTATGAGAGAGAAATGAGGACCAGGCTGGCATTTTTACCACAGCCTATATCAGCGGACATGATGAACCTAGTAATGGCGAATGTGCAGGAGTACGTGATGGCACACAGCCCACAGTATGCAACCCCTCGGACCGGGACCACGACCGAGTCATCACACAGCCAGGTACCACCCAAAGTTCCTTATCAAGCATTTAAAGTATTTTGCGAGGAGAAGGAGGAAATCGATGGGTTTTTACAAGATTTTGAGAGGCTGTGTGATTTACATGACTTGGCACGACCCACATGGGTCCCCCTGCTGGCAAGCAGACTAGCAGGGCGGGCAGCCGATGCATACCGCGCTGTACCCAGCGAGGACAGCAAGGACTATGAGAAAGTAAAACGAGCGATACTAGACCGGTACGCCATCACCCCAGAAGCCTACCGGCGAAAATTTAGAGACCTAAAGAAACCAGAGAAAGACTCACATGCCGAGTGGGCACACAAGTTAGACCAAGCATCCAAAGGGTGGATACAAGCGAGCCAAGCCACGACCATGGAAGGATTGCGGCAGTTACTACTGCTGGAGCAATTTTTTGATGGACTAGCTCCAATGACCCAAGAATGGGTAAGAGACAGGAAACCTCTCACCCTAACCGAGGCGGCACAATTGGCCGACCAGCATTTTGACGCAAGGAGACATCAGGTAACCCTCTCCAAGGGCTACCCACGACCCACGGGGTCACCCAGCACTCCCATTACCCCAAGTCCCACTACAACCCCTTTTCGCACGGCCCCAGGGAATGTACCACCGGCTTCCCGGTACAACGGCCGTGCCAATATCCAGTGCCACTCTTGCAAACAGTGGGGGCATATAGCCCGGGAATGCACCCAAAACCGGGGCAGACCCACCTGGAACCAAGCCCGACCAAACCCAGCCCCAAGGGCTGCAGCCCACTATTATCAGCGGGAACCAGCGGCCCAAGAACTGTGGAGTGTACAACCGGAGGAACCACTAGGAGTATTACATGAGGTGATGTCGGTCAGAGCTACTGACAACAGACAACATCATCGGCAGCTGGTAACGCTGGAGGGGAAAGAGTTACAGGGGCTTCGCGATTCCGGAGCCACCCTCACTTTGATTGCACCCCACCTAGTTTCCGGGACCGCTCACACTGGGGGATCAGTGGCCGTGAGGGTAGCAGGGGGAGCAGTGTACCGTTTGCCCACTGCTAAAGTACATTTGAATTGGGGTGTGGGGGAGGGAGTTGTAGAAGTAGGTCTCATGCAAAACCTACCTGCGGATGTGGTACTGGGGAATGACCTAGGACAGATGACCTCTGCTTTTGTTCCCCAAGCTCCCTACCAAGAGGCACAACCAGTCACCACCCGGCAACAAGCCCGCACCACGGCTCCACCTACACACTCTGAGGCTCAGGTAAGAGACCAAGACCCTCACCCGATACGTATGTCCTGGGATACCCCAGCTAAGTTTGAAGCCGAGGTAAAAGCAGATCCCACATTACAGGTGTATAGGGACAGGGTACGCAATGACCAAGCGGGGACAGAGGGGGAGCGGTATACGTGGGAAAAAGGGCTACTATATCGCATTGCAGAACGAGGAGTGGGGGGGTCCGCCACAGTGTCTACCAAACAGTTAGTGGTTCCCCAAAAGTACCGGCCCGAGCTACTTAAGATTGCGCACGATATACCCTTATCCGGACATCTAGGGGTGACTCGCACCCGATATAGATTGACACATGCATTTTTCTGGCCAGGGATTTCTAAAGATGTGAGACACTACTGCACGTCCTGTGATATATGTCAGCGAGTAGGCAAAAGAGGTGACCGCCACAAAGCGAAATTATGTCCCCTCCCGATCATTTCCGAACCGTTCAGTAGAGTGGCCGTAGACATAGTGGGGCCACTATCCAAACCCAGTCCCTCCGGTAAAAAGTATATCTTGACGGTAGTGGACTATGCCACCCGATACCCCGAGGCCGTAGCTATCTCAAATATCCATGCCGAGACAGTAGCCGAGGCATTGATGAAAATATTCTCCCGGGTAGGGTTTCCCCAAGAAATAATATCTGATAGGGGCACCCAATTCACCGCCGAGGTCACTCAGCAACTATGGAAAATATGTGGCATTAAGCCCATAATAAATTCCGCATACCATCCCCAGTCCAATGGTTTATGCGAAAGATTTAATGGTACGTTAAAGCAAATGCTCCGTACGTTTGGGGAGGCACACCGAGACTGGGAACGTTTTCTACCCCATTTACTTTTCGCCTATAGAGAGGTACCCCAAGAGTCCACCGGATTTTCCCCGTTTGAATTGTTATTCGGGAGGAGGGTGCGGGGACCATTAGATCTCATTAGAGAGCATTGGGAGGGAGAGAGTAGCCCAGATGGAACCCCTATCGTATCCTACGTGCTGGAGTTCAGGGACCGTCTGGAGGCGCTGACTCAGGAGGTGCGCACCAACCTTCAGGCGGCCCAGCAACGCCAGCGCCGTTGGTACGATAAGGGAGCCAGGGACCGCAGCTTTCAGGTGGGACAGAAGGTTTTGATTTTAAAACCTGTCCGCACAGACAAGCTGCAGGCCATCTGGCAAGGCCCATACCAGGTGGTGGAACAGAAGTGTGACACCACCTACGTTATTGGCCCCTGCTCAGGGGTAGGGAAGAGACGCATGCTCCATGTGAACATGCTCAAACCCTACCATGAGAGGATAGAGGACGTGGCGGCGATATGCGCCTCAGCCTCGGAGGATCAGGAGAATTTACCCCTACCCGACCTATTGGAACCGGAGGAGCAGACCGAGCCCTCCAAGGGGGTTCAGCTGGGGGAGCGGCTAAGCCCACAGGAGCGTGCCCAGGTACAAGAGTTGATCGTAGCGAAAGGAGCTACCTTCTCCAATTTACCAGGGTACACTCAGCTGGCCACCCACCGAGTTGAAACCCCAGGACAGCTACCCATGCGGCAGACTCCGTACCGCGTTCCTGAAGCCGTCAGGGCTCACATGGAAAAGGAAATAGCGGAAATGTTACAGCTAGGGGTGATCGAGCATTCAGATAGCCCCTGGGCATCGCCGGTAGTGTTGGTACCCAAAAAGGACGGCACGACACGTTTCTGTGTCGACTACCGGAGGCTAAATGACAAAACGGTGTCTGATGCCTACCCGATGCCCCGGATAGACGAGCTGCTGGATAAGATGGCACGGGGTCAGTATCTCACTACCATAGATCTATGCAAAGGATACTGGCAGATTCCACTAGCCGAGGATGCCATCCCTAAGTCGGCGTTTGTCACCCCGTTTGGCTTGTATCAATTTAGGGTCATGCCATTCGGGATGAAAAACGCTCCGGCAACCTTCCAGCGGATGGTAGATCAGCTACTGGATGGATTCCAGGAATACGCCTGTGCCTATTTAGACGATATAGCTATATTCAGTCAGACCTGGGCCGAACATCTACAACACATAGGGGCCATACTCGATCGCATTGGAGAGGCAGGATTGACGCTGAAACCCAGTAAATGCCATATAGGGATGGCAGAGGTGCAGTACTTGGGCCACAGGGTGGGAAGCGGGCGACAGAAACCCGAACCTGCTAAAGTAGAAGCGGTAGCTAAATGGCCAACCCCTAGAACGAAAACCCAGGTGTTAGCATTTCTAGGTACCGCCGGGTACTATAGGAAGTTTGTACCCAATTATAGCGCCCTGGCCAAACCCCTGACTGACTTGACCCGTAAAAATCTTCCTCGACAGGTTATCTGGGCCCCAGAGTGTGACCAGGCCTTCCAACAACTAAAAACGGCACTAATCAATGCTCCAGTACTGAATGCTCCTGATCCAACTAAACGATTTCTTGTCCACACAGACGCTTCAATGTTTGGATTGGGGGCAGTGCTGAGCCAAGTTGGACCTGATGGCGGAGAACACCCCGTAGCATACTTGAGCCGAAAGCTATTACCACGCGAAGTAAGCTACGCCGCCATTGAGAAGGAGTGCCTGGCCGTGGTGTGGGCCCTTAAGAAATTACAGCCCTATTTGTACGGACAACCTTTCTCCCTACTCACAGATCACAACCCGTTGGTGTGGCTTAACCGTGTAGCAGGAGACAACGGCCGGCTGCTGCGCTGGAGTTTGGCGCTGCAGCCCTTTGACTTTACGATACACTATCGCCCAGGGAAGCAAAACGGTAACGCCGACGGGTTATCTAGACAAACTGAACTTGAAAAGTGATCTGTGAGTATTTTCCCGGACCTCCCCAAGCCGATCCGTTGGGATCAGACTGTGTATGCCGGCTTGATTTTGGGGGAGCATTGTGGCAAACCTAGCCACTGTGGAACTATAATCTGGGAAGGTTGTCTGGAGGCTGTATTATGTGCCATGTATATTTGCTGTGTATGTGTTATGTTAGGGCGATTCGCATGCTGGCAGCCGTAAGCTACCAGCATACAAAGACTTCGTTCGACGAACAGCGGTGACTTAAGCCGTTCGCCGAACGAATAAGGGCTCCCCTGATAGACCACACACTTAGGGTCGTGTGGCAATTGTTAACCGATTGCAACAATGTTGCAATCGGTAATTATAGACTATTCTGGGTGGCCGTCGTTCGACTACCGACCATGCGGCGGTCGGCCATCTTGGATTCGTCTATTTGGCAGCGGTGCTTGGTCGTCGAGTGCCTGGAACCAAAAACGGCTACTCGATGATGCGAGCACCGCTGCACTTCCAAGCCATTCGGGAGCCCGGTTTTTCGGTAGAATCGTTCCCCTGGATATGTTCGACAGATTGAGGGGAACTTCTATGTAAAGTTATATTTGTGCGGCGTTCGGTCAATTCCGCCGGGATCTGAGCGGTATTCTCACGAAAGGTGCGCTCAGACCCCAGCTACCTGCCGAACGTTCGGTCATTTAAATCTACCGAATAAAATGTGAAAACCGTATTTTAATATAGATTGTCAGTTCTGCTGCACGAGGGGATAATCCACTTAATCGTCCATTTTAGTGGGTGTATCCTTCTCGTGCAGCACAGCCTGTTGGGAAAGTTACAATGTATGATGGGAGAAATCCCCTGGATTTACTGTCTGGAAACCCCTTGCATGGGGAACTGTATAAATATGCCAGCTGTGAATAAAACGAGTTAGTTGACTCCCAGACTGTGTTTCGTCCGGTTATTGGGAGGATTTGGGGATTTGTCTTACCCTTCAGCGCTGACTGTGGATGTACTCGTGGAACCAGCGGAGATTGTGGTCTTTAATACCTGCCCTCCGCTACAATCTACTAGTTGAAGAAATAGCTAAAATGACAATGAAGGGGGAAGTTATCATCATGGGTGACTTTAATCTTCCTGATGTGAATTGGAAAACAAAAATAGCTACTTGTGCCAGGAGCACACATATTCTAAACTCCCTACTGGGATTGTCTCTAAAACAAGTCGTTGAGGAGCCAACTCGTAAAGAGGCCATACTAGATTTAGTGTTAACAAATGGAGATTTGGTATCAGATATTACTGTAGGTGAAAGTTTAGGATCCAGTGATCATCAGTCAGTGTGGTTTAATATAAGAACAGTGACTGAGTCACACCACACAAAAACAAAAGTTTTAGACTTTAGAAAAACAGACTTTTCTAAAATTAGAATATGTGTAAAGGAGTCATTATCAGACTGGAGCAATTTATATGGAGTCCAAAATAAATGGGATTATTTAAAAGTTGCACTACTGAAGGCAACAGAAAATTGCATTAGGCTTGTCAGTAAAAGCAAAAAATTCAAGAAACCACTGTGGTACTCCGCAGATGTGGCCAAAATAGTAAAAAACAAAAAGTTAGCATTTAGTAATTATAAAAAAAACCAGAGTGAGGAAGACAGAATGACCTATAAGATTAGGCAGAAAGAGGCTAAGCAAGTTATAAGAGCTTCCAAATCCCACACAGAAGAGAAAATAGCACAGTCAGTAAAAAAGGGGGACAAAACTTTTTTTAGATACATAAATGAGAAAAGAAAAGTAAAACAAGGATTAGTTAGATTAAAAACAAAAGAAGGAAGGTATGTAGATGAGGATAAAGGTCTAGCTGACTGCCTCAATGAATATTTTTGTTCGGTATTTACAGATGAAAATGAAGGAAAGGGACCTCTGTTAACAAAAAGGATAAATGAGTCATTTATTACACGTGAGTTTACAGAGGAAGAGGTTCTATTTCAACTGTCAAAAGTAAAGACAAATAAGTCAATGGGACCTGATGGAATACACCCAAAGCTATTAAAAGAGCTTAGTGGTGTACTAGCAAAACCATTAACAGATTTATTTAACCAATCATTGAAAACAGGAGTAGTCCCAGAAGATTGGAAGTTAGCGAATGTTGTGCCCATTCACAAGAAAGGTAATAGGGAGGAGTCGGGCAACTATAGGCCAGTAAGCCTTACTTCAGTAGTGGGGAAAGTGATGGAAACCATGTTAAAGGATAGGATTGTTGAACATCTAAAAACACATGGATTTCAAGACCAGAGACAACATGGGTTTACTTCAGGGAGATCATGCCAAACTAATCTTATTGATTTTTTTGATTGGGTAACTAAAATTATAGATCAGGGTGGTGCAGTAGACATTGCTTACTTAGATTTCAGTAAGGCTTTTGACACTGTTGCACATAGAAGGCTTATCAATAAACTACAATCTTTGAGTTTGGATTCGAATATTGTTGAATGGGTAAGGCAGTGGCTGAGTGACAGGCAACAGAGGGTTGTAGTCAATGGAGTATATTCGAAGCTTGGGCTTGTCACCAGTGGGGTACCTCAGGGATCTGTACTTGGACCCATTCTCTTTAATATTTTTATTAGTGATATTGCAGAAGGTCTTGATGGTAAGGTGTGTCTTTTTGCGGATGATACTAAGATATGTAACAGGGTTGATGTTCCAGGAGGGATAAGCCAAATGGAAAATGATTTAGGTAAACTAGAAAAATGGTCAGAGTTGTGGCAACTGACATTTAATGTGGATAAGTGCAAGATAATGCATCTTGGACGTAAAAACCCAAGGGTAGAGTACAAAATATTTGATAGAGTCCTAACCTCAACATCTGAGGAAAGGGATTTAGGGGTGATTATTTCTGATGACTTAAAGGTAGGCAGACAATGTAATAGAGCAGCAGGAAATGCTAGCAGAATGCTTGGTTGTATAGGGAGAGGTATTAGCAGTAGAAAGAGGGAAGTGCTCATGCCACTGTACAGAACACTGGTGAGACCTCACTTGGAGTACTGTACACAGTACTGGAGACCCTATCTTCAGAAGGATATTGATACCTTAGAGAGAGTTCAAAGAAGGGCTACTAAACTGGTTCATGGATTGCAGGATAAAACTTACCAGGAAAGGTTGAAGGATCTTAACATGTATAGCTTGGAGGAAAGACGAGACAGGGGGGATATGATAGAAACATTTAAATACATAAAGGGAATCAACACAGTAAAGGAGGAGACTATATTTAAAAGAAGAAAAACTACCACAACAAGAGGACATAGTCTTAAATTAGAGGGACAAAGGTTTAAAAATAATACCAGGAAGTATTACTTTACTGAGAGGGTAGTGGATGCATGGAATAGCCTTCCAGCTGAAGTGGTAGAGGTTAACACAGTAAAGGAGTTTAAGCATGCGTGGGATAGGCATAAGGCTATCCTAACTATAAGATAAGGCCAGGGACTAATGAAAGTATTTAGAAAACTGGGCAGACTAGATGGGCCGAATGGTTCTTATCTGCCGTCACATTCTATGTTTCTATGTTTCTATGTTTGTCCATACAAATAGGGAGTCAATTTCTTTAGTGCCCACACCAGAGCCAAACACTCCTTTTCTACCGCGGCATAGCTCACTTTGCGTGGCAGGAGCTTACGACTGATGTAGGCAACTGGGTGCTTCCCTCCGTCTTCTCCTACTTGGCTGAGGACAGCTCCCAGCCCGAACATGGAAGCGTCTGTATGGACGATAAAACGTTTAAGGGCTGGGGCTGCCAAGATAGGAGCGTTAACCAGAGCATTTTTGAGAGCCTGAAAAGCCGTTTCACAGTGGGGAGACCACAGGACCTGTCGTGGTACGTTTTTCTTGGTCAGGTCAGTCAAGGGTTTGGCAAGTATGCTGTAGTCGGGCACGAACCGTCTGTGGTACCCTGCAGTGCCCAGGAAGGCTAGGACCTGGGTCTTAGTGGTGGGGGTGGGCCAATTGGCGACGGCTTCTATCTTAGCCGGCTCTGGTCGCTGTTTCCCACACCCCGCCCGGTGACCCAGGTACTGTACCTCGGCCATCCCAAAGTGTCATTTTTCTGGCTTCAGAGTCAGGCCGGCGGCCTGGATCTGATCCAGAACCATTCCTACATGAGCTAAGTGGTCCTCCCAGGACTCACTGTGAATCGCTATGTCATCCAGATATGCGCAAGCAAAACTCTGGAAGCCATCCAGGAGCCTATCCACCAAGCGCTGGAAGGTAGCTGGGGCATTCTTCATCCCGAACGGCATTACCTTAAAATTGTATAAGCCGAACGGGGTGATGAATGCCAACTTGGGGATAGCCTCCTGGGCCAGAGGAATCTGCCAGTAACCCTTGCAGAGGTCAATGGTGGTCAGATAATTTCCCCTGGCTATTCGATCAAGTAGCTTGTCTACCCTGGGCATAGGGTAAGCGTCCATCACTGTCTTTTCAATGAGCCTCCGATAGTCCACACTAAACCGGGTAGTCCCATCTTTCTTGGGCACCAGGACCACTGTGAGGCCTATGGACTATCGGAGGGCTCAATTACCCTGAGTTGGAGCATCTCATCGATCTCCTTCTTCATTTCTGCCCTAACTGCCTTGGGGATTCGGTAAGGAGCCTGGCGTAAGGGTGCTTGTCCCGGGGTATCCACCTGGTGGGTGGTTAAGGTAGTGTATCCCGGCTTCTGGGAAAAAGTGGGGCTTTTGGACTGCAGGAGCTGGTTAAGCTGCTCCGTTTCAGTGGGGCTAAGTCGGTCCCCTATCTTGACCTGAACTGCTATGTCTGAGTGGGGACTCTTTTCTAACAGATCTGGGATGGGTAGACTGTCGGGGTCTTCTTGAGGGGGACAGCATATGGCTGTCACGTTCTCTGGTCGCTCAAAGTATTCCTTGAGCATATTTACATGGAACGTCTTTCTAAGATTGCTGTCATGGCAGCTAGCTATCACTTAAGTGGTGTCTCCCCTCTTCTCTACTACTTGGTAGGGACCCTGCCAGGACGCTTGGAGTTTGTCAGTCTTAACTGGCTTAAGCACTAACACTTTTTGCCCTATGGTAAAGATTCTCGTTCGTGCCCCCCGATTGTACCATACCTTCTGTCTTCTCTGGGCCGACTGGAGGTTAGCCTGCACGGATTTGGCTAATTGCTCCATTCGGTCCCTGAGTTCCAGCACGTACGGCACAATGGGGACACCGTCAGTCTCCATCTCTCCCTCCCAGTGCTCTCGGATCAGGTTTAGGGGTCCTCGTACCTTTCGTCCGTAGAGCAACTCGAAGGGAGAGAACCCTGTCGTTTCCTGGGGCACCTCCTGATAAGCAAATAGGAGGTGCGGCAGAAAGCGTTCCCAGTCTCTGTACTCCTGGGTAAAGGTTTTGAGCATTTGTTTGAGGGTCCCGTTGAACCTCTTACAAAGCCTGTTCGTCTGGGGGTGATATGTGGAGCTCAGAAGGGACTTAATTTTGCAGACCTGCCAGAGCTGCTGAGTCAATTCGGCAGTAAATTGGGTGCCTCGGTCGGACAGGATTTCTTTTGGAAATCCTACCCGAGAGAACACCTGAACCAGCGCATTCGCTACCGTATCCGCTTGGATGTTAGATAGGGCAACGGCTTCCGGGTACCTGGTAGCGTAGTCTACTACGGTAAGAATGTAACGCTTACCGGAGGGACTAGGGGTAGCCAGTGGTCCTACTAAATCGATGGCAACCCTGCTGAAGGGCTCCTCTACAATGGGCATATTTACTAGGTGGGCTTTAGGGTGATCGCCTCTCCTCCCTACTCGCTGACACACATCGCATGTATTACAATGAGTTCGGACATCAGCGTGTACCCCTGGCCAAAAGAACGTGTGGGTGATGCGGTGTAGTGTGCGGGTTACAGCTAGGTGACCTGCCAAGGGGATGTCCTATCTTGAGTATTTCTTGACATTATTTGTGGGGCACTACCAGCCTATGCTGCCCCCTTTTCTCCTTTAAGCGATATAGCTTCCCTTTTTCCCATAAAAAGGTTTAATTATCTAGCCCGCCCCCTCCGGTCTCTGCTCGTTCCCGGTATTTTTGTAATGTCGGGTCGGTCTTAGACTCTGTCTCAAAAGCATCTGGGGTGTCAGTCCAGGTAGGGGTATGCCTTACCTGTGTCTCCCGCTCTGGTGAGGCTTCTTGCTCCATCCGGGCTTGGGCTCGAGTAGTCACCGGATTCGCCTCATTGTTGTATACTGGAGCAAAGGCAGAAGTCATGGGGCCGAAATTGTTGCCCAGTAGTACTTCTGCAACTTTCCCCGCTCCCCAATCAAGGTGCACTTTAGCGGTCGTAATTTTGTACACATCCCCCCCGCCACTCTAATGGCCACAGTCTGTCCTGATCGCTTGTGCTCCGGCACCAAATGGCTTTGGACCAGTGTAATGGTAGCCCCCGTGTCTCTTAGACCCTCAGTAGATCGAGCCTCGAGCCATACCTTCTGACGATGGTGCTGGTGGTTATCCGAAGCGGCATATACAGGATCTGCTTCGTGGAGTGGTCCCAAATATTCTTCCATAGGGGCCTCTTGGTTCACACAGAGTGCCCTGGCAGGACGAGAGGACCCAGGAGGGTAATTATAATTCCGGGCGGTCTGGTGTGCATTAAGAGGGCAGCATGCCATGAGGTGTCCTGGCTGCTTGCATCGGTAGCATGTTAGCCTGGGACGGTCAGAGGGGTTGTTACTGGGTGGTCCTGAGTACCATACGGGCCCCGCGGGTACCGGAGCTCGGAATTCGGTGCGGGGGGACGTACGGTAAGTGTCCTTGTGTTCGACCCGTGCCGGGGTTCGGTAGTTTGTGGGTTTGTGTAGACGGGAGTCGTAATGCTCATCAGCCACTTTGGCTGCTTCTTCTAGGGTAGCAGGTCGTCTGTCTCGCAGCCATTCCTTTTCCTGTTGCTCCATGCCGTTATAAAAATGTTTTAATAGGAATAATTGTAAAATTTCCTCACCGGTCACGGCTTTACTTCCGTTCATCCAGTGATTTGCCGCTCTCCGCATTCGGTGCGCCCATTCCATATGCGTATCATTGGGCTTCTCTTTCGTGCTACGAAATTGTCGGCGATACGTGTCAGGAGTTACAGCGTACCGCCGCAACAGTGTGTATTTGACCAGCGCATACTGTGTTACTTCCTCAGCGATCAGAGTCCGGATAGTTTCCCAGACAATATCATGGGCCACTCTCTGTTGGGAATCTGGTGCAGTGCGCATTGCCTTTCGAAGTCCGCCAAATATTCATCGATTCCTGTCTCGTTCTCCATGAAGGGTCTCAAAGCCGCATACGGTATCTTTGGTCTCCCGGTGTTTTCTACAGGAACGATTACCTGAGGCGCTTCGGCGTTGCGGTGTGCGGTCACTAGGCTGAGCTCGTGGGCTCTAGCTTTCCGTATGTCCTTGTCCGCTTCTGCCATCAGTTGTTGCACCAGTTCCATAGAAGGGTTCGGCCCATATAGTGAGAGCCTCTCCCGAACAATCCTGGTCTTTTCGTCACTACTCGTGGTCGGGGTTTCTGCCATCTTGAAGCTCTGATCCAGTTCTGTTAATTCTGCGATCAGCTCCCTTCTCGGACGGTTGCTGGCGTACCCCCTCGGCTTTCGAGTAAATCCTTTAGAGTCGTACGTTTCAATTTGTCGTAAGCGCTCTCCATCCGTTCAGCATCTCTCCTAGGAATTCCAGGACAATCCCACCGCTGCCACCAAATGTTACGGTTACTCCCAGGCTAGCTGGAAGCTGGACCGCTTGGATAGTCTGGATCCCAGTTTAGAGAGAGAGAGAAGCCGCTTTAGCTCGATATCCAAAACGAGTCGAGGCTGCGATTTGAAGGTCAAACAAGAACTGGTTTTAATGGCACACAGGCATCGGTATTCATGCAAAATCTCAGGTCCAGGGACAGCCCCCTCTGGACCTGATGGGATACATGGATAACACAAGGGATCAACCAATAAGAATACATTGTATCATTTGAATTTGCTACCGCCCAGCTTGGAGATAATAAATCCAACGGTTAGAGTAATACAATTATCTCCAAGCGCCCAAAACCCACGTTTATTTTACACACAGAAAACAGATTAAAAATACATAACTCTAGCATTTTAATATATACTTCGGTACTTTCACCATTCATTTTGTAGCTCTGGTCTGTGTGTACTAGTTCACCGAAAAGCGACCCAAACTCATGAACCCTCTGCTGTATTTCGTTGTGATAAAGTATGTTCGTGTATTTGGTCGCAGGCTGGAGATGGGTGCAACAATAGGCAGCGGGACCTCGGCGTCAACTCGTGGAACTAATAACGGCCAGAGTTGTGCCCGAATACCCGCACTCGTTGTTCGGGAAACGAATTTAGCCCTCCGTGAAGGACACTTAACCTGCGGTTAACTGCAACATTCCACATTCTAATTAAGGCCACACGCCAGGTTGAAGGTGGTCCTCGTTCGTGACCCTTTCGGTAGTTTAACCATCGGTAGATAAGGCACGAACGGATATATTCTGGGGCCGTCAATTAGCCTGCGGTTAACCGCAAACCGCAACTCCCTGGGTGATCAATTGGTGGCACACTCTCCCAGCCAAGTGGTCGACCGTTCGGTAGTTTGAAAGGTGACCGGGGTTAAGTGGCGGCACACACCAGGAGCCGGGTGGTCGGTTGTTCGTTTAACGAACCGGTACATGTATAATCCATTCGGGAGAGGGTGCAGAATTCAACTACCGAAGCCATAGTATCACAAAAGAGCCAACATAATCCGTGTTTGTAACAGTTTTGTAACAATATAGTTATACACATTCCATTTTGCAGGTGGAATTAAGAATAATTATATATTAATGTGATATTCACGTGTTGGCATACCGTTGTTTTTATCCAGGTGTATTGATTTGCTCTAAAATAAGATATATCTTTTTAGGCAAATTAAAATTCGGCTTATAGAATCTGGTAGATTATTCTTATTGGATGGTTCCAGGAAATGATTAATGAGCTGGTTTAAATGTTATTTTAATTGAAAATTACATGAGAATAGGATATTATATGCCAAGGAGGATCTAGCCAGCATTGAAAGGGTTACTCCGTTGATGCTGTTAACCAAGGTTTTATAGCTTTTCGTTGGACTGTGTGAAGTTTTGCTTTTTCTGTCTGTGAAGTACCCTCATAAATCTAAAGTCTTGACAGTTGATGCTGTTAGCCATTGGAACGTGTTTTAACATTGCCATTGTATTGCATACCATGTTATACTAAATATTCACTGATTATTATCATGCATGTTACATATTATTATTATTAAATTTGTCACAATAAATTGTATCTATTTTTATAACAAATTGTGATTTTATTTGTATGGAATACGTTTCACTTACATGATAACAATCTCTAAGATCTAAGAGAATTGAAATAGTGGGCAATTCTCAACTGTTTAATATTATCATCCCATAAATATCCTCACAGTATATTAAATGGACCCTGTCCGTGACCCTAACTGTATGTGTGTATTAGTGGACGCTGTCCATGACCCTAACTGTATGTGTGTATTAATAGACGCCTATGTGGCGCTAACTGTATGTGTGTATTAGTGGACGCTGTCCGTGACCCTAACTGTATGTGTGTATTAGTGGACGCTGTCCGTGACCCTAACTATATGTGTGTATTAATAGACGCCTATGTGGCGCTAACTGTATGTGTGTATTAGTGGACGCTGTCCATGACCCTAACTGTATGTGTGTATTAATAGACGCCTATGTGGCGCTAACTGTATGTGTGTATTAATACACGCCTATGTGGCGCTAACTGTATGTGTGTATTAATGGATGCCTGTGTGGTGCTAACTGTATGTGTGTATTAATGGACGCCTGTGTGGTGCTAACTGTATGCGTGTATTAATGGACGCCTGTGTGGTGCTAACTGTATGCGTGTATTAATGGACGCCTGTGTGGTGCTAACTGTATGTGTGTATTAATGGACGCCTATGTGGCGCTAACTGTATGTGTGTATTAATGGACGCTGTCCGTGACCCTAACTTTATGTGTGTATTAATGGACGCTGTCCGTGACCCTAACTGTATGTGTGTATTAATGGACGCCTGTGTGGTGCTAACTGTATGTGTGTATAAATGGACGATGTGCGTGGTGCTAACTGTATGTGTGTATTAATGGACGCCTGTGTGGTGCTAACTGTATGTGTGTATCAAATGGACGCTGTGCGTTACAGTCACACTGTTCTTCTACTCATCGTTTCTGCATGTTTCTCCTAGGATCTTCACCATGTTCGGCCAACAATGAATCTCGTATTATATTTTATATCTAATATCGTATGATCTAAATTTCTATAACTGTATAACTATAACTGCATGTGTATGTCCTCTCCAGTTCTCCGACGTGATGGGTTTGAGGAGCCCTCACCCCTGTTTAAGTGTCTAGTGGCAGAACTTGAAGAGAAAGATCGAGAAGATGGAGGTAAGTTCTTCGTCCATGGTGACGTTTTGTTCACGTTTTTGTAGCTGTGTACCGATGGTCACCGAGTGGTTAGGCTGTACGATTTAGCATTATTTGCACCCTACAGATTGGCTTTGCTCTCCGATTTATAAATGCAATTCATTACAGACCGGTCTGTCAGTATAACGGATCCCCTATACTCCAGGAGAGTATATCTGTTTTGAAGCTCCAATGTCTCAAGCGAAATAGTGATTATAGCTCCCAAGTCCCCAAACATCAGCCTAGACTTGGGTTATGTGGCAAAGATGCCTCTGCCACGTGTTCCTGGAAGGGCCTGCTGGCTACCTCCTGCCCAAAGACTATTGGCCATGTAAAAAGACATGTTAAACAGTTACTTCCATAGGAAATCCGAACCACTGAATCGATCTGAGTAATTTTTGGATATGATGCGGTTTCCATGGATTTTGGGGGTACTTTTGGGGTGTTTGAAAATTGTGTGTTGTTCTGTATCTGGAGATAATGGAGTTTGTACAGTCCCTGACTCTATTATCTCTCAGGCACAGAGGAGGGGTATGTGAATGTATTTATTAAACATAGAAACATAGAATGTGACGGCAGATAAGAACCATTCGGCCCATCTAGTCTGCCCAGTTTTCTAAATACTTTCATTAGTCCCTGGCTTTATCTTATAGTTAGGATAGCATTATGCCTATCCCACGCATGCTTATACTCCTTTACTGTGTTATCCTCTACCACTTCAGCTGGAAGGCTATTCCATGCATCCACTACCCTCTCAGTAAAGTAATACTTCCTGATATTTTTAAACCTTTGCCCCTTTTTCTTCTTTTAAAAATAGTCTCCTCCTTTACTGTGTTGATTCCCTTTATGTATTTAAATGTTTCTATCATATCCCCCCTGTCTCGTCTTTCCTCCAAGCTATACATGTTAAGATCCTTTAACCTTTCCTTGTAAGTTTTATCCTGCAATCCATGAACCAGTTTAGTAGCCCTTCTCTGAACTCTCTCTAAGGTATCAATATCCTTCTGAAGATACGGTCTCCAGTACTGCGTACAATACTCCAAGTGAGGTCTCACCAGTGTTCTGTACAATGGCATGAGCACTTCCCTCTTTCTACTTCTACTGCTATGTTTGTCCTGCTTCTGAGGGGGAGACCGCGTGCCTCATCTGCCCCTTCTGGGAGAATAGGATCTCCCCTTTGTAAACTAAGCTGCCGCTGGGGAGAGGTGGTCACGATTCCTCTCCCTGGAACACTTTCAGCCGCTGGGGAGAGGGGGTAGCAGGTTCCTCTCCCTGACACTTTCTCTGCTGGTGGAGGGGGGGACCGACTGTCTCCGCCTTTCAATATTTTGTCCTGCTGCTGGGGTGTGAGACCGACGGTCTCTGCTCCCTGCAGGACACTCTGCCGCTGGGGAGGAAGGACGGTACCTTCAGCTCCCTGTGACACACACCGCCGCTGGGGAGGAAGTGTGGCACCTTCAGCTCCCTGTGACACACACTGCCGCTGGGGAGGAAGGACGGCACCTTCGGCTCCCTGTGACACACACCGCCGCTGGGGAGGATGGACGGCACCTTCGTTTCCCTGTAACACACACTGCCGCTGGGGAGGAAGGACGGCACTGTCAGCTCCCTGGGACACACACTGCCGCTGGGGAGGAAGGACGGCACCTTCAACTCCCTGTAACACACACTGCCGCTGGGGAGGAAGGACGGTACCTTCAGCTCCCTGTGACACACACTGCCGCTGGGGAGGAAGGACGGTACCTTCAGCTCCCTGTAACACACACTGCCGCTGGGGAGGAAGGACGGCACCTTCAGCTCCCTGTGACACACACCGCCGCTGGGGAGGAAGGACTGCACCTTCAGCTCCCTGTAACACACACTGCCGCTAGAGAGGAAGGACGGCACCTTCAGCTCCCTGTGACACACACTGCCGCTGGGAAGGAAGGACGGAACCTTCAGCTCCCTGGAACCGACACGGCCGCTGGGGAGGAAGGACGGCACCTTCAGCTCCCTGTAACACACACTGCCGCTGGGAAGGAAGGACGGCACCTTCGGCTCCCTGTAACACACACTGCCGCTGGGAAGGAAGGACTGCACCTTCAGCTCCCTGTAACTCACACTGCCACTGGAGAGGAAGGACGGCACCTTCGTCTCCCTGTAACTCACTCGGCCGCTGGGGAGGAAGGATGACACGTTCAGCTCCCTGGGACTCACACTGCCGCTGGGGAGGAAGGACGGTACCTTTGTCTCCCTGTAACTCACTCGGCCGATGGGGTCTCTCCCACCGGGCCAAATCTGCTAGGAATTGCAGGTACTCTCCTATTATTTTCTTGACATGCTGCACGGATCTCTCCGAGGGGTCGGGTCCATAGACAGACAGCACCGCATTAATCTCTCTGTCAAACTGCTCCTCAGTGTAGCCAGGCGCCATGCTTGCTCTGCTGACGTTGCTTCTTTTGTAGATAGGGTCGCTGTACGGGTACTAACGTTGCCCTCTGTAACGGACGACCTTCCGTTGACTGATGCTCCTAGCGCTTCCTGAGGACTCCCAGCACTGCAGACGACACCACAACCACCGCAGACTCCACAACCGCCGTAGCTTAACTGGAGCCGCGCCGTCTTCCTTCCACCCTGAATGAACCTCCAACATTCAGGACCGTGTGGGAAAGACCTCTTCTCCAGGAGAGAGTATCAGGAACAAGAACTAAGTGATTAAAGTTCAAGGGAGTATGCAGAGCATAGCAATCCCCAGTGTGATATAGCAGTTCCCTCGAATAACGAGACAAGGCTACGAATTGAGGGTCAAGAAGAACTCTGGTTTAATTACACACACTCTGCTTTTATGCAATTCTCCCCTGCAAGGGAGACGCCCACATCCAATTAAGCATTACCCAACCATACAATGGTTACCTCCCACAGATTCCCTCCCCTTAGCCTGAGAGGTAACCCAATTATAACATACAGTTTAAACATACATTTTCATCCATTTCTATAACTCTAAAACTATGCATACAATCTTCATAAAAACCACATATTAATAATCCGCATACTTTACTTACAAAAATATCCAAAATTCAGCTAATTCCATTCAGGGGTTAAAGAGTTAGCTGGAAGTCCTTTATGACTGACCGCAAGCACGTTTCCCTGCCCAAAACAGTTCCACAGATTCAGGCTGTGTGGTCGGTCTATTTCTGCCCTGAAAAGTTACAAAGTTCCATCCGAAGGCACCGTTCGAATCATTGAACTCACTTCGACTTTTGGCGAAGTGTCGAAGTGAAACCGGGGTTGTTTCCGTGGTGTTATATTGTCTGTTTTACACCCAGAAATGACAAAGTCCCGTTCGAACGTGTGTTTGAATCTTCGAACGGGACTTAGTCTCCAGCCGCAGTGTCGAAGGGTAGGGGAATGTACAGCTCCCCCGTTCGACTGGATTAAAATGGCTGCCACCATGTGTTCGACTGTAATGGCGGCCACTTCGACGGCTTCGGCACTTTGACGGCTTCGGCGCTTCGGCACATCGACTGCATTCGAAGTGCCAGTTCAAAAGTTGGAACACTGCTCCCAAGTATTTAAAGGGCCAGGAACAGCATACAAACATCCATTGGGCCCAAATACAAGTCTCAAAGGGCAATACCTTCCAGGGCCATAGTCGCAGGGCAGGAGGCTAGCAACAAGTCCTCTCCAATGCCCAGTGGCAAATGGCAGTTTGTCACACCCTCAATTTGTAAATCCAGGGAATGGTGTTACCTTGTAGCTGTCCGTCTGGGCTGTGGGAATGATCCCGTTGCTTGCCTTTTCAGATGCACAGGCAGCTACTGCAATCACCAATCTCCCGAATTGCAAGCACATGAATACTCAAACTCCCGAACTGCAAACACATGAATTCACCAATCTCCCGACCTGGAACCAGGGGAATGCTCCAAACTCCCGAACAGGAAACACACGAATGCTGTAAACAGCCGAACAGGAAAAACCACACGAACAGTTTACACTCCTGGCAGTCGCACTGTAACAGCATACAATCCAATTCCCCCCAAGAACGAGACGAGACTTCGTTTGAGGGTCAAGCAGAACTTTACGGGGGCTACCTGCCCGGTATTTATGCAGGTCTCCCACCTGGTGGACACTCCCCTAGGGGACCAGATGGAAGACCGGGAAACATATTGGACATTGACCAATCACAAGCTTACAATCCCACAATGCATCACAATCCCTCCTCTCTGTCCTGGAGATAATTGGGAAGTAATCCAATTATCTCCAAGGACAGAGGCAAAACTCCATTAACCACATGGCAGACAAAGGACAATAAAATACATAAAAATACATACTGTTACATTTATCACATAGAACATACACATTCTACATATCCCCAGATAGCTTAGATCTGGGCGCACATTATTACCGGATGGCGCTCAGATCACATACATACAGTTCAATTGCCATGGAGCCAAAGTCTTTCATACAGTCTTTCAATATACGGCTGGGCTCCATGGCATAGCTATCTGGGGTAGCAGGGCTTTAACAGTCCGCAGAAAGGCACGAACCAGCCTTTCTGCAGGGAAAAAGAACAGTGTTAAACATGGGGCCATAGTCCAGTGGCAGGAGGCGGGCGACCAGGCTCCTCCAGTGGCCAGTGGCGAGGTTGGTTCCGCCACACAAATATTCTGTACTGTGCCCTTGTTTTTTTACTTCCAAGATGTACTATCTTGCACTTATCCACATTAAATGTCAGTTGCCACAACTCTGACCATTTTTCTAGCTTACCTAAATCATTAGCCATTTGGCTTATCCCTCCTGGAACAACAACCCTGTTACATATCTTAGTATCATCAGCAAAAAGACACACCTTACCATCAAGACCTTCTGCAATATCACTAATAAAAATATTAAAGAGAATGGGTCCAAGTACAGATCCCTGAGGTACCCCACTGGTGACAAGCCCAAGCTTCGAATATACTCCATTGACTACAACCCTCTGTTGCCTGTCACTCAGCCACTGCCTCACCCATTCAACAATATTGGAATCCAAACTTAAAGATTGCAGTTTATTGATAAGCCTTCTATGTGCAACAGTGTCAAAAGCCTTACTGAAATCTAGGTAAGCAATGTCTACTGCACCACCCTGATCTATTATTTTAGTTACCCAATCAAAAAAATCAATAAGATTAGTTTGGCATGATCTCCCTGAAATAAACCCATGTTGTCTCTGATCTTGAAATCCATATGTTTTTAGATGTTCAAGAATCCTATCCTTTAACATGGTTTCCATCACTTTCCCCACTACTGAAGTAAAGCTTACTGGCCTATAGTTGCCCGACTCCTCCCTGTTACCTTTCTTGTGAATTTGCACAACATTGCCAACTTCCAATCTTCTAGGACTACTCTTGTTATCAATGATTGGTTAAATTTGCTAATGATTTTGCTAGTACACCACTAAGCTCTTTTAATAGCTTTGGTTGTATTCCATCAGGTCCCATTGACTTATTTGTCTTTACTTTTGACAATTGAAATAGAACCTCTTCCTCTGTAAACTCACGTGTAATAAATGACTCTTTTTAAACTTTTTCTTAACTGAGGTCCCTTTCCTTCATTTTCATCTGTAAATACCGAGCAAAAATATTCATTGAGGCAGTCAGCTAGACCTTTATCCTCATCTACATACCTCCCTTCTTTTGTTTTTAATTTAACTAATCCTTGTTTTACTTTTCTTTTCTCATTTATGTATCTAAAAAAAGTTTTGTCCCCCTTTTTTACTGACTGTGCTATTTTCTCTTCTGTGTGTGATTTGGAAGCTCTTATAACTTGCTTAGCCTCTTTCTTCCTAATCTTATAGATCACTCTGTCTTCCTCACTCTGTTTTTTTTTATAATTACTAAATGCTAACTTTTGTTTTTTACTATTTTGGCCACATCTGCGGAGTACCACAGTGGTTTCTTGAATTTTTTGCTTTTACTGACAAGCCTAATGCAATTTTCTGTTGCCTTCAGTAGTGCAACTTTTAAATAATCCCATTTCTCTTGGACTCCATTTAAATCGCTCCAGTCTGATAATGACTCCTTTACACATATTCTAATTTTAGAAAAGTTTGTTTTTCTAAAGTCTAAAACTTTTGTTTTTGTGTGGTGTGACTCAATCACTGTTCTTATATTAAACCACACTGACTGATGATCACTGGATCCTAAACTTTCACCTACAGTAATATCGGATACCAAATCTCCATTTGTTAACACTAAATCTAGTATGGCCGAGTTGGCTCCTCAACGACTTGTTTTATAGACAATCCCAGTAGGGAGTTAAGAATATGTGTGCTCCTGACACAAGTAGCTATTTTTGTTTTCCAATTCACATCAGGAAGATTAAAGTCACCCATGATGATAACTTCCCCCTTCATTGTCATTTTAGCTATTTCCTCAACTAGTAGATTATCTAACTCTTCAATTTGTCCTGGGGGCCTATAAATCACACCTACACGAATTACTGTGTGATTACCAAATTCTAACGTAACCCAAACGGACTCTATGTTCGCGTCACTAACTTTTATTAGGCTAGATTTTATGCTATCCTTCACATACAGGGCCACCCCTCCCCTTTCCTGCCTTCCCTGTCTTTTCTATATGGTATTGCTATGTCCCAGTCATTGTTCTCATTATACCATGTCTCCGTAACAGCGACTAAATCTACACTATCAGTTGCCATTATTGCCACAAGTTCATGGATCTTATTCCCTAAACTGCGAGCATTTGTAGACATGACTCTAAGCTTATCATTTTTTAACACACTTGCTACAGGCACCTTCTGTCCTTGTTTTGAGGGACAATTGGATTGATGTATTATCACCCTTTTGCCCCCCCCCCCCCTAGTTTATTTATTTTTTTAAATAAATTGTTATTGAAATATTTTCCTTTTTCACAGTAAGAGACAATTATACTGGGCCTAAGAGAATCAATTCATGTACAGTGTTACAAACAAATAAATATTAGAATAAATTATTACACATTATTTGACATTGTACAGAAAGATATTGTCACAATGATCCCATAGGAACCAGCATAAATAACAAAAATGAAAAAAAAAAAAAAAAACATCACCAAATTTTAGAGCAGATAATTTAGAGCACATAATCGATTATTTTTAACTTCCTAAATTAATCTATATAGCTCCGCATCTATTTTATATAGTATTTGATTTATCCCTTAATAAGGCCAACAAATACATCACAGTAAAATACAAATATAACAAACTATCTAGATAGAAGGGTGTCCAAATAAGCCCTTGTATTTTTTTAACCAATCTGTGTACCATTGTTTCTTCTTCGACCTAAAAGTCGAATTGTTGATCAGCGCAAATTCCATTGACATTTGGAACATGATCTGATCGATCAGTAGCCGCTTGTCAAACGGCTTTGATGATTTCCAATGTCGCGCAATAATAATTTTAACAGCCACTAGGCAATGTATGGCAAAACAAACGTCCTTCTGGGAGTTAAAAATCAGGTTTAGGAGGGGCGTGGCCTGGACGCTGAAGAAGATGGCAGCATAAACCTAGAGCTCCCTGTAAGGCGCCGCAAAAACACCGCCTAAAGCATACTCTCACCCCGAAAATGGGCAAGACGAACCGACCACCTCAACCCCCTAAGCAAGCGGACACCCCCAGGCGATCTCAAAACCCCTCCATGCGGCAATTCCTAACCGCACAAGCGGACGCTGACACTCCGGCCTGCACATCTCTCTCGGCCCTGGAGAACCCGCTCCCACACTCACTAGACGGTGATGGGATTCAGGCGGACGACCTATCAGCCACTCCAGCCACCCAACACCAGGACTGGATGGAACTGCTCCGCAACCTACCCACGAAAGCGGATCTAAAGGCGGCTAACGCGGAGCTCCGCACCTCCATCACAACGGAGCTCCAAACGTTGAAGGAGGAAATCAGAGGCCTACACCAACGGGTCGGCCAAATAGAGGCAGATTGCGACCACATGTCAGTGGCGCAGTCCGCGAACACGGACACACTACGGCTCCACACCCTCCAGCTACAGCAAATGGCGGGCCACATGGAAGACCTGGACAATCGAGGTAGGAGGCAGAATATTAGAGTCCGGGGGATTCCGGAGGAGACGGACAACTCATCCCCGATACAGGCCACACTGACCGGCCTATTTAACAATATACTGGGTCGCACACACCAAGACCCCATTGAATTTGTTAGAGCACACAGGGCACTACGGCCCAGAGGCCCAGAGGGGAGCTCACCCCGAGACATCATATGTTGCCTGATGAGCTACCAACTTAAGGAAGAAATCCTCAGAAGGGCCAGGGAAGCAGGCACGGTACACCTGGACGGTACCGAAGTACAACTCTTTCCCGACCTGGCACCGGCAACGCTGGCATACAGAAGAGCGCTGCGCCCTTTTACCAAACAACTACAGGCAAATAGACTGCGCTATCGCTGGTGCTTCCCCACGGGGTTACAAGTACAAACACCAAAAGGACCCTTCTTAGTGAAAGACAGACAAGACTTAAACGTCCTGGCGGAGGAACTTCACATCACACCGGCACCCTTACAGTGGCCGGACCCACTGGCACCTTACACACAACCTGCCCAAGGGGCCATACCACAACCGCAGAGAACACAGACCCGAAGAACTACGCGGCAACAGGCGCTGAGACCCTTAGGGGCCCAACTTTGAAGAAGCTGAAGACACGTGCCAAAATGGCGGGCAACACCGGCCGACAACCACAGACAGTAACTCCCCTGACACAGTAAAGAACATCTAGACAGAGGCGGACAGTCACTAATCTCACTGGCCTCCCACACTCCGAAAAGAAGGACCTGCCCGCCTCATAGACTGTACCAAGCGCTATACCCGGAGCCTAGAAGCCCATTGCTCAGAGACTTTCGCTTAAAGAGATGCAAAACCCCGGGTGCGGCATGGACACTGAACTCTGAACACCCTACCACAGAACTGCCGCCCCCCGGCTAGTACCGAGACGGCGCTCCTGTAGACAAATTCGCAAGTATATGCTGGACTCTTGATATAGAACTGGTTTAACCACTTGAGGGGGAGGGGGGGGGGGGTGGCGGGAGGGCAAGGGCACCCAGGCAACAGCAGACAGCTCATACACTTGGAGGGTGGCGGGCACATGTAAGGGCAGACTGAGCTGGGAAAACGCCTCTCCCACATAGGGCCCGTGACGACCTCCACAGGAGCGGGCAGGAGGGGCGTGGGCCCGGCTCACTCCGGTACCAACTGAGCAGAATCAGCCTGTAGCAGGGGGGTTTGAAGCGGGAGGAAGGGGGACATAACGCGAGGCGTACAGGACAGTTGCACAGGAAGGAGAAGGGAAAGGAGAACCTGGGCCACCAGGTACAGACCGCTTCGCATACAGGCACAAACACCTACTCAGAAAACTTAGGAGGTCCACTCAGAACACAGAGGAATACAAAGGCCACTGGGGCACACATGACCACAAGTTAACGTAATAGAGTGTAACTGGGGGCTGGAGGCACACCATAGCCCGCTTAGCGGGGGAGGCCACTGAAATCATAAAATGTATTACTGTATCACTACTATGCTGTGGAAGGGGAGGGAGGGGGAGGGGGGCCGGCCGGTCCACAAAGCCACGCCACAACAATCTGAATGTTCATGAAGGTTTATATATGTTAATGTTTACTGTTATTTCGCTTTTATGTTATTTGATGTTATGCCCAGGGTGACGATCCGGTTGCAGAAACGTCCACAGGCGGGGACAGCCACGTATGAACACGACTGAAGCCACTAAAACAGGGAGACGAGGGATACAGACGTTCCCAGACCACCCAGACTAGGAAGAATACGAGAGCCGGATCACGCGGGAGAGGCATTTCCCACGAGGTCACGACACTTCTCGGTGTTCCTCCCACACCCCGACGGGACAGGCGCCACATTCAGGTGAGTGGGTCACTGGGCACACCAAAGGCCCAGGTCCACACACGCACCTCGACGCCATAACCCTAACGTCATCCAGGTGACGGTTACTCCATACACCCATCCTATCCCTCCCACCCTTCCCAACTCCCACCCCACCCCTCCCATCCCACCACACACCCCGAGACCAGACGACTGAAGACATAGACATACAGCCACACACCAAACATGTCACTCAGACCCACGACACTCACACTGGTGTCCATCAACGCCAGGGGGCTTAATAAACCGGAAAAAAGGTCAACTGCGTTGCGTGAATTCCACACTCTCAAAGCATCCATAGTTTACATACAAGAGACTCATTTTCGAGAGGGGGCACGACCCCGCTTCCACGACCACCGATTCTCAAGAGGGTTCTATAGCGATTTCCAAGGGGGCAAGGCACGGGGGGTGGCGATTCTGATGCATAAGAGAGTCCCCTTCTTAGAAGAGGAGACGTTGACAGACAGAGAGGGCAGATACATCTTCGTGAAAGGGAAGATAGTGGGTCAAACCTACACATTCGCCAACATCTACGCTCCCAACCAGAGACACTATAGGTTTTTATCCCACACAATACGCACACTCCAGAAATTTGCAGAGGGGGTGCTCATCCTGGGAGGCGACTTCAATGTAGCAATAGACCCGAGATGGGACACCTCCTCGGGAACAACACATGTCCCGACCCAACACTTGGCAGCACTTAAAATGCTCCTGTCTAAACAAAAACTAGTCGACTGCTGGAGAGCCCTCCACCCCGATGAGAGGGATTATACCTTCTTTTCCCACCCGCACAACACCTACACCAGGATCGACTATTTCTTCATGACACACTTCCACCTCCCGCTGGTCGAGCAAGTGGAAATAGGCACGGCGACATGGTCAGACCACGCCCCGATCTCCATCACGATAGCATCCCCCCTGCACAGACCAAAGGTGTCCAAATGGCGCCTAAACGAACAATTACTAACACAACCCGACATTAAAGCGGACATTAGCACTGTACTAAAAGAATACTTCACTATAAATACACCAGAACATACGACACCGACAATACTATGGGAGGCACATAAGAGTGTAGTAAGGGGTCACTTTCTCCAAAAAGGAGCCATGCTGAAAAAAAGGAGGGAGGCGGAGATGACCGCACTAGTCACCGAAATCCAGGGGATAGACGACCAAAACAAGGGCACCCAATCACACACACACTACAAGATAAACTACTCACACTCCGCAGGGAACTAGCCAGACTCCTACTGAGGAGACATCACAGGGAAGCATTGAGACATAAAGCGTTCTTTGCACTGCACGGCGACAAGAGCGGTAAACTACTCGCTAGGATGCTAGCAAAACGCAGACAGCAGACGTATATAGAACGCATCAGAGACGATAAAGACACACTACACAGATTACCCACGAAGATTCAGGACATAATTAAAACATATTATGCCAACCTCTACAACCTGCCCCGTCCACCGACGACAGCAGCAGATGAACGCCTGACGGATAAAATAAATAATTACCTCACTACGCAAGACCTACCCACACTAGACAAGACCACCGCTGACCTCCTAGAAGTGGAGATCACGCCCGAAGAATTAGCACATGCGATAAAACAGACAAAACCAGGCAAAAGCCCAGGCCCCGACGGCTTGCCACGGAGCTACTACAAAACATTTGCAGATATACTCTACACCCCCCTAGTAAACACATACAATGCCATCAGGGAAGGCCACCACTTCCCCAAACAATCACTCGCGGCCCACATCACCATCCTCCCAAAAGAGGGCAGAGACGGGGAACACTGTGGAAGCTACCGGCCCATCTCCCTCATCAATTGCGACCTAAAATTTCTGGCCAAAATACTGGCCAACAGATTACAGCTCCATGTGCCAGGCCTGGTACACCCGGACCAGACCGGGTTCGTGCCGGGAAGGGAGGCACGGGACAACACTATGCGCACCCTCACCCTGATACACGGCCAGAAACACACCCGTGGGGGCCTTCTCCTGCTGTCCACGGACGCGGAGAAGGCCTTCGACAGAGTCGGATGGTCATACATGTTTAGGACCCTGGCACACACGGGCATGGGCCCCCGAATCAGAGGATGGATAGAGGCCCTGTACACACAACCATCCGCGCAGGTGACGGTGAACGGGGCACTAACAACAGCATTCGACATCCGAAATGGTACCCGCCAGGGCTGTCCCCTATCCCCGTTACTTTTTGTCCTGGCACTAGAACCACTTCTACAGGCCGTAAGAGCAAACCCAGACATCACAGGGGTGACGGTAGGGAACACACATCACAAAGTCGCGGCATACGCTGACGACATGTTATTTTATGTGACGAACCCAGAGGTATCCCTCCCCAACATCTTAAAGACACTACAAGAATTTGGGACCATATCTAATTTGAAGATTAACAACTCAAAATCATTCATACTCAATATTAGCGTACCAGAAACCAGGACGACACACATGCGACAAAACTACACTTTTCGGTGGGCAGCACACAAAATCCGCTATCTGGGCATCTGGCTAACTAGGCGGGCAGGGGACATGTATCGGGAGAATTTCACACCAATGCACACACAGCTTCATGCAGACATGAGGGAATGGGCGTATCCGCACGTGTCCTGGCTGGGCAGAATACAGGTGGTCAAGATGAACTTCTTGCCACGCCTACTGTATCTGTTCCAGACCATCCCCATAACAATCCCGCGTACATTCTTCACCACACTACGCTCCGCATTAGGCAGATACGTATGGGACGGGAAGAAACCCAGGATAAGCCACAACACGCTGACACTCCCAAAAAACAGGGGCGGCTTAGCCCTTCCGGACTTTCATCTATACTACAGGGCATGTCACCTCCTACGAATAGTAGAATGGTCCAAGGCAGGGGTACAAAAGCTCTGGAAGCAAGCAGAGGAGGGGGAGGCGGGAATACCCACGGCTATAATACCATGGATACCACCAGGATCAGGGAACAGAACACAAACACTATCCCATTACACGAGAGCCACCATGCAGGAGTGGCAGAGGGCGAAGGGCAAACACAACCTGACGACACACCCCTCACCCATGCTACCTCTGACACATAACCCAGAGTTCCCACCAGGTCAAGACCCGAAAGCTTTTAGAACCATAATCCCGGACCCCATACCTAGGCTCAAACACATCTCTAGACCTGAAGGCATCAAAACCCTGAGGGATCTCAGAGGAGAAGCCCCTGACACATTTCTGACACAACTCAGATATAGACAAATAAGACACTACATAGCCACACTCCCTCAAGGTACACAACTCCTGAGAGCCCCCACGGCATTCGAAAAGGAATGCTTGGAACCCCAACCACTGGCACACGGAGTCTCCTCTCTATATAACATGTTGCTGACCCACACACCAACGGCCACACCGGGATTCATGGGAAAATGGGAGGAAGCATTAGGGCACACACTTACAGAAGCCGAATGGGAGAAAATCTGCTACCTTACGCACCACTGCGCTAGCTACAGCAAGACCCAGGACACTGCGTACAAAATACTGACACAATGGTACCGCACACCTTCGACGCTGCACACAATCTCCCCAACGCAATCTCCACAATGCTGGAGATGCGGGAAGGAGAGGGGCACACACCTACATATTTGGTGGGAATGTAGTGGTATCACCCCATTTTGGCAGGGGATCTACAAGATGCTACAGCTATTCTCAGATGACCCACCCCCCTTTAAGCCCGCGGAAATGCTACTGCACCACACCAAAATATCAAGATCCGCATACAAAAAATCACTGTCCATACGAATACTGAACACAGCTAAATCCATCATCCCAAAATACTGGAAGCAAGCCACAACACCACCACTGACCACATGGTTCGCCCATATGGAGGACCTCCGAGCATTAGAAGAATTCCAACACACAGCAGCAAACACACAACAGACATACTTCAACACGTGGACACACTGGATAATACAGACCTCCGACCCAGACTTTACGGACCGACTGAGACTGGTAGACAGGCACGAGACACAAGAGACATCAGACGCACCCAACCCCCCTCTTGCCCCCTAACCCCAATCCTATATCCTCAATCTACCCTATACATCCCGAGTAGGAAGGACCGGGATCCTGACCAGGGAACGCTGGACGGGATAGATAGGAGACACGGACCGAATCAGTAGTTAATACTAGCCAAAGGTGACATAGACAATTAGCCTTAACTGACACCCATGACGAGAGGTCACGAGAGGGCCAAAACGTAGGCTAGGATGGACATGGCCAATTAATGGGAACACAGCAGCTTCTGTTGAGGAAGTTAGTCACAAACACCCAGACGAAGCGCGTATCAATGCACCCGATACCTACTTAGCTTGAAATGCCAATTGAAATGTTATTGAGCCGAAACTGACGTTTGGATCTTTCATACTAAACTTTCACCTGCGGCCTGCGAGCCGCTTAAGACTTGTTGAACAATGAGCCTGCGCGCTCACGTGACTATGAGTAAGCTAGAGACCTGCGAGTCTCCATGTAGAATCGTGTATAACTACTTATCGCAAAAAAAAAAAACCAAACAGAAAATACAATAAAAATTATATTTACAAAAAAAAAAAAAATCAGGTTTAGATGTAAGAGGGCCGAAGCAGCATTCTCCTCAATTCTATTTGTCGTCATAGCTGTAAAGATATTAAACGCCCATAGCCATAAATATCTAACCGCAGGGCAGGTCCACCATATGTGTGTATAAGTGCCTGGCTGACTTCCACATCTCCAACACGTTGGATCGGTAGAATCATATATTCTGGCCAGTCTGGCTGGAGTATAGTACCATCTGTATAAAACCTTAAAATGGCACTCAGACAGGTTTAGGCAGTGTATATATTTATTTACCATAGTTAGAGAGGAGTTCCACTCCTCTACAGAAATCTGCAAATCTAGTTCTAATTCCCACCTTTTGATCACTCTATAAGGGGATTCTTTTAGCAGCTCCAACAAGGACGCTGCAACAGACGAAATTTTTCTGATAGCTTGACTTCGAAAAATAAATTCCAATTTCTTTGCAAATATATTAGATGATTTAATAACGTTTTTATGGATGAAGTTTTTTAAGCGGAGGTAAGTAAAGATTTCTCCGCCTGGAATATGGCGAGTATCTATAATGATTTGAAAAGGTACGATCTTGTCTCCCTGCATGATGTCTGCAATCCTCAGTTTGCCAACATTATTCCAGTGCTTTAACGAGAAATCTTCTATCAATATTTCCAGTATGTCGAGCGTACATGTTTTAGGTATGGAATTATTTATGCCTAGTTTTTTCTTAATGTTTAGCCATTCTTCCAGAGTCTGGGATAATATCAACGAGCTAGTTAGTGGAGAATTTTTAAGAGAAATCTTTGTGGTTGTCCACAAAGAATGTTGTAATTTATCCAAATGAGCCACTTTGGATTCTATAATATACCAGGGCTCAGAAACCTGCATGGGATCCTGGAGAAGATAAATATGCCTAATAATATTTGCTTGGTAACTATATACAATGCTAGGGAAGTTTAGACCGCCATTGCTCAACTTTTTGGTTAGAATCTTTTGAGTAATTCTGGGTTTTTTACAATTCCAGATAAAATTGTTAAAGCTTGATTGAATCATTGCCAACCAGGGTACAGGGACTTTAAGTGGGATCATGGAGAACAAGTATAGCCATTTAGGTAGAATATATGAGTTGATAATATTGATTTTACCCTGCCATGAGGTTTCTAAATTTCTCCATTTTTTAAGTTTAAGGTTCATATTGCGAATAAAAATCAAAATATTCCTCTCCATTATTCCAGCCGGGTTAGCAGTTATAACTAGCCCCAAGTAGTTTATTTCTAAATCTGTCCATATAAATTTATAAGTGTCGGCTAAGGTAGTAACTTGTTCACTGCTCATATTCATGAACATTACTGTGGATTTGTTAATATTTAATTTGAAATTTGAAATAATGGAGTATCTGTCAATTTCAGACATTAGGAATTTCAGAGACGACTCTGGAGCGGAGAGCGTAAGTAACGCATCATCCGCATAGAGAGATATTTTAACATCCAGAGTATCCATTTGAACACCTCTAATACGTGCATTGTTCCTGATATTAATAGCCAAAGGCTCAATGGACAGAATATACAACAAGGGGGAGAGTGGACACCCTTGACGCGTTCCATTTTTAAGAGCAAACCACCCTGCGGTAATATTAGGGCCCACAGTGCGCGCAGAGGGAGCAGAATACAAAGCCATTATGGCATTTTGTATCCAGCCTGTAAGCCCGAAAGCAGTGAGAACTTCAGCTAAGTAGCCCCACCCGACCCTGTCGAATGCTTTTGCAGCATCTAAAGACAGGGCCAGGAGGGGCAGCTGATCTCTATTAGCCAAATCAACAATATCTATTATTCTCCTAGTATTGCTAGATGCTAGCCTACCCGGTACAAATCCAATCTGATCGGGATGGATCAGGGTCGTAATTATGGACTTGATTCTCTCCGCAATTATAGCCACATATAGCTTCATGTCTACATTAATTAGCGCTATAGGTCTGTAATTACTAGGATCGGTACTGCTTTTTTGTTTTAGTATTGGAATGATATTTGCTTGTAATAGTTCGGTTGGAAAGGACTCGTTTATGGCTATTTGATTAAACATATCCGTTAGAGGTTTAGTCAACAGAAACTGCATATGTTTATAATATAAATTTGTAAAACCATCCGGACCCGGGGTTTTATTTATGGGTAATCTATTTATTTGAAACTGAACTTCGTCCCCCCCCTAGTTTAAATGCATCCTAGCAAAACCTCTGAACTGCTCACTGAGAACATGTGTTCCCTTTTGAGAAAGATGCAAACCATCTTTTTTGTACAGTTTATTTCCATTCCAAACAGAGCTACCATGAGAAATAAAGCCAAATCCTTGCTCCCGACACCATTTACCAAGCCACAAGAGAATGACAGTGTGGAAGCAACCTGCCGTAGATCATTGGCAAAAACACTCAAGACTTCCTTAACCTCTGAAACCTCATTGCAAGCCAAGTGGTTTGTCCCTAGATGGACAAGTACATCAAATTCCCCTTCCTGCTTTGCTCGCTTAACAATATTACAGATACGTCTCCTGTCTCTGTGAGCAGTAGCTCCGGGAAGACACCTCACAAGACCACCATTGTCCATCTCCACACCTCTTATGATGGAATCCCCCATCAACTGCTTTCTATTAGGCCTCACCATAGTCTCCAAGCCTCTCTCCACAACACCACTAGCCTCAGTGCATCTCTCTACAACACCACTAGCCTCAATGCCTCTCTCCACAACACCACTAGCCTCAATGCCTCTCTCCACAACACCACAAGCCTCAATGCCTCTATCCACAACACCACTAGCCTCAATGCCTCTCTCCACAACACCACTAGCCTCAATGCCTCTCTCCACAACACCACTAGCCTCAATGCCTCTCTCCACAACACCACTAGCCTCAATGCCTCTCTCCACAACACCACTAGCCTCAATTCCTCTCTCCACAACACCACTAGCCTCAATGCCTGTCTCCACAACACCATTACACTCTGAAAGTGCAGAAAATGAATTATGTAGAGCAACAGACTGTGCAATATGCCTTTTATCCACAACTCTAAGTCTACCAGATCCTACAGTGATCCATTTGCCATTCCTAGTCTGTCTCTGCGGCAGTGGCTTTGCAGCAGTTACAGCCTGAGTTTGTTTACCAGATAATTTACAAATCTCAGACTTCAAAAATACAATCTCCTACCGCAAGATAGAGAACTGTCTACAGATTAGACAACAACCAAACCTCCAAAAGGTGGAACGTGAAACAAATGCATAGCAACTATTACACTGAACTAAGTCTGCCATTCCAATGAGGTGAATAATTTAAATCAAACAAATTGTAACTTTTTATTTATCCTCCTGAATACCTCAGATTACCTCCAGGGTATCTCCAGAATATCTCCAACCACACACTTAGAAGCAACACTATCCAGAATATCTCCAACCACACACTTAGAAGCAACACTCTCGGGAAGGGGGTGGTGGGGGACTGGTACCTGGTTCAACGGTTCTTCGTTCCCTCTCTTTTTTGTTTTTGTTTTCATCCCCTTTTTGTACACCCCCCCCTTTTTTCTCACCCGGCCTCTGAAGGCTTTTTTGGGGACAGCCCACGACCCGAGGAGATATGGTTTTGTCTGGGGTTGTCCTGGTCTTGTGGTTTATTGCCATATCTAGACTGCCCTGGTCACAAATTGTTGTCGTTGGAGCCTCTACAGATGCAGAGATAGCTCCTACCCCCCCGGGTGATGACAACAAGGATGGTTTCGGGACATTGATGCTTCGAGACTTAAGTAGAGAATGTAGATGTAGATGTCCCAATGAGGTTCCCAGGGTAGTGGCTCAATGGCACCCGGAGGGAGCTACTATGTTCCCCAACCCTCCCCCAAGTTGGAAATTCCTATTGAGCAAGCGGTGGTCCAGCTAGTCTTTGACTTATGGGTCCTCCCCTTACCTCTGAGGAGTTTCTTTAATTGTTTTGCAAGCCTTTTAAAAGGAATATATATATATATATATATATATATATATATATATATATATATATATATATATATATATATATATATATATATATATATATATATATATATATATATAAATAAAACAACGAAAAAATGAGAGCACTCACTGGTTTTGCAAAAGCTGTGTATTCAAGTTCTAGGCAAACGAATCAACGTTTCGACCGTCAAGCGGTCTTTATCAAGATGCCAAATCATTACAAACATAGACAATATATAGCATGTGTACAAATAAACTTACCCTATCACCGTGTAAAACCCATTAACCCGACCTGCCCCTTTGACCGGCGCCAAAAACCGCTGACGTGCGTGATGACGTCATGTCATGTGATCGTGATACTACCAATTGCTTAGTTACGGGCACACCATGTGACCTGCAATCATGTGATCGCAACCCAAGACAGTTGCTAAGAAACGCCTAAATAACCTGGACTATAGTGCACAGTAAATCGGAGGGAAAGAAAAATATAATAAAAATAGAAATAAAAACATACATGGAGGATATACTTATTGTTCAAGTGGCTGGATTGAATGCTCTAATGTATATGGGAATCTCACATGTGGGCATCAGAATGGCAATGTTAAAGGAACCAAAGAGAGCTAAAAAATGTACTATACTGTGAAAAACGTGAATGTGGTAAATAAGTGAATAAATAAATAGATAAAAAGACATGGACAAAAAATAAATATAAATAAAAATAAAAATAAATATAAATATAAAAATAAAAATAAAAATAAAAATTAACATTAAAAATAAAAATAAAAATAAAAATAAAAATAAAAATAAAAATAAAAATAAAAATAAAAATAAAAATAAAAATAAATATAAATATAAATATAAAAATAAATATAAATAAAAATATAAATAAAAATAAAAATAAAAATAAAAATAAAAATAAAAATAAAAATAAAAATAAAAATAAAAATAAAAATAAAAATAAAAATAAAAATAAAAATAAAAATAAAAATAAAAATAAAAATAAAAATAAAAATAAAAATAAAAATAAATATAAATATAAATATAAATATAAATATAAATATAAATATAAATATAAATAAAAATATAAATAAAAATAAAAATATAAATATAAATAAAAATAAAAATAAAAATAAAAATACAAATAAAAATACAAATAAAAATACAAATAAAAATAAAAATAAAAATAAAAATAAAAATAAAAATACAAATAAAAATACAAATAAAAATAAAAATAAAAATACAAATAAAAATAAAAATACAAATAAAAATACAAATAAAAATAAAAATAAAAATAAAAATAAAAATAAAAATAAAAATAAAAATAAATATAAAAATGCAAAATAAAAATAACAATCAAAATGAATATAAAAAAATATAAAGTGTTGTGAATGAAGAAACCTGATGATAATACTGGTGAAATGGTATCTCAAATTATGTGGACGGCTAACTGTATGTGTATGGGGACTGAGTGAATAATGTATCGATCGGAGTAATCCGATATGTGGTGTTGTTGGAACCAAAATAGCCCCTGTGCTGTGAATATGTGAAACTAAGAGTATGTGAATCCATCTGTGAGATGAGACCCTGTCACAAGCATGGTGACCAGAGAAGTGAACCAAGAAGTGCAAAGCTAATGAAATTTGAACAAAGTGCAAAGAGCACCTCCTAAAAGAAGCTTAACATGCCATAGGTGCCAACACCATACTGCTGTCTTTGCAACTTATAAAATGACAATCCAATTTACAATGTTACATATAGAGCCTATCTGACAAAAGGAAATTATAAATGCTTGGGAATTGGATAAGATACTGCTTATGCAATCCAACATCTTTTTGTTGGACTTCCAAGAGAATTAAGGAACAAAAACATTTTTTGCATTTTTTGCATATGACCCAAAATTATTCCAACCAAGAACGGGTCTGGAATTTGCTGGGGACCCTGAAAAAATGTAGATATGTCTTAACGAGTGTTTAAAAAACAACTGAAGCTGTTGTATTCATTCAGTCCCTTGGGTTGGACCGTGTCAAGGTAGTGAATCCAAAATGTCTCTCTTTGAAGAAGAATTTTTGATCTATCGCCACCTCTAACCAAAGGAGGAATGTGATCAATGATGGTGAATTTGAGGGTTGGTAAATGATGTTGCAATTCAAGGAAGTGTTTCGCCACCGGTTTATCTGTTTTGCCGTCTCGGAATGCCGTCATAATCCCCGATCTATGGCCTCTAATACGATCTCGAACTGTCATGTCTGTCTTGCCCACATAATATTTGCCACAAGGGCAGGAAATTAGGTAAACCACATGATCACTTAAGCAGGTCAAACGGTGTTTAATTTGTATCCGTCTGCCTGTGTGTGGATGTGCAAATGACGATCCTGTGAGCATGTGGCCGCAGGTGACACAACCTAAACATTTGAAGCAACCTTTCTTTGTATTCTCCTTATGAGAAATATAGCGACTTGGTGTGTCAGTTCGAACTAAAATGTCTTTTAAGTTTTTGTTGCGTACAAATGCAATGCGTGGTTGTTGTGTGAAGATAGGATTCAATGTTCTGTCCGAGGACAGAATGTCCCATCTTTTTTTAATTCTTTGTGAGAATCGTTGGCCTTCAGAATGATATAGTAACGGAATCGTGATCCTTGAAACAGTGTTCTGTTGTTTAATTTCTCTTCCTTCAAAGATTTTTTTAGCCTTTACAAGGCAATTTTGTAGGACTTTTCTTTTATATCCCCGTTCCAAGAAGGAATTGGTCATGTCCTGAAGTTGAGTGTTACAAGTAGTTTCTTCCGAGTTGTTTCTTAACACTCTAATAAATTGCGAGATAGGCAAGGAGTTTTTTAAGGCATTGGGATGGGAACTGTTTGCATGCAATAAAGTATTGCGATCCGATGGTTTTCTGTATAACCGATGTGCTATACCTTGATCCTTTCGATACACTTCCACGTCCAGAAATTGTATCTTTTCATTGTCACATGTGAGAGTAAGTTTAATTGGTGAATCGAGGGTATTAAGTTCCTCCACCATAATTTCCAGCTCATTTATCGTGCCTTTCCATAATATGAAAATATCGTCCACGAATCTGTGGTATTGTATCAATTTCTCCTGATACTTAGAGATTATGTGTGTATTTTCATATGCGTACATGAAACTGTTGGCATATGTTGGCGCTATTGCTGATCCCATTGCTGTACCGGTTTCCTGGATATAAAAATTCTTTTCAAAACGAAAATAATTATTAGACAGCGTAAGAGATAAACCTTCAAGAAGGAATTCGATCGGAGGTCCTTCATAAACTTCAGATCTTGTCAGGAGAGTGCGCATTGCTTCAATGCCCATTGTGTGTGGAATCACAGTGTACAAATTCTTAACATCTGCCGTTGCAAAAATGTACTGAGACTCTGTAAGTTTACAATTTTTAATCTTGTTAAGAAAATCTTGAGTGTCCTTTAAGCATGTTGATAATTGTGCCACTGTGGGTTTGCAAAAGAAATCTACAAACTTCGCTACTGGCTCCAATATTCCTCCCCGGGCGGATACTATGGGTCTACCCGGTGGCTTTTGTGGGTCTTTGTGTACCTTCGGTAAGGTGTATAGAATCGGGATTTTCGGATGTTTGTTCAATAAAAATTCTGCCGTGTGTTGGTCGATCCAATTTGATGTAACACCAAGCTGAATCCAATTCTGTATTTTGATGCTAATTTTGTCTGTAGGGTCAAAGGTTAATTTTTTATAGGTTTTACTATCAGACAACTGTGTCAGAATTTCTGTTGTGTAATCAGTGTAATCTTGTAGGACGATGGCTCCCCCTTTATCTGCGGATCTACATGGAATATTCATTTCAGACTATTATCGTGCGAAAAGAATTCCAAGAGGCTTTAGGGTAAGGAACTCACCTACCATTGGGAGACAAAATCCAGAATTTTGTAAAAAATGGATAGGGATTGCCAACAAGTGTTCACTTGATTGGATGATTATAGTGGTGGATGAGGTTAAATACGAGCTAGTATTCACGAAGGATTCAATCAATAAATTTGAGATGTCTCACGTAACCACGTTAAACGCAGCTTCTTCTACTCAATATTTGGTAAAATTACAGGATGAAATCATGAGATATAGGAATGAACTCATAAGATTCAAGAAACAGAAGCTAGAAAAAGTCAATTTTGATTATACACACCATCAGGTGTATCACTGGATTACGGGGGAAAGACGCAGACCGCCATTCCAAAGGAATAGACAGCGAGTTCGCAAACCACAGTTTGTTTCCATTGAAACCAGCTCAGCAGAATCTACTTCTGAAACAGAAACCAGGTCTGACTCAAGCCAAAGAGGCTCGCTACGAGGCACACATCAATCACATCCCTCGTCTTTTTTAGAGATGGCCCAACACACCAACGATCCTCCAGGCAAATCTACACGTCCAGGAAGAGGTTCAAAAGATGGAGACCCATTAGAAGAGGACAAAAGAACAGGATATATAAACACAAGGTCAAAACCACCGATCAAGAGGAAATGAATCCCATATTCAATTTATCATCCAAAATCCTGAACTCTGCTCATATCAACATATTATCCAAGGGACTCTCTTTTGTTCCCACCTCCAAACCAGAGCAGTTCAAGATGGATATTGAATTATTTAAGATCAACAGAACATTAAATATACAAGCCTTACAAAATGCGCTAACACCAAGAACAGGTTCTCTATTTAAATTAAAAAGCACATGGGAACCCAAGAACACTCATCAGTCCATTAAAACTTTTTCAACTGTCCTCAAAACGGATATTAACAAAATGATGTCTCAACAAGGAGACAGGCCAGACAACTTGACTCGCACTGAAAGGATCGCACTAAAAGATCTGAAGGAGGATGATACACTAGTGATTCGATCCGCAGATAAAGGGGGAGCCATCGTCCTACAAGATTACACAACAGAAATTCTGACACAGTTGTCTGATAGTAAAACCTATAAAAAATTAACCTTTGACCCTACAGACAAAATTAGCATCAAAATACAGAATTGGATTCAGCTTGGTGTTACATCAAATTGGATCGACCAACACACGGCAGAATTTTTATTGAACAAACATCCGAAAATCCCGATTCTATACACCTTACCGAAGGTACACAAAGACCCACAAAAGCCACCGGGTAGACCCATAGTATCCGCCCGGGGAGGAATATTGGAGCCAGTAGCGAAGTTTGTAGATTTCTTTTGCAAACCCACAGTGGCACAATTATCAACATGCTTAAAGGACACTCAAGATTTTCTTAACAAGATTAAAAATTGTAAACTTACAGAGTCTCAGTACATTTTTGCAACGGCAGATGTTAAGAATTTGTACACTGTGATTCCACACACAATGGGCATTGAAGCAATGCGCACTCTCCTGACAAGATCTGAAGTTTATGAAGGACCTCCGATCGAATTCCTTCTTGAAGGTTTATCTCTTACGCTGTCTAATAATTATTTTCGTTTTGAAAAGAATTTTTATATCCAGGAAACCGGTACAGCAATGGGATCAGCAATAGCGCCAACATATGCCAACAGTTTCATGTACGCATATGAAAATACACACATAATCTCTAAGTATCAGGAGAAATTGATACAATACCACAGATTCGTGGACGATATTTTCATATTATGGAAAGGCACGATAAATGAGCTGGAAATTATGGTGGAGGAACTTAATACCCTCGATTCACCAATTAAACTTACTCTCACATGTGACAATGAAAAGATACAATTTCTGGACGTGGAAGTGTATCGAAAGGATCAAGGTATAGCACATCGGTTATACAGAAAACCATCGGATCGCAATACTTTATTGCATGCAAACAGTTCCCATCCCAATGCCTTAAAAAACTCCTTGCCTATCTCGCAATTTATTAGAGTGTTAAGAAACAACTCGGAAGAAACTACTTGTAACACTCAACTTCAGGACATGACCAATTCCTTCTTGGAACGGGGATATAAAAGAAAAGTCCTACAAAATTGCCTTGTAAAGGCTAAAAAAATCTTTGAAGGAAGAGAAATTAAACAACAGAACACTGTTTCAAGGATCACGATTCCGTTACTATATCATTCTGAAGGCCAACTGTAACAGACCGTTTCAGCATACAAGGGGAAAAATGCGTTTAGGCGATAATCCCCTTTTCCATAGACAGGCACAGCTACTGCAGAACATCAGAACTCACGAGCTGGATACGAAATACACTCCGAACTGGAACAGCTGAACAAGAAAAGCATACAATCGGCTTACACTCTTGGCAGTCAGCTTACAATCCAATCCCCCCCAAGAACGAGACGACACTTCATTTTGAGGGTTAAGCAGGAACTCAAGACTGGGACACCCAGTCTGGCTTTTATTACCAACAAGTACATACAGGACACTCCCAGGGGGAGGATGAAATTAACCAATCACATGGATGTACCTCCCACACATTTCCTCCCCTTAGATTAACACTTAACACAATTATACTGTACACCTTTTTCCCCAATTCCTGGATGTACCCCAAATACATATGCTACACCTCCAAAACAGGTATCCCCTGATAGCCCTTATTCAGGGGGACAACATATGCAAGAATCAGCCCATTCGGATAAATGGTTCAGGAGTTATGGAACTTTAAAGTATTGACCGACCGCATGGGTAAAGTATCCGAAATCAGTTCCATGCATTTTGGCCCTGCGGTCGGTCACAAACAAGGGAATGAAAACAGGCGAATTGCCTGTGTTATAGAGCCTGGAGAGGGTTAGAATGAATTCCCTTGTTTGTGGGGTTCTTTCTACCGAACGGCGGGTCATTCGGTAGTTTCCATACGAATTTCTGGAAGTATGGAGGTCTCAGCGGTGTTTGCCTAGTCAAGTGTCCGATTTTAGTTCCAGACACTCGACGGCAAAACACCGCTGTTCGGTAGTTTAAGATGGCCGCCGCCACGTGTTTGTTTCCCGAATGGCGGCCACCCAGAGGACAAAGGATACATTACACTGAGTGCCAATTACCCGTTTGCAACATTGTTGCAAACTGTAATTGGAGGCACACTCATTCCTGGGTGGTCTGGTTGTTCGGTAGTTTCACTCAATATAATAAATGGAGTGATTCTACCGAACAATCAGATGAATGCTGCATACATATCCCAGGTTAAACTTAATACACATATAATATTACAGGCAGTACACTAGAATATGTATCACAGTCTTAAAGGGACAGTAGTCCCAAAAGTCCCAATATGTCCATAGATGCTTTTAAAGGGCCAGCAGCAGCAATACAAATTATTACCTGCCCAAATATAGTTTCTAAAGTGCAACACGTCCAGGGGCCATAGTCAGCGGGCAGGAGGCCAGCAGCCAGGCCTCTCCAGTTCACAGTGGCGAAGCTGGTTTCGCCACATTTCTCCCCTTTGCCAATTAGACTAACAGGGTACCTGACTTTCTGCCGGTCAGTGCCCTGGTTAGTCCAGCAACCCACCCACAAAACAGAAATAACAGAGCAGCCCACCCACACTAACCGGTTACTACATCTGGGTGAGAAAGGATTTTGTCCAAGTTCTGGTGTTTCACCACTGCTGGGTGGGAGACGGGTAGGTTGCCTTGGTGGGTTGCTGAGGGGGCAGAGACCAGCGGTACTCTGTCCTGTTGCCAGCACTACCACGGGAGTAGTCTGGTGGGCGCCTGGTTGCTGGAGACTGGCTGTCTCCCCTTTAGGTGCACCGCTCGACTGCCGGAGGGGGAGACCGACTGTCTCCCCTTTGGATCCATCACACTGAGGCTGGGGAACAGGACCGACCGTCCCTATCCCTTGTGCTGTAAGTGCAGAGACCACGGTCCCATCTGCACCGGTGGGGGGCTTACAGTCTCCCCCTGGTACATTAAACTGCCGCTGGGGAGAGGGGGTAACAAGCTCCTCTCCCGATAGAACACTCTGCCCATTAATAATCCGCCGCTGGGGAGAGGTGGTAATAAGCTCCTCTCCCATGCATACTTCCATCATCTGCGGAGGGAGACCGACCGTCTCTTCTCCTAATACAGTGTCCTGCCGCTGGGGAATGGAGACTGGGCTCCCAATTCCCAAAAAATCATGCTGCTGCTGGGGGGTAGGACCAACTACCTCTGCCCCCTGTAACTCAGCCTGCCGCTGGGGAGGGAGGACGCTGCTCTCCTCTCCCTGCATTTCACACTGCCTTCCCGGCATATCACTCTGCTGCTGGGGGGTAGGACCAACTACCTCTGCCCCCGGTAACTCAGCCTGCCGCTGGGGAGGGAGGACGCTGCTCTCCTCTCCCTGCACTTCACACTGCCTTCCCGGCATATCACTCTGCTGCTGGGGGGTGGGACCAACTACCTCTGCCCCCTGTAACTCAGCCTGCCGCTGGGGAATGGAGACTGGGCTCCCAATTCCCTGCAGGGCCGGTGGAGAGACCTCGGTCCCATCTCTACAGGCCACCTGGGGTTCTTCCCAGTAAATCTCTACAATATCTTCCCAGCGGAAGGGGTCTGGATCTGGGTCTGTCACCTTACTGTCCTGCTGAGCCTTCCCAATGAAGCGGAAGAGATCTTGGTAGTTTTGCTCCAGTTCCCACTCCAGGGCTGCTAGGTGAGCCAGGTCTTGCTCTACCTCATGGGGGTCATCCCACTCATGCCTAGCCTCCCTCTCATAGAAAATGTCCTGCAGTCTGGTTTGCGCAGGGCTCCCGAAGCCAGGCTCTGCAAAGGACTCCCATAACAAGCCAGGACCATCAAACTCCTCTCCCTCTGGCTTGTCATGTTCGGCTGTCCAGGGTATATACTGTGCCATATACCACCAGAGCGCCTGGTAGGCATCCTCCAGCCATAGCTCCTGCCATACCCGGTGCTCTAGTTCCTTCACCCATTCCTCCAGGGGCTGCTCTCCCAGGAAGGGCATCCGCAGGGCCACTTGCTTCTGCAACCGCTGCTCTTCACTGGGGAGACTCTCACCCCGCTGGTATTGTACATTATCCAGGGCCTGGTACCAGATGCCTTTCCTTATTGCATCCCGGTCATCCATGTCACCCTTATTGTACTCCACTGCTGGTTCCATCCTGGTGCTGTCAGGGTCGCTGTACTCAGAAATGCGTTGCCCTCAAATTGTAAATCCAAAGAAATGGTGTTCTGTAGCTGTCCTTCTGGCTGTAGGAACGATCCCACCGCTGCCACCAATTGTAACGGACCGTTTCAGCATACAAGGGGAAAAATGCGTTTAGGCGATAATCCCCTTTTCCATAGACAGGCACAGCTACTGCAGAACATCAGAACTCACGAGCTGGATACGAAATACACTCCGAACTGGAACAGCTGAACAAGAAAAGCATACAATCGGCTTACACTCTTGGCAGTCAGCTTACAATCCAATCCCCCCCAAGAACGAGACGACACTTCATTTTGAGGGTTAAGCAGGAACTCCAGACTGGGACACCCAGTCTGGCTTTTATTACCAACAAGTACATACAGGACACTCCCAGGGGGAGGATGAAATTAACCAATCACATGGATGTACCTCCCACACATTTCCTCCCCTTAGATTAACACTTAACACAATTATACTGTACACCTTTTTCCCCAATTCCTGGATGTACCCCAAATACATATGCTACACCTCCAAAACAGGTATCCCCTGATAGCCCTTATTCAGGGGGACAACATATGCAAGAATCAGCCCATTCGGATAAATGGTTCAGGAGTTATGGAACTTTAAAGTATTGACCGACCGCATGGGTAAAGTATCCGAAATCAGTTCCATGCATTTTGGCCCTGCGGTCGGTCACAAACAAGGGAATGAAAACAGGCGAATTGCCGGTGTTATAGAGCCTGGAGAGGGTTAGAATGAATTCCCTTGTTTGTGGGGTTCTTTCTACCGAACGGCGGGTCATTCGGTAGTTTCCATACGAATTTCTGGAAGTATGGAGGTCTCAGCGGTGTTTGCCTAGTCAAGTGTCCGATTTTAGTTCCAGACACTCGACGGCAAAACACCGCTGTTCGGTAGTTTAAGATGGCCGCCGCCACGTGTTTGTTTCCCGAATGGCGGCCACCCAGAGGACAAAGGATACATTACACTGAGTGCCAATTACCCGTTTGCAACATTGTTGCAAACTGTAATTGGAGGCACACTTATTCCTGGGTGGTCTGGTTGTTCGGTAGTTTCACTCAATATAATAAATGGAGTGATTCTACCGAACAATCAGGTGAATGCTGCATACATATCCCAGGTTAAACTTAATACACATATAATATTACAGGCAGTACACTAGAATATGTATCACAGTCTTAAAGGGACAGTAGTCCCAAAAGTCCCAATATGTCCATAGATGCTTTTAAAGGGCCAGCAGCAGCAATACAAATTATTACCTGCCCAAATATAGTTTCTAAAGTGCAACACGTCCAGGGGCCATAGTCAGCGGGCAGGAGGCCAGCAGCCAGGCCTCTCCAGTTCACAGTGGCGAAGCTGGTTTCGCCACACCAACGATTCTCACAAAGAATTAAAAAAAGATGGGACATTCTGTCCTCGGACAGAACATTGAATCCTATCTTCACACAACAACCACGCATTGCATTTGTACGCAACAAAAACTTAAAAGACATTTTAGTTCGAACTGACACACCAAGTCGCTATATTTCTCATAAGGAGAATACAAAGAAAGGTTGCTTCAAATGTTTAGGTTGTGTCACCTGCGGCCACATGCTCACAGGATCGTCATTTGCACATCCACACACAGGCAGACGGATACAAATTAAACACCGTTTGACCTGCTTAAGTGATCATGTGGTTTACCTAATTTCCTGCCCTTGTGGCAAATATTATGTGGGCAAGACAGACATGACAGTTCGAGATCGTATTAGAGGCCATAGATCGGGGATTATGACGGCATTCCGAGACGGCAAAACAGATAAACCGGTGGCGAAACACTTCCTTGAATTGCAACATCATTTACCAACCCTCAAATTCACCATCATTGATCACATTCCTCCTTTGGTTAGAGGTGGCGATAGATCAAAAATTCTTCTTCAAAGAGAGACATTTTGGATTCACTACCTTGACACGGTCCAACCCAAGGGACTGAATGAATACAACAGCTTCAGTTGTTTTTTAAACACTCGTTAAGACATATCTACATTTTTTCAGGGTCCCCAGCAAATTCCAGACCCGTTCTTGGTTGGAATAATTTTGGGTCATATGCAAAAAATGCAAAAAATGTTTTTGTTCCTTAATTCTCTTGGAAGTCCAACAAAAAGATGTTGGATTGCATAAGCAGTATCTTATCCAATTCCCAAGCATTTATAATTTCCTTTTGTCAGATAGGCTCTATATGTAACATTGTAAATTGGATTGTCATTTTATAAGTTGCAAAGACAGCAGTATGGTGTTGGCACCTATGGCATGTTAAGCTTCTTTTAGGAGGTGCTCTTTGCACTTTGTTCAAATTTCATTAGCTTTGCACTTCTTGGTTCACTTCTCTGGTCACCATGCTTGTGACAGGGTCTCATCTCACAGATGGATTCACATACTCTTAGTTTCACATATTCACAGCACAGGGGCTATTTTGGTTCCAACAACACCACATATCGGATTACTCCGATCGATACATTATTCACTCAGTCCCCATACACATACAGTTAGCCGTCCACATAATTTGAGATACCATTTCACCAGTATTATCATCAGGTTTCTTCATTCACAACACTTTATATTTTTTTATATTCATTTTGATTGTTATTTTTATTTTGCATTTTTATATTTATTTTTATTTTTATTTTTATTTGTATTTTTATTTTTATTTTTATTTATTTTTATTTATATTTATCTTGATTTTTATTTTTATTTATATTTATATTTATTTTTATTTTTATTTTTATTTTTATGTTAATTTTTATTTTTATTTTTATTTTTATATTTATATTTATTTTTATTTATATTTATTTTTTGTCCATGTCTTTTTATCTATTTATTTATTCACTTATTTACCACATTCACGTTTTTCACAGTATAGTACATTTTTTAGCTCTCTTTGGTTCCTTTAACATTGCCATTCTGATGCCCACATGTGAGATTCCCATATACATTAGAGCATTCAATCCAGCCACTTGAACAATAAGTATATCCTCCATGTATGTTTTTATTTCTATTTTTATTATATTTTTCTTTCCCTCCGATTTACTGTGCACTATAGTCCAGGTTATTTAGGCGTTTCTTAGCAACTGTCTTGGGTTGCGATCACATGATTGCAGGTCACATGGTGTGCCCGTAACTAAGCAATTGGTAGTATCACGATCACATGACATGACGTCATCACGCACGTCAGCGGTTTTTGGCGCCGGTCAAAGGGGCAGGTCGGGTTAATGGGTTTTACACGGTGATAGGGTAAGTTTATTTGTACACATGCTATATATTGTCTATGTTTGTAATGATTTGGCATCTTGATAAAGACCGCTTGACGGTCGAAACGTTGATTCGTTTGCCTAGAACTTGAATACACAGCTTTTGCAAAACCAGTGAGTGCTCTCATTTTTTCGTTGTTTTACATATTCAGCACTGTGAAGCACCTTGGTCTGATTCTTTCTAAGTGTTTATTTTTTTGGGAAGAGTGCCAGAATTTGTAAATATATATATATATATATATATATATGTATATGTATATATATGTAAAAAAAAAAAAAAAAGCAAAAATTCAAAAAGAATAGAAACAGTTGTGAATGGGATCATATAGGAATTGCGAAATTGTACATCGTAAATTATATTTTGTGCGATGTACTAAACCAATGTGTAGCTTCAAACAATACACGATTGGCGTGGCTTCACAAGGGACGGAATAGGGGTATACAGATACGGGACCTGATTATATTCTCTAGAATTCTACCCCAACTCGGTTTAGCTATGGTCCGACCTATTTCCATGTAGTTTCCGACCCATTTGGCTTCTTTGTTTCTTGAACGGGGTAGGGGACACCGGTGGGGGGGGTCACTACTGCTTCTGAGGGTGGCGGGAAGGTGTTTTTACGTAGCGGTTCCCCTCCCCCTGATACCGACGTGCCCTGCTGGATGCGGTGCCGGGGGAGATGCAAGCCGTCAACATGGTAGGGTGCTAATTTGGCAATAACGTGGCTTTTGACCATTGTGGAGGGGGCGGGGTTATCTCGGGTCTCTTGGTTTGCTTGTCCCTCTCCCATATCGATTAATTAACTGGGGTGGCTGAAGGGTCTGACCGGGCTAACGAGTAGGGCCCTGAAGTGATACGAGCATAACACTGTTGTACAAAGGGTTGTCTTTGCACTTGATTTTTATGTTATGTTATTTACAAGGGGGGGTTCCTAAGGTTGGGATTTCATGTGTGTGATTCTGGATATGTGTACAGCCCTGAGTTCGAAACCACCATTTATAGCTAATGAGGGACCAAACTTTGTGTTTTAAATGCCGTCATGATACATAATAATGTCATGTAAAAACAAGGAGTAGACTGTCGCTCTTAAAAACACAGTGAACAGATGGGAAGGGGACCTAGGTCATGTTTAAATGAATATGTAAGTTCAATTCACCATTGTTTTTTCCCTGGATTCAAGTGATAATATAGTCTGGCTGTTTTCGAGGGGCTCCTTATAAGGCAAAAATGCACGATATCACATGGCGTACCCATTCAGCGGTAGGGATCTAGTAGCTTTAGCACTGGATAGAAAGGATGGTAGCCGACATAGGGGCCCTTTTATGGGGAGATTTAAATCGTGCCTATAGGCGAGATTCCAGAAGCGGGCAGGCAAAATTTTACATTAAGAAACATTGATTCCTTCCCTCCCGGGTGGTGGACAGCAGCCAGGCTACCACACATATCTAGACGGGGTTGGAAGGGGCTAGGGTGCAAGGAGGCATGAGGACTTAGAGTAGCATAGACTGGCGGACATAAGCGGTACGCTAGAGGTACTGAGGACCGAGGGAATACGGAACAGAGCCAAAGGCCGACTAACAGGATGACTAGAGATGTACACGGGTACTTTTCCTTCGGAGGACGATATAGGTCATTTACGACTGCTAACAATGAGATTTCGCCTTGGTCACATGTATAGACCACCACCGACTTACATAGACAAGTTGACGGCAAGGCCCCGACCCGGGAATTCCCGAGAATACTAGAAGTGAACAGGAGGAGGGATGGGGTTCCTAATGGTTCACAGAAACACCAATGCGATGGGGGGCGAACCAGAGGCCAATTTATCCAATGAGAGGCGCCTAGGTTGTAGGAGCTCATAGACCCATTGTTCCTCTCAACGTTGATCGTGGCAGGGATGTGGGAACATGTTCCCCACATAACTCTGGCAACTGGTAAGACCAGAGTAGTTCTGCATCGGACTTTTTTCTATCCTTTTCTTCTTTCCTTCTTCACTTTGGCTTTTATCCTATTCTGGGGGGCGGCGGGGGCTGGGGGATGGTGGACGCTGGAGCCTGGGGTCTTGAAAGGGAGCGACATGGATAAGATCTAGTATATATGGTGGGTGTGAACGCATCACGAGATGGAGATTAAGATCACCTCCTTGAACGTAAAGGGTCTTAACGCACCAAGGAAGCGCCGACTAATGTTTAAAGAACTGAAAAGGATGAAAGCTGATATAGCTTTTGCCCAGGAGACCTATCTACCAAACAAGCCCAGTTTCGGCTTAGAGACCACACCTTTGCCGGCTCTTTTGAAGCCAGATCCCATCGCAATCGTAATGGGGTGGTGATACTTATTAGACGCAGCTGCCCTTTTCAAGTGAATTCTCAGGAGACAGACCCAGAGGGGCGCTTTGTCCTCCTTTCGGGTACTCTACACTCGCATATCGTACATCTGATAAACATTAACGCGCCAAATCAGCCGGACCCAGGTTTTTGGACTATGCTCAGCACTACCCCACGGCATGGTGTACGTGGGGGGCGATTTTAATGCTGCCCCATGCCGGGCCGTTGACAGGAGCTCGCGTGATGGAATACCTAGATCCCAGGGCAGGGGTTGTCAGGATAGACTGCTTAAAGACTTCATAGCAAAAACGGGGTTGATGGACATATGGCGGGCTCATCATCCGGGTGATAAAGAATACTCATTTTACTCAGCTCCCCATGGCACATACTCGAGGCTAGACCTTTTTTTGGCTAACGCGACAGGCATGTCTCGAATTGTGGGGTCGATGGTGGGTAATATATCGTGGTCGGATCACGCGGATATGTCTATTACATTGGGCAACCTATGTGCAGCATCACCTTGGACGTGGAAACTAAACGCGTCCTTGTTACGGGATGAGGAGATACGAGAACAGATTCAGAAAGGGATCAATGAATATTTTGAATTGAACACAACCCCAGAAGTTCTCGCGAGCACATTATGGGTGGCTCATAAAGTGGTCACGAGAGGGAATTTGATCAAACTCGCTACCAGGAGGAAGAAAATGAAACACCAGAAATTGGAGACCTTACTGGGACAATTGAGAACTCTCGAACAGAAACACCAAACAGTGCCGGATGAGAGAATATACAGGCAATTAGAAGCAGTGCGAAGAGACATCTGTACACTTTTGCTAGATGACACGGCCAGATCTATGGTTTGGTCAAAACGGACATACTACGAAAAGGCTAACAAGATGGACACTCTCCTTGCTAGGACACTCCGGCCCAGGCAGGAATGGACTCACATTACAGCCATTAGACATCCTGACGGTACGACGAAATCGACACCCACCGAGATAGCTAAGGTATTCGAAGATTTCTATAAAAGGTTATACAACCACACACCGGGCAGAAGTCCCTATGGGGACCATGAGGAGGCTCATATATTGCAATATTTGGACAACCTGGGGATGAATAAACTGAGTGGAGAGGTGGTGGGCGTTTTGGAGGCGGAAATTACGGAGGACGAAGTGGACAAAGCTATCTCGAGTTTGAAAGATAACAGAGCGCCGGGGCCGGATGGATTTGACGGCACATATTACAAAACCTTTCGGGAGGAGCTTACTCCTCATATGGTGCGCCTTTTCGAGCACCTCAGACAGGGAGGAAAATTGGACCCTGATATGTCTCTGGCTACCATTGTATTGCTGCCCAAACCAGGAAAGGATCCACTTCTTCCTGAAAATTACATGCCCATATCACTAATTAATCACGATCTGAAGATTTTGGCAAAGATACAAGCGGACAGACTGAACCCGTTGTTGAACTCGCTCATCCATGCAGATCAAGTAGGTTTTATCCCGGGTAGGCAATTGTTTGAAAATACCAGGAGGAATATTGATTTGATTTGATTTGGAAGCAAGTGGCCACGGGGACACCCACTCTGGTGGTGTCCATAGATGCGGAAAAGGCAGAGTCCGCTTGGCAATTGCTTTTCCCGGTTCTGAGGAATATGGGCTTCCCGGAGGGTTATCTGGCGATAATGAAAGCAATGTACCATAATGTGCGAGCTCAGGTTCAGATAACGGGAGCCACTCGGACCCATTTTCATCTGTACAATAGAACCAGACAGGGGTGCCCTCTTTCCCCCATCCTTTTCGTATTGGCTTTAGAGCCTTTATTGCAAGCTATTCGTCGGCATCCGAACATTGGAGGAGTTAGGGTGGGTGATACAGAATTTACGGTATCTGCCTATGCGGATGATGTCCTTCCGATGGAATCTATGTCAGCGCTACAGGAGGTAATAACGGAATATGGTGCTTTATCGGGATACAAAGCAAACATCCAGAAATCTAGTTCTCTTCCGGTCTGCCTTTCGGAGGCAGATGCTGCTCGGATAAGGGAGACCTATCAAATCCGGATGGAAACAGACTCCATAAAGTACCTAGGGATTCATCTGACGGCTGACCCTGGGCACCTATACCTTGAGAACTACACCCCGATGATTAGAGCCCTGATAGGAGACCTAAACAAGTGGACGGATAGGCCTATCTCTTGGATAATATATAAAAACAAAATCTACAGAAAAGAGAATAGAAACTCATAGATTAGTATAGTCAATATGCATTAATACACCAGTATTACAGGTTACACTCACAAAATTAAATTGATAGTAGGCGTATCTCAATAGTGTAGGATGATATGAGGTCCCCAACACGAGAGCATGGGCATGTAGGAGGAAAGATAAAAGAAACCAAAAATAAGTGCAGATGATAAAAACTTTTGTCTTGCGCTGTAATAAATTACACTTACAAAAATGTAGTGATATACAAGCGTATCACAAGATGTATTCCTCCACCATCCTCCTCCAATCGTATAAGTAGGGAGATGAAGAATATAAGGAATATAATTTCAAGCTTAAAATCTATTTATTAAAGCCAAAATTAAAATAACAAACAGTAACAAAATAAAATTAATAATCTAATACACTCTCACTACAAAAGCCCAACCCTACGCGTTTCGTCCGTTTCAACCGGACTTCCTCAGGGGTAATAACTTCAGGAATCTCCCGTGCAGTGTGACCCTTCCTTCCTCCGGCGTCGTTTTAAATCACCGGGTGAGGCTCCCACCTTCCCCAACCACCTATCGTCAGCGGGGAAATCAGCTGTGCTTCAGCCGTAGAAAAAGCGCTCCAAGCCTCGTTTTCATGTGCCGTCCTTCCTTCTGCGCATGTGCACAGAACGGCATATTTCTTTCATCACCGGGAGATCAAAAATGAAACTTAGTGCACCGTGTAGAGTCCTCATATCTCATTTTGTAATGTCCCAACGTAGTAGATCCAAAAAACGGAACACACATAGATAAAAAAAAGATGTATATTACACATATTGAATTTCTATTGTCACAAAATGCAGAACGTGCTTCCACTGTCCCAACTGAATTATCATATGTCTAAAAGATCACCCAAGTGACTTCAAGAATTAAGAAATTAATACATAGCTTCATATCACATAGTAAATATCAGAACTAATACAAATATTTTCTAAATATTATCTAAAAGACCACCCAAAAGTCTAAGTTCAAATCTTAAAGGAGACCCTAGCAAATTGATCTTAAAAGGTAAACTCTAAACTCCTCTAAATGGACAGAGAGACCCTATAGGAATTAAAAATATATTAGGAAATATAAAAAAATATATAAACAATATGTATAAAACCTACAAACAAAAAACAAAGAATGGTACAAAAATGATACAAAAAAAAACTTATAAAATCTTACTAAAAAAGGTACCATAGATAAAAGAGGAAAAAAAAAACTATTTTAAGAAACACACCAAATCAAAATCCATGTTCAAGCCTCGAGGTTGCATGGTCTTTAACCTATGTATCCAGAAGCCTTCTCTTTTTCTTAATTTCAGCATTAAATCACCCCCTCTCTCATCTAAATGTACTTGCTCTATTGATACAAAATTTATATTATTTCTGAAAAAGGGGCATTTATTGCAGTGTTCTGGAACTGAATGTGTGACAACGTTCTTACGTATGTTGTTATAATGTTCAAGGCACCTCACTTTAGCTTTTCTTCCGGTCCTCCCCACATATTGTGCACCACAGCCACAAGTGATAAGGTACACAACATGTGTGGAGGAACACGAAATTCTACCTTGAATCTTAAACACTTCCTTGGTTTGGGTGCTCTTAAACTCACTGAAAGATGTAAATGTGGGTCTAGAGGCTTTACAATTCCCACAGGTATAACAACCTGTGTGGAATTTATTTTTCTCCATCCTCATACGAAAAGTACTCGGGGCCAAAATATTTTTTAGATTATTCCCTCTCTTAAAAATCATTTTGGGGTTAGTGGGGATTTTCGTCTTAAGAAAATCATCCTCCAAGAGCAATGACCAATGTTTTTTTACAATTCTTTGAATGTCGAAAGCTTTAGAATTATATTGTGTATTGAAAGCAAATTCATAACCTGGATTACTTCTAGTACAATTATTTTCTTTCAAAAGGCTTTCTCTCTCCTTTTGTCCTATTTTATCAGTCTCTACATCCAAGAAATCTTTGGAGTAACCCTTTTCTAAAAATCTATCTTTAAGTATTCCACTTTGAACAAAAAACATCTCCTTATCTGTGCAATTTCTCCGAATACGAGTAAACTGACTCTTGGGCACTCCCGTCAGCCATTTTGGATGGCGGCTACTGTTTCTTTCTATGTAGCTATTTGTGTCTGTCTTTTTAAAAAAAGTTTTAGTTTTAATTTGATTATTTTCCACAGAGAGTAAGATCAAGAAAATCAATTTGATGTTTATTAAAACTAGGAGTTAATTTAAAGGATAGATCATTGTTATTAATGAAATTAAAAAAATCAGACAAAATTGCCTCAGGACCCTTCCAAATTATTAAAATATCATCAATGTACCTCTTCCAGAGCACCAAGTTCGCGTCAAACGGGTTGTTGTTCCAAATATTGGATCTCTCCCAACCATCCATAAAAATATCCGCATAGCTAGGCGCGAACTTGGTGCCCATGGTAGTACCATTGATCTGAAGATAAAAATTCTCATTAAAAATAAAAAATTATGATTAAGAACAAAATCTATAGACCTCAATAAAAAATCACTAAAAAAAATCACTAAAAATCGTCTCTATTTCGTCATTTCTTTCCAAATTGAGTTTAACCGCCTCCAAACCTCTTACATGCTCTATAACTGTATAGAGAGAGGTGACATCTAGGATTACCCACATGAAGCCTTACGAAATAGAGCCGATTTTTAGTGATTTTTTTATTGAGGTCTATAGATTTTGTTCTTAATCATAATTTTTTTATTTTTAATGAGAATTTTTATCTTCAGATCAATGGTACTGCCATGGGCACCAAGTTCGCGCCAAGCTATGCGAATATTTTTATGGATGGTTGGGAAAGATCCAATATTTGGAACAACAACCCCTTTTTCAGAAATAATATAAATTTAGTAGCAATAGAGCAAGTACATTTAGATGAGAGGAGGTGATTTAATGCTGAAATTAAGAAAAAGAGAAGGCTTCTGGATACATAGGTTAAAGACCATGCAACCTCGAGGCTTGAACGTGGATTTTGATTTGGTGTGTTTCTTAAAATAGATTTTTTTTTCCCTCTTTTATCTATGGTACTTTTTTAGGAAGATTTTATAAAGTTTTTTGTATCATTTTTGTACCATTCTTTATTTTTTGTTTGAAGGTTTTATACATATTTTTTATATATTTTTTTATATTTCTTCAAATTTATATTTTATTGTTTTTCCGCAAGCATAATATGGGATACAGAATGAAGAAAGGGAAGGTAAACGGGGGGTTACATAGATTTACAGCTCTTTCATGAACATATTAGCATTGTCGTTGGAACAAAGGTTGACACTTAGAGGTGGTTACCACATTGATACATTATAGTTTAGCGGATCTATTGTTCACGTGACTAGGTCACGGTTCTGTGCTTGCATGTCATCGCTTTGTGGAGTGGACGAGTTAGAGCTGAAATATGAATCAGGGTAGGAGGCGTAGTAGGGATGGGAAGGGTGGGGGAGATCATATAAGAGGTAGTGGATTAGTTGGGGGGGGCTTGAGAGTACCTTAAGAATACCTTGCGCCTAGTTTTCTATGCGCTGCGTGATTACAATTCTTCAGTTAGTATGGGCTCAATTTACTTGGGGCATGCTGGAGGACCTGGGGAGATGGTTGGTTGTGTCTTCGTGTTAGTGTCATCGCGGGTATCGGGTCCAGAGATCCCACTTGTGTCGTTTGGCTCCCCTTCCCATTGACCCCATCCCGTGTCAAATGCTAATTTCTTTTGTGGAGACATAATTGCCATTCTCTCATATGTCTTGTATTGGGAGAGTCTATTCTGGAGTTGGGCCAAAGATGGGCAGGTCTGAGATTTCCAATTATGCGTCAGCAGATTTCTTGCTGCTAATATAGTGAGGGCTGTGATTTGTTTTTGTGGGATGGAGAGGTTGTCAGGGAGTATTAGTAGGAGACAGGAGATTTTTGTCAGGTGAAATTTGGGGATCTGCAGTTGGTCCAGTGTTGTTGATACCGCGGTCCAAAGAGGCCGGATATCGCTACACGACCACCACAGGTGCTCCAGAGTACCCACATTGTCATTGCACCTCCAGCAATTGTGCGATGTGTTGGGGTATATGCGGTGGAGCCTCTGAGGGGTCATGTACCATCGGTATAGGAGTTTTCTGTGGGCTTCAATGTGCGTATAGCACTTTGTCCATTTGGAGAGGCCATTGAGGGCTCGAAGCCAGTCTTGGTCTGTCAGTGTTGTCCCACAGTCTGTCTCCCAGTGAGTTTTGTAGGGATGTGATGTGGTAGAGTATAGTTCTTGCCAAGCTTTGTAGCACAGCGTGAGTGTTTTGGGTTTCGTGGGTGCCGTCCAGCACCTACTCAGAAGTATGGAAGGGGTAATTTTGGTAATGCTTGGTGCGGTATGTAGTGGGAGCGTGTGTGCTTGTAGTGCACTTTTGATTTGGAAATAGGAGAATATAGCCTTGTTCGGGAGTTGCCACTGTTGCTGGAGGGTTGGAAATGGGATTGTACCCTTAGTGTCCATAAGCTGTGACAGTGTTGTGATACCTGCTGTGTTCCATACTTTTAGGGGGATGTTGGGCACTATAGCTCGTAAGATGGAGAGTGGGGATTTGGGATGCAATCTGTCTCTGTGGCCCACCTGGTCCATAAATGTATCCCATGTGGATATTGTAATTTGCGTGGTCGGGAACAGGTCGGTGCGTTTGGCCCTAAATTTCCTCGGTGTCCATAGGTGTTCTATTAGGGATGCATCTGTGAATTGTGCCCTCTCCATGTCCACCCATTGTAGCGTACCTGGGTGCGCATGTAAGAGCACGCCTGCAGAAAGCATCGCGGCTTTATGGTATAGTTGTAGGTTTGGGAGTCCCACTCCTCCAAGTCGTGGTGCTGTTTGGAGAAGCCCCAATGATACCCTTGTTTTTTTCCCGTTCCATATGTAGGTGCCACATAGTTTTTGTAGGGCTTTACAGAATTGGGGGGTAATCCCCAGTGGTATCATACGAAAGATGTACAGGATACGTGGGAGGATCATCATCTTGTACGTGTTAATTCTCCCTAACCATGAGATATTAGTGTGTTTCCATCTGCCCATTTCTACCTTACATAACGTCAGTAGAGGTTTATAATTCAAATGTGAGGTAGTGGAGATTGAGGCGGCTATTTTTACTCCTAAGTACGTAATTGAAGTTGACTTCCAATCAAACTGGTGGGAAATTTGGAGCGAGGTCAGCAGAGGTTTGGGTAGGTTTATTGGTAAGGCTTGGGTCTTATCCTGGTTGAGGCGGTAGTAGGATATGTCTCCAAAGTGATGTAGGAGGTCTAACAATGGGGTGAGGGAGCGGTTTGGGTCCGACAGTGCTATAAATATATCGTCGGCGAACAGGGCTAAGCTGTACGGTTTATTGTGGATATCGACTCCTATTATTTCTGGGTGAGATCGGATCTTCTGGGCTAGGGGCTCTAGTGCGAGTATGTATAGAAGGGGTGACAGAGGACAACCTTGTCGGGTACCATTTGTGATGGGGAAAGCAGTGGATAGGAATCCCCCGTGTGAGACTTTCGCTGCTGGGCGGTGGTATAGGGCCATAATGCTAGTGACAATGGGCGCCGGGAAGTTAAAGTGTGTTAGAACTTTGGCCATGTAGGTCCAGTTGAGGCGATCAAAGGCCTTCTCCACGTCTAACGCGAGAAGGAGGCCTGGTGATTTTCTGGACTCTAACGTCGAGATCATATTCAGAATTTTTTTGGTATTGTCTGAGCCCTGTCGGCCCTGGATGAACCCTGACTGGTCATTATGAATTATTTTATGGAGGAGGGGGGCTAGTCGGTTGCTGATCAGTTTTGCATACAATTTGGCATCCCCATTTAGGAGGGAGATGGGTCGGTAGTTTTTGCAATGTGTGGGAGGTTTGCCGGGTTTGGGGAGAGTGGAGATGTGTGCTAAGAGCATTTCGTCAGGAAGCGCACCTTTAGTGGCGCATTCATTGACTAGTTGGAGGAGTAGTGGTGCTATGGTAGGAGAAAATGTCTTATAATATTCGTTTGTGAGGCCATCTGGGCCTGGTGATTTATGTGCTGGGAGTCGGGAAATCGCTTTTGTCCAAGCGATTTGTCCAAGCGATTTGTCCAAGGAGAAGGGACGTGTTAGGGGTATAAGGTCTTCTTCTGTCAGTTTAGGTAGTTGGAGTGAGGATAGAAAACCGTCTATTGTATCTGGTGTCGGCTTAGCGACGTTGGGGTCATGTTTCAGGTTATATAGTTCACCATACTGATCTACGATAGTCTGGGGGTTTGTTATTTTCATACCCTTAGAATCATGGAGGAAGGCGATCCTGGAGGCGACAGTTCTTCTCTTTAGCTGCGACGCCAAAATAGCCCCAGCTTTGTTGCCACTCATAAAAAAATTGTGTTTAAGCTTCCTAAGTGTGTATGTTGTTTTGGCCAGTTCGATGGTGTTTAGCTTGTTATGTAGGGCCAGAAGTTCTGATTTAGTGGCGGGGTTTGGGTCCCTTTTGTTATGGTGAGTTAGAGTGCGGATATTTTCTAAGAGGTTGGTGTATTCAGCTATTCTCTGTTTTTTGGCATGGCTAGCATGTTTTATGAAACTGCCTCTTATGACCGCTTTATGTGCTAACCAGATATTTTCAATTGAGGATTCATCGGTTTTGTTTTCGGTGATATAGTGTTGTAGATCTTGTGTTATTTGGGACACCACCGATGGGTCTGTTAGGAGGGACTCATTGAGTCTCCAGGAGCCTGAGCCCCTGTTGGAGAACGTCTCGCTAATGCTGAGTGTGATGGGGGCATGATCCGACCATGTCATTACTCCAATTGTGGCTCCCTCTATCCGGGCCATTGACATAGAAGAAATAAGGAATCTATCTATCCGGGAATAGCTGTTGTGGGCTGCCGTGTAGCAAGTGTGGTCTATATCTGTTGGGTGTAGAATACGCCACGGGTCTACTATGCGTGCTGCGGCTAGCGTGGAACATATCTTTGTTGTAAGTGCGTGCCTGTGTTTGAGTGTGCAACTTTTGACTTGAGCTGTCGATGAGGAGTCCAGGGTACTATCTAATAAAAAATTTGTGTCGCCTCCAATGATCACCTCCCCATGTTTATACATATCAGTCAGCGCTAAAATCCTTAACAAAAATTAATTTTGGTTACCGTTGGGGCTATACACATTAATGAGAGTATATGGAGCATTGTTCAACATACATTGTATAATTAGATAACGACCTTTCTTGTCACTAATCTTTCTAACCAAGGAGAACACCACATCTTTGCCAATCACTATGGAGACTCCACTTTTTTTGGCCGAGTAGCAGGAGTGGAAATCGTGCGGGTACCACTTGGAGGTGAATTTGGGTCTAGAGCCCCATTTAAAATGGGTCTCTTGGAAAAATGCCACTTGGGCTCCACTCCTCCTTGCCTCTTGAATGGCCAGGCGCCGCTTATTTGGGGAGTTAAGCCCTTTAGTATTGAGGGACATTATTTTAATCACCATCTAACCAGTGCGTGGCGTGCTGCGACCTCTGTCGACCTCTCGCCCAGGCTATGCTGAGGGGTATTCACGTTTTTTGTAGCCCTGATAGGTTTGGGCGATTTGCAATGTTGTGCAGGAGTTAGGTTATGTCTGCACGATACTCTCATCGGGGGGGTGGGATAGGGATGGAAAGCAGAACAGGGGGTTAAACTATATACATCATTCCGAAAGTCACATTCCGGTGACATGTGGTTGCCTAAGGCAACGGAGACGAAAGGCTACTAAGGCCTTGGGGGTGTACCACACGAGGTGTAACACTAAGGTCTCGGTGCGTGAGAGATCTATAATATCTTAACGCAGAGCATGGTGCATCCGGGTGTTACTCACCCGTAGCGGCTAGGCTTATGGCCTTCAGTTAAACCCTGGTAGGGTGACATAGGTGAACAGTATTGTAGCGGAGAGCTGATTTCTCGCAGCTATTCTCCACTTTAGATCCAAGGAAGGCTCAGGAACAAGTCATTAGTAAATCCACAGCAGAGTTCCCAGCAGGTAAAAAGGTACAGCAAAAATCCCCACAGCACTCCCAATAACTGGACGACACACAGTTTCAGGAGTAGAACTGACAATCGTTTATTCCAAGGTTTCTTATAAAGCCTGCTCCCATGCAAGGGAGGGAACTACAGTAATTATGACAGTAACCAATGCAGTGCTTGTTACCTCCCACACATCTCCTCCCTTCAGAGTGAGTCATAATCCCCTTAACTTGTACAGTACTTTACCCCGAACTTGGATGTACCCCTAAACCATCACATATCCTTAATATTAGGGTACCGCTAGGTAGCCCTGATCTGGGTGAATATAATATCCAAAATTCACCCAGATCGGACCAGTGGTTCGGCAGTTACAGGAAGGTGAAATTTGACCGACCGCACACGAGTTGGTATCCGAAAAGGGTTCCATGAGAATGGGCCCTGCGGTCGGTCTCCGTTCGGCAGTTAAAACAGACATTTATAATTGCCATCCATACTTTAATTCACCTAGATAGTGATTCCCTCATTCGGTACTTTGTAACTACCGAATGGGGATTCGTTAGGTCTCTCCGTTCGGCAGTTACGGAGCTCTGGAGGTCTCAGCGGTGTTTGGTTGTTTGAGTGTCCGATTTGAGTTCCAGACACTCGACGACAAAACACCGCTGAGATTTTCATGCGTAAGATGGCCGCCGCCACGTGTACGCATGCCGAATGGCGGCCACCCAGATACAATGTTAATGAGCCGGTTAACTTGCGGTTTGGAAAGAATGTGAACCTTAATTGCTGGCACACTTCTCTCCGGGGTGGTCCCTCCGTTCGGTAGTTTCCATAAGCATATAGTACGGATGGAAACTACCGAATAACATACAATTCACACTTTAAATAGACGAATAGCAATTCAACATAGGCAAAATTATAACGAATATAGTCACACAGGCATATTGCAGGACAGGCTTACTGCGTTCCGCTACAAGTATTATAACATAAACATAACACATGAACGGTATAAACCTGTATTCAAAGTCCTTAATAAAGGGCGACCTGGCAGTAGTCGGATGTTCTCAGGTCGGCGCCTCTCCGGGATCTGTGCGTGCTTGGGAGGCTCTAGACACTCGCGACCAGTCCTTCTGCAGTGTCTTAGGTGTTTGGGCTGGGGCTTGTTTCTTCTTGGGGCTGGTGGTTAGGAAGGGTACTTCCCAGTCTTGTAGCGCCTTTTTGCCGTCCTCAGGAGTCATGATGGGTCTGTCGATGCCATTCCTTTTAACGAGCAGTTTTGTGGGGAAACCCCATTTGTAAGGAATATTTGCGCTCCTCAGCGCTTCTGTTATTGGTGCAAACGTGCGCCTTTTGGTCATAGTCGCTGCAGAGAGATCTGTAAACAGTTTGATATCTCTGTACTGTTCCGGCCACTTGTTCGCGGTCCTAGAGGTCTGCATGATCCTGTCTTTGACAGTGAAGTGATGCACTCTAGTGATTGTGTCTCTTGCAGTTTCAGGTGGGAGATGTTTAGGCTTGGGAAGTCTGTGAGTTCTGTCAAGTATGAGGTCACACTCCGACAGTGACGGGATCAGGATTTTAAACAGGTCTTTAACATACCTGGGTAGGTTATGGCCTCAGGTATACCCCTTATACGGATGTTATTCCGCCTGCTTCTGTCCTCTTGGTCGGCCATCTTGTCTTCCAGAAACTTAAGCTTGCGTTCAAGTTCAGTGTAGGCCTCAGCCATCACATTGTGTGCGTCCACCAATTCTTCAGTCCTGTCCTCCAAGGAGGCAGTGCGTTCCCCTATGCTGTGGATGTCAGCTTTGATGTCCGCAGTCATTTTTTGGATGTCAGCTTTGAATGAAGTTTGCAGCTCCTGCATGATTAGCCTGATTGAGGCGTTTGTCGCTGGGCTGTCAGGCGCAGGTTGATATTCTCCTGTTTCAGAGCCGTGGGTAGGAGAGTGCCGACCGTCGGCGCCATCTTGGATTTTCGGCTCCGCGGTTTGGGGCCGTTCCAGGTGTAAATTTAGGGTTTTTTGCTTAAATTTTTTCGATGCCATCTGTGCTGGATGTTCACCTATGGCTGGGTGTTTCTGTACGCCCGTTTTCTAGGGTTTAACTGGCTGTTAAAGTCGGTTTATTGCCGCGGACCGGGAGAGCTCCGTTTCTGCACATACGCTCACATGTGCAGTCAGGCCACCCTATATCTTTTTTATATTTCTTAATATATTTTTAATTCCTATAGGGTCTCTCTTTCCATTTAGAGGAGTTTAGAGTTTACCTTTTAAGATCAATTTGCTGAGGTCTCCTTTAAGATTTGAACTTAGACTTTTGGGTGGTCTTTTAGATAATATTTAGAAAATATTTGTATTAGTTCTGATATTTACTATGTGATATGAAGCTATGTATTAATTTCTTAATTCTTGAAGTCACTTGTGTGATCTTTTAGACATATGATAATTCAGTTGGGACAGTGGAAGCACGTTCTGCATTTTGTAACAATAGAAATTCAATATGTGTAATATACATCTTTTTTTTATCTATGTGTGTTCCGTTTTTTGGATCTACTACGTTGGGACATTACAAAATGAGATATGAGGACTCTACACGGTGCACTAAGTTTCATTTTTGATCTCCCGGTGATGAAAGAAATATGCCGTTCTGTGCACATGCGCAGAAGGAAGGATGGCACATGAAAACGAGGCTTGGAACGCTTTTTCTACGGATGAAGCACAGCTGATTTCCCCGCTGACGATAGTTGGTTGGGGAAGGCGGGAGCCTCACCCGGTGATTTAAAACGACGCCGGAGGAAGGAAGGGTCACACTGTACGGGAGAGTTATTACCCCTGAGGAAGCCCAGTTGAAACTGACGAAACGCGTAGGGTTGGGCTTTTGTAGTGAGAGTGTATTAGATTATTAATTTTATTTTGTTACTGTTTGCTATTTTAATTTTGGCTTTAATAAATAGATTTTAAGCTTGAAATTATATTCCTTATATTCTTCATCTCCCTACTTATACGATTGGAGGAGGATGGTGGAGGAATACATCTTGTGATACGCTTGTATATCACTAAATTTTTGTAAGTGTAATTTATTACAGCGCAAGACAAAAGTTTTTATCATCTGCACTTATTTTTGGTTTCTTTTATCTTTCCTCCTACATGCCCATGCTCTCGTGTTGGGGACCTCATATCATCCTACACTATTGAGATACGCCTACTATCAATTTAATTTTGTGAGTGTAACCTGTAATACTGGTGTATCAATGCATATTGACTATACTACTCTATGAGTTTCTATTCTCTTTTCTGTAGATTTTGTTTTTATATATTGTACAGTGAGGACTGGGAGGAGTCCTATTTTATCTACAGCCGAGAATCGTTTTGGTATTTTATTACAAATACTGCCTGTGTGTCTTGTTCCACATAATTGTAACGGGTGAATACTTTGTATTGTTTGTTTGTTTTTTTCTATCTCTTGGATAGGCCGGATCAATTCTGTGAAGATGAACATACTTCCACGTATACTATTCTTGTTTCAAGCGTTACCCATCCGTGTCACAAAAACTCAATTGATCCCTCTGCAAAGATCAATGGGGTACTTTATTTGGCAAAATAAGAGGCATAGAATCTCCAGACGAGTACTATATAGACGTAAAGACAGGGAGGGTTAGGCCTCCCGAACCTATACTTCTACTATCTCGCGGCTCAATTGACGCAGGTGGCCATGTGGCACTCCCCGCCGGAAGAGAGACGGTGGGTGGATATAGAGTCTATGATGGTGGGGGTTGATGTCCCCCAGTTTACGATGTGGGTTCCCAAGGAACATAGACCTGCGATACGGATTACATGTCTTGCCATACTCAATTCACTCCGAATTTGGGACGCTTGCAATACCGAATATGGGCTAGCAGCGTCTCCCTCTCCTATGACTCCAATCCTTAGAAACAGAGAATTTCTCCCTGACATGGCACCCAGAGAATTTAGTAATATAGAAAAGACCGGACTCCAATGCAGTGGTGTATCCTGGTTTTGTGCTGCCCTAGGCAGGACAAAACTCAGGCGCCCCCCTCCCGCCCGCGCCACCCCTCCCAACCCTTCCCCCGCCACCCCCACCCAACCCTTCCCCGACCTTCTAAATACACACACACACATTCGCTGACAGATATGCATACACTCGCTAACAGAAACACACACTCGCTAACAGACACACACACTAACAGACACACATACACACACTAACAGACACACACACACACACACACACACACACACTAACAGACATACATACACTCACTAACAGACACACACACTAACAGACATACATACACACACACTAACAGACATACATACACACACACTAACAGACATACATACACACACACTAACAGACATACATACACACACACTAACAGACATACATACACACACACTAACAGACATACATACACACACACTAACAGACATACACACACTAGCAGACACACACACTAACAGACACACATACACACTAGCATACACACACACTCACATTTTTAACACATATTTTTTTTTAAATGTAACCCCCCGAGCCTCCTTACCTTTGGAAATGCTGGGGGGGGGGGTTCTCTTGGTCCAGTGGCTGCTGGGCAGGTGGCATTGGCGGGCGGCAGGCTGGCGAGGGAACACTTCCTCTGAGCTGTCTGCTCAGCTCCCTCGCGCATCGCAGAGTGAGGCTGGGAAGCGGAGCCGGAATATGACGTCATATTCCGGCTCCCAGCCTCACTCTGCGGCACGCGAGGGAGCTGAGCAGACAGCTCAGAGGAAGTGCATTCACGCCAGCCACCCACCAGCGCCGCCCGCCGGCATGTCTGTTAGCCGCAAGGCTAACAAGACATTTGCCTTGGGCATTTGGGGTGGCTTTTTTGGCCGCCCCCTGGAAAATGCCGCCCAAGGCAAATGCCTTGTTTGCCTCGCGGCTAATACACCCCTGCTCCAGCGCCTCCATCAGCTATATCGGAATGGAGCCAACAAGGCTTCCATTAACTCCTGCGGATTTTTTCCGATATGTGCAGATCCACGACTTTGCTAGAAGACCTCAAATTAAAACAGCAGTCTTGGGAAAACTGACCTTTTATTAAAGGCTCTGTATGGATGGAGCAGCCCCTAAAGGTATGGTCACGCTTTTATACGCTCATCTGAGTACAGAAAATGGAGAATGGGGAAGTCTGACTTATACTGATCAATGGGAAACGGATCTCAGGGAAGTCTTAGAGGGAGTTAAGTGGCAGGAGATATGGGAGGCAAATGCCTCTGTTTCAATCTGTGCCACTCTTCAGGAGCAAGCATGGAAAACTATGCTTCGGTGGTATACCACGCCAGTTAAATTATATTGAATGCACAAATTGACTACTGACGACTGTTGGCGGGGCTGTGGATTCCGAGGCACATATATCCACATGTGGTGGGACTGCCCGAAGAGAAGTAGCTTCTGGAGGTCCGTGGAGGGTCTTTTGAGACAGACGTTCAACAGGCCTCTGGACATGGACCCATGGATATACCTGTTAAATAGATCTCTAGACGGATTGACTAGGAGATAACAGAAATTAATGCATAAGATAACTCTGAGCGCAAGCCGTGCTATAGCGACTGCATGACTCTCACCAGAGGGCCCAGAATTCTCTGGGGTAATATCTAGGATTAGAGAATGTAGAATCATGGACGACTTGACAGCAATAGTGAGAGGGACAATTGCGACGTTTCAAAAACTTTGGGAACCATGGGACAACAGTTTAGTGGGCTCAAACGGGGACTGACAGGGCCTTTTATTGGGGTATATGTCCAGATTTAGAGGGGATCCCTCCTGGAGCGGGACATGGCTCCCACATCGATGTGGCGGGGTTTCCGCGCCCTCACTCCCCCCCCCTCCTCCGCCTCCCTTCCCATCCTTCTCTTCCTTCTCCTTTTTCCACTTCATTTCGTCTTATCTTTTCCTCATCTCTAGATTTTCTCGCTTTTTCAGTCTCACTTTAATTTGTGTTCATTTTTATAGCCCTTCCCAGGGCTCCGCCTCCGAAAGTGGTTTTTATTATTTATTTTCTCCAGGCATGATTATACGGTTGAACAAGGTAGCTCAAACGCAAACTTAATTCTTGATTAGATTGGGCTACTGGTATCGCCTAAATGTCTGTCCTTAATGATAAAATCCCTCAATGGACGGCAAGTACTGTTGGTATTATAATGTATGGGCATGTATTGTATTTTGTTGACATGTTTTATGTTCTTTGAGAATTGTATTTATGCCTGAACCCTTGGCTCGCCCACGGGGAATGTACACTTGCTATGTTCTATTGAGTGACCCATGGACACTGCCAGGCCAGTTTAAACTGGCTGCTTTGTCCCTCCTCAATCTCCCATCAGCCCTTGCTATTGTCTGACCCCACCCGTCCTTGAACTATAGTGCTCTATGTACCCTATTGAATGTAAATGAGACTGTTGGGGGTTTAACATGTGTGTGTATAAACTGTGAGTGTTGGCCTGGATTAAACAGTCTACTCCCAGCATTAAGTCTCGGCTCATGTGTGGGGGGAACAGTTATATTGGCTATACCTGCTATACTCTCTGGAGGAGAGGTCTACCCACTTGGAGTTGGATCCAGAAACGAATCTGTTTAATCCAGGCTCAACGGTCTACTTTTATACAGTACAGAGACACATTAAACACGCCCAGGACACTCTCATAAACACACCCACACAATGTCTCCAAATTGCAGTGTCACCATGACTATGCAATAATTACACAAAATCTGAAAATACATAAAAACACATATTAAATACATGATAACCCCTACAAATATTACTTCCCTGGATAGCCCACATCTGAGCGCCCAAGTTGTCCAAATATCGCTTAGATCCCACGAATGCAGCCCAAACACCACCACCAAAGTTCTGACCTACTGCACACGAGGCTCCTGCCCAAAATAGTTCCATGGAATCAGGATGAGCGGTCGGTCTCTTTCGGGGGTATAAAAACAAACATAATAATGAACGTAGGTCTTAGTCCGTATGCTGTTTATGTGGCCCTCATTCGGGAGTATTATTCAACCGAACAGTGTACCTTTCAGATAAAAATAGAAGAACGCAGGCAGGAATGAAAGTTCAGCGGTGTCTGGGCAGTCAAGTGTACGATTTAAGTTCCATGCACTCAACGACCAAACACCGCTGCCTGTGTTCGTGGCACTAGATGACCGCCATGTGTTCGTACATGCAAACGGCGACCACTCTGCGAACCGTTTAGAATGCTGCGGTTACAAGTGTTAATGAGGTGTTGACAGGGGTGATGGAGGTTACGAAGCAACATACGTGTGGTCTGGTAGTTAGTGGTTTTGTTCAGTATTCGAACAGTACAAGCATATGTTGTTCCCATTCACAAGAAAGGTAATAGGGAGGAGTCGGGCAACTATAGGCCAGTAAGCCTTACTTCAGCAGTGGGGAAAGTGATGGAAACCATGTTAAAGGACAGGATTGTTGAACATCTAGGCTTTTGGCACTGTTGCACATAGAAGGCTTATCAATAAACTGCAATCTTGAAGTTTGGGTTCCAATATTGTTGAATGGGTAAGGCAGTGGCTGAGTGACAGGCAACAGAGGGTTGTAGTCAATGGAGTATATTCGAAGATTGGGCTTGTCACTCGTGGGGCTACCTCAGGGATCTGTACTTGGACCCATTCTCTTTATTATTTTTATTAGTGATATTGCAGAAGGTCTTGATGGTAAGGTATGTCTTTTTGCTGATGATACTAAGATATGTAACAGGGTTGATGTTCCAGGAGGGATAAGCCAAATGGCTAATGATTTAGGTAAACTAGAAAAATGGTCAGAGTTGTGGCAACTGACATTTAATGTGGATAAGTGCAAGATAATGCATCTTGGACGTAAAAACCCAAGGGCAGAGTACAGAATATTTGATAGAATCCTAACCTCAACATCTGAGGAAATGGATTTAGGGGTGATTATTTCTGATGACTTAAAGGTAGGCAGACAATGTAATAGAGCAGCAGGAAATGCTAGCATAATGCTTGGTTGTATAGGGAGAGGTATTAGCAGTAGAAAGAGGGAATTGCTCATGCCATTGTACAGAACACTGGTGAGACATCACTTGGAGTATTGTACGCAGTACTGGAGACCGTATCTTCAGAAGGATATTGATACCTGAGAGAGAGTTCAGAGAAGGGCTACTAAACTGGTTCATGGATTGCAGGATAAAACTTACCAGGAAAGGTTAAAGGATCTTAACATGTATAGCTTGGAGGAAAGACGAGACAGGGGGGATATGATAGAAACATTTAAATACATAAAGGGAATCAACACAGTAAAGGAGGAGACTATTTAAAATAAGAAAAACTACCACAACAAGAGAACATAGTCTTAAATTAGAGGGGCAAAGGCTTAAAAATATCAGGAAGTATTACTTTACTGAGAGGGTAGTGGATGCATGGAATAGCCTTCCAGCTGAAGTGGTAGAGGTTAACACAGAAAAGGAGTTTAAGCATGCGTGGGATAGGCATAAGTCTATCCTAACTATAAGATAAGGCCAGGGACTAATGAAAGTATTTAGAAAATTGGGCAGACTAGATGGGCCGAATGGTTCTTATCTGCCATCACATTCTATGTTTTTATGTAACATTTTAGGCGAACACAGTATACCGAATGAACCAGAAAATAAAAAGAGCTTTAATAATCCGGTGACAGGGTGGTCTGTCACACATAGGCTTCGAGGTAGCGCTCTCCTGGCTTGTCGCGGAAAGAAACAGTCGTTCGTACGATTTCACCACTGTTTGGGCCGTCCAGTGTCCGTCTTAGAGTTCCAGACACTCGATGACCAAGTCCTGCTGCCTGCGTTTGTGCGACAAGATGGCACGGAGAGAGCACTTAATTCTACTTTTTTTTTGTACTTAATGAGCCGGGGGATGTTCGGTGTTCGGTAGTTTATTATACCGAATGCGGGGAAAGCATAAATGAAGTCTAGGAACCCGTCAGTGAACTGAGTAAGAGAATCGGAAGGCAAAATAGTGGGTTTTGTCACATAGCACCCCCCCAGATCCATGGGACGGCATACCCGCCTAGACCCTAACGGGTTGGCTTGGGGATATCCGGGCAAGTGATCGCTATTTTTCCAGTTCGGTCTGCTGGGACAACCTATTGGCATTGGCATTCTGCTTTCCTGGTAGGTATTGCATGGTAAAGTTGTAGGGCTGCAGTGCCAAGCTCCATCTTAACAGCCTGGGGTTATCTCCGGCCACTCGGTTAAGCCATATTAAGGGGTTGGGGTTGGTCATGACGGTAAAGAGCGCCCACACAAGTAAGGCTGTAGTTTCTTTAGTGCCCAAACTAAGGCTAGGCACTCCTTCTCCACAGTAGCATAACTGACTTCACGAGGTAATAACGTATTACTCAGGTAGGTCACCGGGTGCTCCCAGTCCAAACATTGAGGCATCTGTAGGAATGAGAAATCTTTTAGTTTGGCCTGGTGCAGCTAATACAGGTGCCTCGCTCAGGGACACTTTCTGCTTCTAGAAGGAGTCCCTACATTTTGGGGACCATAAAACCTGCCTGGGTAAGGACTTTCTGGTGAGGGGGCTTAGCTATGGCGCTGTAATCCTGTACAAACCATTGCTAATATCCGGCCGTGCCTAAGAACGCCATTACTTGCGTTTTACTACTGGGTTGTTGCCATTGGGTTATGGCTTCAATTTTGGCTTGCTCGGGCCGCTGCTTCTCGGAGCCCACACTGTGCCCCAGGTACTGGACTTCCGCCATCTCTACATGGCATTTTTCGTATTTGAGCGTTAGACCAGCGGCTCAAATTCTTTTGAGCACTACAGATATGTGTTCCAGGTGGGCTTTCCATGTGCGGCTGAAGATAGCAATATTATCCAGGTAGGAATTAGTCCTGAATTCCCTCTAAGAGCCGATCCGCCATCCTCTGAAAAGTGGCGGGGGCATTCTTCATCCCAAATGGCATAATCTTGAACTGGTACAAGCCTAATGGGGTGACGAATGCCGACTTAGGCGCAGCGTCAGGCTCCAAGGGGATTTTCCAATACCCTTTGCACAGGTCTATAGTGGTCAAATAATTCCCTCCTGCCATCCGATCCAATAGCTTGTCTATTGGGGGCATAGGGTAGGCGTCGGAAACTGACCGATCGTTGAGCTTGCGGTAATCAATGCAAAAGCGGATTGTACCATCCAGAACCACCGGGAAAGCCCAAGGACTCTGGAAGGGTTCTATGACCCCTAACTCTATTATGTCTTGAATCTCTTTGTGCATTCTCTACTGGCTTTGGGGATGCAATATGGTTGCTGCCGGAAAGGTGCCTGACCTGAAGTCGCAACTCGGTGGACCGCCAACGTCGTACACCCTGGTAGGGCAGAAAACATATTGCCGAAATTTTCTTAGCAGTTGGTAGGCTTGTTAGCTCTCAGAGGTGCTTAAGTCGCCTCCTAAACTGACTTGCTCTACTCCCACTGGGGTGGTGGGAAGGATATCGGGCAAAGGAAGTCCTTCACTGTCTTTAAATGCAGGAGTGCAAACGGCAGACACATTCTCTGTCCTTTCCAGATAAGGCTTCAGCATGTTCACATGAAAGGACTTTCTGATCCTTTCATCAGTGACACGACTATATAGGTCATGTCACTGATTCTTTTGACTATTTTAAAGGGACCCAGCCAAGCGGCTTGGAGCTTGTCGGCTTTAGTGGGTCTCAGTACAAACACATTTTGCCCTGGTTTTAAGATGCGGTCTCTAGCTCCCGGGTCATACCAATGTTTCTGGTGTTGCTGGGCCGCCCGCAAGTTCTCTCGAACTGACTCAGTTAGAGCCAGCAGCTGGTCCCGCAGCTCCAGGACATAGGGCACGATAGGGGTACTTGCTTCTATCATATCTCCCTCCCAGTGTTCCTGTATAAGGTCCAAGGGTCCCCGGACTCTCCTCCCATATAATAGTTCAAAGGGGGAGAATCTGGTCTGGAAAAAGGTAGGGGTCTAAGTTTAGCCCTAGGGTGGTCACCCCTCTTCCCTATCCTTTGACAGACATCGCAAGCATTACAATATTGCTGTAAGTCCCAAGTGATTTCAGGCAAAAAAAACGCCGGTGTCAAACGATCCTTAGTGTTTCTGATACCCAAGTGGCCAGCTAGGGGAATATCGTGGCAGATCCTTAGTAGCTCAGCCTGGTATTTCCGGGGTACTACTAACTGTCTCTTGGCCACTTGGCTCGCTCCCACCCCGGTTCCTCCGGTCACCTGGTACAATAGTGCCTTCTCCAATTGGAACCCACAGGGAGTTCCACAATGCACAAAAAAGCGAACTGTTCCCCTGGCTCATAGGTAGCATTTGTTTGTTTGGTCTATATGAACAAACCTACCGAACAGCGCTCTCCTAACTTGAGGAAAGAAGCAGGCATTCGTACGATTTCAGCGATATTCGGGACGTCGAGTGTCCGTCTTATAGTTCCAGACACTCGATGACCAAGTCCCGCTGTCTGCGTTCGTGCAACAAGATGACAGTTTCTCCACCACGTGGCGTTCGGTAATACGAACAACGGCCACACAGAGAGAGCACTTACAGTGCCTTGCAAAAGTATTCACCCCCTTGTAATTTTTCGTGTTTTTGTTGCCTCACAACCTGGAATTAACATGGATTGTTTGAGGATTTACAGAACATGCCCACAACTTTGAAGATTTGTTTTTTATTATTGTGAAGCAAACAACAAATAGGACAAAATAACAGAAAAAGTCAATATGCATAATTATTCACCCGCCTAAAGTCAATACTTTGTAGAGCCACCTTTTGTGGCAATTACAGCTCCAAGTGGCTTTTGATAAGTCTCTATGAGCTTGCCACATCTTACCACTGGGATATTTGCCCATTCCTCCTTGCAAAACTGCTCCAGCTCCTTGAAGTTGGATGGTTTGCGCTTGTGAACAGCAATCTTTAAGTCTGACCACAGATTTTCTATTGGATTGAGGTCTAGGCCTTGACTAGGCCATTCCAACACATTTACATGTTTCCCCTCAAACCACTCAAGTGTTGCTTTAGCAGTGTGTTTAGGGTCAAACCTGCTGGAAGGTGAACCTCCGTCCTAGCCTTAAATCACGCACAGAGTGGTACAAGTTTTGCTCAAGAATATCCCTGTATTTAGCACCATCCATCTTTCCCTCAACTCTGACCAGTTTCCTAGTCCCGGCTGCTGAAAAACATCCCAACAGCATGATGCTGCCACCACCATGTTTCACTGTGGGGATGATGTTCTTTGGGTGATGTGATGTGTTGGGTTTGCAGCAGACATTTTCTTTGATGGCCAAAAAGTTAAATTTTAGTCTCATCAGACCAGAGCACCTTCCTCCATACATTTTGGAAGTCTCGCACATGCCTTTTCGCAAACTCAAAACGTGCCATTTTGTGTTTTTGCTGAAAGTAATGGCTTTCTTCTGCCCACTCTGCCATAAAGACCAACTCTATGGAGCGTATGGCTTATTGTCGTCCTATGTACAGATACATGAATACAAATATGTGTCAATCCAACTATAGGGAAATAAAAAATAACATAGTGCAACTCCGTATGATATTCTTATAATAGTGATATGTGCCAAATGGATCACTCACACTTTGACTGTTAAAACAGGGCGTATCAGAAATCCATGTGGCTCTCCGGCAGTTTTCTAATTCCAATGTATGGTCTTCCTCAATTACATAGAAAAAATAAAATGCATCCAGAATGAAAAGTAGAAAGATGTGCGCAAAGTATAAAAAGTGTGAGTGATCCATTTGGCACATATCACTATTATATAAAAATATCATACGGAGTTGCACTATGTTATTTTTTTATTTCCCTATAGTTGGATTGACCCATATTTGTATTCATGTATTTGTGGAAGATTTGAGGAGATCTTCGGGTTTAAATCCACAACTTAGAGGGAAGTTTCTGAATTTTTTATTCACTGGAGACACTTGGTGTTATATACAATATTGGTGAAATTATAATATCACAGAGTGATATGGTGAAAGAGTCTGCACTTTTCTCTATACTATGTACAGATACTCCAGTCTCTGCTGAGGAACTCTGCAGCTCCTCCAGGGTTACCGTAGGTCTCTGTGCTGCCTCTCTGATTAAAGCCCTCCTTGCCGGTCCGTTAGTTTTGGTGGGCGGCCGTCTCTTGGCAGGTTTGCTGTTGTGCCATGTTCTTTCCATTTGGTTATGATAGATTTGATGGTGCTCCTGGGGATCATCAAAGATTTGGATATTTTTTTATAACCTAACCCTGACTTGTACTTCTCAACAACATTGTCCCTTACTTGTTTGGAGAGTTCCTTGGTCTTCATGGCAGTGTTTGGTTAGTGGTGCCTCTTGCTTAGATGTGCGCCTCTGGGGCCTTTCAAAAAGGTGTGTATATGTAATGACAGATCATGTGACACTTAGATTGCACACAGGTGGACATCATTTCACTAATTATGTGACTTATGAAGGTAATTGGTTGCACCAGAGCTTTTTATGGGCTTCATAACAAAGGGGGTGAATACATACGCACATGCCAATTTTCTGTTTTCTATTTCTAAAAAATACTTTTATGTATATATTTTTCTTATTTCACTTCACCAACTCAGACTATTGTGTTCTGATCCATCCCATAAAATTCAGATTAATAAAATATTGAACTTAAGGCTGTAATATAACAAAATAGGTAAAAAGTCAAGGGGGGTGAATACTTTTGCAAGGCACTGTAATTCTGCGGTTTCTTTGTACTTAATGAGCCGGGGGGGGGGGGGGGGGGGTGTTCGGTAGTTTATTATACCAAATTCAGGGAAAGCATAAATGAAGTCTAGGAACCTGAGGAAGAGAACAGCTCTGGGGAAGGTACAATAGTGGGTTTTGTCACAATCCGGTCACGGAATTACAGACCGGTCTATCACCTAACGGTCACAGTATTACAGACCGGTCTATCGGCTAACGGTCACGGTATTACAGACCGGTCTATCAGCTAACGGTCACAGTATTACAGACCGGGCTAACGGTCACGGTATTACAGACCGGTCTATCGGCTAACGGTCACAGTATTACAGACCGGTCTATCAGCTAACGGTCACAGTATTACAGACCGGTCTATCAGCTAACGGTCACAGTATTACAGACCGGTCTATCGGCTAACGATCACGGTATTACAGACCGGTCTATCAGCTAACGGTCACAGTATTACAGACCGGTCTATCGGCTAACGGTCACAGTATTACAGACCGGTCTATCAGCTAACGGTCACAGTATTACAGACCGGTCTATCAGCTAACGGTCACAGTATTACAGACCGGTCTATCGGCTAACGATCACGGTATTACAGACCGGTCTATCAGCTAACGGTCACAGTATTACAGACCGGGCTAACGGTCACGGTATTACAGACCGGTCTATCAACTAACGGTCACAGTATTACAGACCGGGCTAACGGTCACAGTATTACAGACCGGTCTATCAACTAACGGTCACAGTATTACAGACCGGTCTATCAGCTAACGGTCACAGTATGACAGACCGGTCTATCAGCTAACGGTCACGGTATTACAGACCGGTCTATCGGCTAACGGTCACAGTATGACAGACCGGTCTATCAGCTAACGGTCACAGTATTACAGACCGGTCTATCGGCTAACGGTCACGGTATTACAGACCGGTCTATCAGCTAACGGTCACGGTATTACAGACCGGTCTATCAGCTAACGGTCACAGTATTACAGACCGGGCTAACGGTCACGGTATTACAGACCGGTCTATCAACTAACGGTCACAGTATTACAGACCGGGCTAACGGTCACAGTATTACAGACCGGTCTATCAACTAACGGTCACAGTATTACAGACCGGTCTATCAGCTAACGGTCACAGTATGACAGACCGGTCTATCAGCTAACGGTCACGGTATTACAGACCGGTCTATCGGCTAACGATCACGGTATTACAGACCGGTCTATCAGCTAACGGTCACGGTATTACAGACCGGTCTATCAGCTAACGGTCACGGTATTACAGACCGGTCTATCAGCTAACGGTCACAGTATGACAGACCGGTCTATCAGCTAACGGTCACAGTATTACAGGCCGGTCTATCAGCTAACGGTCACAGTATTACAGACCGGTCTATCAGCTAACGGTCACAGTATTACAGACCGGTCTATCGGCTAACGGTCACAGTATGACAGACCGGTCTATCAGCTAACGGTCACAGTATTACAGACCGGTCTATCAGCTAACGGTCACAGTATGACAGACCGGTCTATCAGCTAACGGTCACAGTATTACAGAACGGTCTATCGGCTAACGGTCACAGTATTACAGACCGGTCTATCGGCTAACGGTCACAGTATTACAGACCGGTCTATCGGCTAACGGTCACAGTATTACAGACCGGTCTATCGGCTAACGGTCACAGTATGACAGACCGGTCTATCAGCTAACGGTCACAGTATTACAGACCGGTCTATCAGCTAACGGTCACAGTATTACAGACCGGTCTATCAGCTAACGGTCACAGTATTACAGACCGGTCTATCAGCTAACGGTCACGGTATTACAGACCGGTCTATCAGCTAACGGTCACAGTATTACAGACCGGTCTATCGGCTAACGGTCACAGTATTACAGACCGGTCTATCGGCTAACGGTCACAGTATTACAGACCGATCTATCAGCTAACGGTCACAGTATGACAGACTGGTCTATCGGCTAACGGTCACGGTATTACAGACCGGTCTATCTGCTAACGGTCACAGTATTACAGACCGGTCTATCGGCTAATGGTCACGGTATTACAGACCGGTCTATCGGCTAACGGTCACAGTATTACAGACCGGTCTATCAGCTAACGGTCACAGTATTACAGACCGGTCTATCAGCTAACGGTCACGGTATTGCAGACCGGTCTATCGGCTAACAGTCACAGTATTACAGACCGGTCTATCAGGTAACTGTCACATGCCGTTCGGGATAGAGGGAGCTCCGTCCTAGCTGAGTTTATATTGGTACTCTGTGTCACCAACTTGACAAGTGATGGTAGAAGTGAGGTGTCTAACATGAACAAAAATAACAAATGATGTAAATTTGTTGTTTGATTTGTTTTAATACATTTCTTGTTTATTTAAATATATATTCCTTTCTTCCTGTGCATTTCTTATGGGAGTAGGGACTCATGGTATAAAAATGCTGTGTTATTAAATTTAGGTCTCTGCTTAAAGGAACACGCCACACAGAGGAACGTCTGGAGCCTGTCCTGTTTTTGATACTTTATAAAAGCTCTGATTTGAGAAGCATCTGGTTTATTCCACCATTTACTGAAAGTCCATCAGGGACGGAGAGGAGTATTTTTAAAAGCTGACGTCGGTTTTAGATATAACCCCAAACACATCATTAATAAATGCATGTTTTTTGGAGTATATCTAAGAAACAGTGATTTGTATTTATATTTTCCATTGCAGTGTCCCTTTAAATAAAATAGGAGGTGGAGAGTAGCTAAAAAGCAGATTTATTTATTTAAAAAGATTTATTCACAAAAACTGGGAATTCACCAGAAAATAAAATGCATTTTAGATCAAAGTTCTAAAAATCCTCCTTTGTTATTTTTTTGCTATTTTGGTCTAAACTTTGCCGATTTGTGTGTTTATGTCGATGTGGTTTAATGGCATGGCCCAAATCAAAGCGATTGTGTTTTATACTGTATAGGATGACTACTAATAAAATACTAACGAGTTTGAATGTCTGTGTGTTCCAGGCCCTGCCATCGTGGGGTTCGCACTCTCCTCCTTTATATACAGCACATGGAAGGGTCGGGCACTGTACCTGGACGATCTATACGTCATGCCAGCCTTTAGAGGTGAGTATAGAGCGCTATATTGTCACACAGGACTCCGTTCTAGTGCAGAGTCTTGGGGAACAGAGGACCCGCGGGTGCACTGTATGAATATCTAAACTAAACCCCCTGTTTGTGACAGGTACAGGGATTGGCTCAACGCTCTTTGTTGCGGTTGCCAAGGTAAGTGCTGCAGCTTTTATAGAACATAGTCTTTGTACTGATACCTTCCTGATCACTAGCAGATGATGGAATATCTTCAGATACTTAGTTGAACCAAATTTGCTGTCGCTGGTCCTGAGAACTTCTGGTTACTTATTGTAAGGTGCTCTTTGTAGCTTCTATTTAAAACTAAGATCTTCTATAGTAAGGTGTTCTGGTAGCTCAGCCGTGTCCTCATTTTATTAATTTATCTCTTTGTTCTTCAGTCCTGCATGGATCTTGGCTGTTACCACCTGCAGTTGTCATGCTTCGATTGGAATAGTCCAGCCATCTCTTTCTACATGTCTCGAGGGGCTCTCAATCTATCTAAGGAAGAGGGATTGCTTATGTTCCGATTCCCACCGGATGCCCTGCGACGAATCACTACAGACCCCGCAGTCCAAGGCCTGGATTCTGCCAAACCATGAATCTTTCACCATTTCCACAGCAATGAAATAGCTTTATGAAGCCTGCGCTTGTGTGAATCTGGCCAATCACAATCTGACTTTAGCAGGTGCTGTAGAAATATAATGTAGAGGAATACAGCGTGACCAACTACGTCCTCCTTGGTGAGATGCTACCAGCTGTCCTACTGCATTCTGAGCCGTGTTATAGTGTTACAATAAAATTACTTTGACCAAGCATTTATTGCGGTGACTCAGGAGTCTGTCAATGCGTTATTGATATATTGTGCTAAATGATTGTGGCAAATCCAGCCACTGTTCATTGTCCTTTATGTCTATAATGTTATGCATATGTGTATACGCCTTTAAGAACCAAGCGCATGTATTCTGTGTACAATAGTTAAGGGAAATCTTAATGTTCATATGCTGCCGGCATACGAAAACCGCCAGCATTCATGTAATCGTTTCACGAACGGTGAATTTCAACACCATTCGTGAAACGAACAATCTACCGAATGGACACCACACACAAGAGGTCGTGTGGTGCCCATTAAGGATTGCAACATTGTTGCAATCGGCAATTAAGAGGATTCAGGGTGGCCGTCGTTCGGCTACCGACCACGCGGCGGTCGGCCATCTTGGATCCTTTGTTAAGCCCAGCGGTATTTGGTCGTCGAGCGCCTGGAACTAAAATCGGCTACTCGACGGCACGAATACCGCTGGACTTCCAAGCAGTTCGGTAGCCCCGGTCCTTCGGTAATGTGTTTCTATAGAGCCATTCGGTGGTTTGAAGGCAACTTAGAAAATATGTGTATTTCGTGCGGCGTTCGGTTATTTAAGCTGGGATCTGAGCGGTACTTTCACGAAATGTGCGCTCAGACCCCAGCTATCTGCCGAACGTCCATTCGTTTAAATCAGATGAATATTGTGTAAAATATATATTTTTATGTGAAATATTGGTTCTGCTGCACGAGGGGATAATCCACTTAACTGTATGTTCTGGTGGGAGTGTCCCTCTCGTGCAGCAGTGTATTATGGGAGAAATGTCCAGGTTGCTAAGTTCCCCATGTAGTCCCCTACTGTACAAACCCTGCAATGTCAGTAGGGAAACCCCTTGCATGGGGAATTGCATAAATACTGTGACCTGTGAATAAAGCACTCAGTTGACTCCCAGCCTATGTCTCGTCTAGTTCTTGGGAGGGAAGGATTCTTACTACGCTACCTGGAATATTGTATGCTGTACCTGCCTATGCTGATTATTGCCTGTGTTCCTGTCTACCAGCGGAGATCTTGTGGATTATACTGCCTCTCCGCTACAATGATGTTTCATAAACAAATCTCTATAATGCTATAATATCACTCCATTACTAAATGTCTTTACATACTATGTATATTCAGACTGTGTATTCAGACTGTGTATATACGAGCTGTGTATATTGGGGCTGTGTATATGGGGGCAGCAAAGTATAATCTGATATTGGTACAATTTATCTTTCTCTGATATTAATTTAAAACACTCATTTGCGTAAGTAAAAAAACAACAAAACGACGAATTAATCTAATCTATAGTGTGGTATCTCAAATTATACTAAGCTCTGTGTGTATTACTAGACTTTAGGTGTAGTTCTCTAGTTGACCAGCAGAGGGTGATGCTGTCTAACCTTGAACAGAGATGGAAATCACAGATAGTTTTGTATCCCTTATTCATGATTTATTTCATATTTAATTAATTATATCTGACCCTTTATTACTATATTTATTGTTCTATTTATTCTGATTTTGGAATTTAGATGTGTTCTACCTTTCCTGCCAAATAGGGGTGACTGTCGGGAGGATGGGGCGTTATTCTATGATTATTTCACCAAGGGGGCAAATAGCATGCCAACGAGAGAGGGGTTAATGGTTCCCTTTTATGTATTTATTTTGTCATTTAAACTATACCGGCTGTATCATATTTGGTTTCTCAAGTGTTTCATGGAGTTTTTTTCCATGTTATATAATGACATGTTTGGAAGCCATTTAATTTTGAAGATGAGAAAGTTGTGAAAGAGCTCAGCGATTGCTAATAGGAGGATTGGGTAACTCTCTGGTGGGAGAGTAGGATCTGGGGATTGGGTAACTCTCTGGTGGAAGAGTAGGATCTGGGGATTGGGTAACTCTCTGGTGGGAGAGTAGGATTTGGGGATTGGGTAACTCTCTGGTGGGAGAGTAGGATCTGGGGATTGGGTAACTCTCTGGTGGGAGAGTAGGATCTGGGGATTGGGTAACTCTCTGGTGGGAGAGTAGGATCTGGGGATTGGGTAACTCTCTGCTGGGAGAGTAGGATCTGGGGATTGGGTAACTCTCTGGTGGGAGAGTAGGATCTGGGGATTGGGTAACTCTCAGGTGGGAGAGTAGGATCTGGGGATTGGATAACTCTCTGGTGGGAGAGTAGGATTTGGGGATTGGGTAACTCTCTGGTGGTCGAGTAGGATCTGGGGATTGGGTAACTCTCTGGTGGGAGAGTAGGATCTGGGGATTGGGTAACTCTCTGGTGGGAGAGTAGGATCTGGGGATTGGGTAACTCTCTGGTGGGAGAGTAGGATCTGGGGATTGGGTAACTCTCTGGTGGGAGAGTAGGATCTGGGGATTGGGTAACTCTCTGGTGGGAGAGTAGGATCTGGGGATTGGGTAACTCTCAGGTGGGAGAGTAGGATCTGGGGATTGGGTAACTCTCTGGTGGGAGAGTAGGATCTGGGGATTGGGTAACTCTCTGGTGGGAGAGTAGGATCTGGGGATTGGGTAACTCTCTGGTGGGAGAGTAGGATCTGGGGATTGGGTAACTCTCTGGTGGGAGAGTAGGATCTGGGGATTGGGTAACTCTCTGGTGGGAGAGTGGGATCTGGGGATTGGGTAACTCTCTGGTGGGAGAGTGGGATCTGGGGATTGGGTAACTCTCTGGTGGGAGAGTAGGATCTGGGGATTGGGTAACTCTCTGGTGGGAGAGTAGGATCTGGGGATTGGGTAAATCTCTGGTTGGAGAGTAGGATCTGGGGATTGGGTAACTCTCTGGTGGGAGAGTAGGATTTGGGGATTGGGCAATTCTCTGGTGGGAGAGTAGTATTTGGGGATTGGGTAACTCTCTGGTGGGAGAGTAGGATCTGGGGATTGGGTAACTCTGGTGGGAGAGGATTTGAGGTAACTGGTGGGAGAGTAGGACTTGGGGATTGGGTAATTCTCTGGTGGGAGAGTAGAATTTGGGGATAGGGTAACTTTGTTGAAAGAGTAGGATCTGGGGATTGGGAAACTCTCTGGTGGGATAGTAGGATTTGAGGATTCGGTAATTAATATCCGTTACAAATAAGACCAGCTCCTTACTTTTACATTATCAGTTGGTACATAGTCTTGGTTGGGAACAACAAGGTTAGACAGCATCACCCTCTGCGAAAGTTCAGATTGGGAGAAAGAGAGGAGGAGGAGGAGAAGAGTTGGAAGCAGGGGGAGGTCGTCGCAAGGAGCTAGTGGCACAGTCAGACAGCATGCATCGGCACCCGGGGTCAGCCCGACAGCACGCCAATCAACGCATGCTGTGTCCACCACCAGAATGACGTCATTGCAGAGCTCAGCAGTGTGGCATTTTTTTTTGTGTGTCTGCCTCTGACAACAGCGATGCCTTTTGCAACCTGTGCCAAAAGAAACTGAGTCGTGGGAAGTCCAACACCCACCTAGGTACAACTGCTTTGCGTAGGCACATGATCGCACATCACAAACGCCTATGGGATCAACACATGAGTACAAGCAGCACGCAAACTCTAAGCTGCCATCCTCCTCCTGGTCCAGTGTCTTCAGCTACGTCAACCACTGCTGTCCTCCTTGCCCCCTCTCAACCATCCGCCACCCGTCTCCCGCCTTGAGCAGTTCCCGCTCATCTGCCCACAGTCATGTGTCTGTCAAGGACATGTTTGAGCGTAGGAAGCCAATGTCAGAAAGTCACCCCCTTGCCCAGCGTCTGACAGCTGGCTTGTCCAAACTATTAGCCCGCCAGCTTTTACCATACAAGCTGGTGGAGTCTGAGGCGTTCAAAAAATTTGTAGCTATTGGGACACCGCAGTGGAAGGTACCCGGACGAAATTTATTTTCACAAAAGGCAATCCCCAACCTGTACTCGATTGTGCAAAAGGAAGTAATGGCATGTCTGGCACACAGTGTTGGGGCAAGGGTCCATCTGACCACTGATACCTGGTCTGCAAAGCATGGTCAGGGCAGGTATATCACCTACACTGCGCATTGGGTATACCTGCTGACGGCTGCCAAGCATGGAATGCTTGGCTCTACAGAGGAGTTGGTGACACCGCCACGACTTGCAGGCAGGCCTGCTGCCACCTCCTCTACTCTTCCATAACCTCCTCGGCTGAGTCCTCTTCTGCTGCTGCGTCTTGCTCCACATCAACGGCACCCCCCCCCCCCAGCTCCCCATCCCGGATACGGCAGTGTCACGCCGTCTTGGGTTTGACTTGCTTGAAAGCAGAGAGTCACACCGGACAAGCACTCCTGTCCGCCCTGAACGCACAGGTGGAAGAGTGTCTGACTCCGCAGCAACTGGATATCGGCAAAGTGGTTTGTGACAACGGAAAAAATTTGTTAGCGGCATTGAAGTTGGGCAAGTTGACACATGTGCCGTGCATGGCACATGTGTGTAATCTGATCGTACAACGCTTTGTGCATAGGTACACAGGCTTACAGGACGTCCTGAAGCAGGCCAGGAAGGTGTGTGGCCATTTCAGGCGTTCCTACACGGCCATGGCGCACTTTGCCGATATCCAGCGGCGAAACAACATGCCAGTGAGGCACTTGATTTGCGACAGCCCGACACGTTGGAATTCAACACTCCTAATGCACGACTGCCTGCTCCAACAATAAAAAGCTGTTAATGAATATTTGTATGACAGGGGTGCTAGGACAGCCTCTGGGGAGCTGGGAATTTTTTTGCCACGTTACTGGACGCTCATGCGCAATGCCTGTAGGCTCATGCGTCCTTTTGAGGAGGTGACAAACCTAGTCAGTCGCACCGAAGGCACCATCAGCGACATCATACCATTTGTTTTCTTCCTGGAGCGTGCCCTTCGAAGAGTGCTGGATCAGGCCGTAGATGAGCGTGAAGAGGAAGAGTTGTGGTCAACATCACCACCAGAAACAGCCTTATCAGCATCGCTTGCTGGATCTGCGGCAACGCTGAAAGAAGATTGTGAGGAAGAGGAGTCAGAGGAGGAATGTGGCTTTGAGGAGGAGGAGGAAGACCAACCACAACAGGCATCCCAGGGTGCTCGTTGTCACCTATCTGGTACCCGTGGTGTTGTACGTGGCTGGGGGGAAGAACATACCTTCATTGACATCACTGAGGAGGAGGAACTGGAAATGAGTAGCTCGGCATCCAACCTTGTGCAAATGGGGTCTTTCATGCTGTCGTGCCTGTTAAGGGACCCTCGTATAAAAAGGCTGAAGGAGAACGACCTGTACTGGGTGTCCACGCTACTAGACCCCCGGTATAAGCAGAAAGTGGCGGAAATGTTACCGAATTACAACAAGTCGGAAAGGATGCAGCATTTGCAAAATAAATTAAAAAGTATGCTTTACACAGCGTATAAGGGTGATGTCACAGCACAACGGGAATCTAACAGGGGAAGAGGTGGAAGTCATCCTCCTCCCACGACCACGCCGGCAAGGACAGGACGCTTTAAAGACGTGTTGTTGATGGAGGACATGCAGAGCTTTTTAAGTCCTACGCATCGCCACAGCCCTTCGGGATCCACCCTCAGAGAACGAGTCGACCGACAGGTAGCAGACTACCTCGCCTTAACTGCAGATATCGTCACTCTGAGGAGCGATGAACCCCTTGACTACTGGGTGTGCAGGCTTGACCTGTGGCCTGAGCTATCCCAATTTGCGATAGAACTTCTGGCCTGCCCCGCTTCAAGTGTCCTGTCAGAAAGGACCTTCAGTGCAGCAGGAGGTATTGTCACTGAGAAGAGAAGGTCAAAAAAAGTCTAGATTACCTCACCTTTATTAAGATGAATGAGGGATGGATCCCGAAGGGACTGACACTGGGCGATACATTCGACTAAAAAAGGCCTGATGAAAGGCCTTGGGCTAAAAATGGTCCACACGCTGCTGTATTTTAGCTCTGACTTGCGTGACTTATCCGCCACCAACTAGGGTTCAAGCCGCAATGTTTTGGGGCACTTTCTGCCTGGGAAACAAACATCAATTTTTATGGCCGCTGCTACAGCAGCGGCTGCAACAATACCTAATTTTTCAGGCATGTGTACATGCCTAATTTTTCGGCCCTCTGGTCCTGCACTGTGGCTTCAAAAACCAAACCAAAAAAAAAGGCACATAGTGACCCTATGTAGGGGGAACAGTCTCTATTCTGCTCTTTGTCAGTGTGTATCAGGGGCTTTGAGGACAGGTGTCAATCCATATCTGCCAAGTGACCCTATGTAGGGGGAACAGTCTCTATTCTGCTCTTTGTCAGTGTGTATCATGGTCTCTGAGGACAGGTGTCAATCCATACCTGCCAAGTGACCCTATGTAGGGGGAACAGTCTCTATTCTGCTCTTTGTCAGTGTGTATCAGGGGCTTTGAGGACAGGTGTCAATCCATATCTGTCAAGTGATCCTATGTAGGGGGAACAGTCTCTATTCTGCTCTTTGTCAGTGTGTATCATGGTCTCTGAGGACAGGTGTCAATCCAAGTGACCCTATGTAGGGGGAACAGTCTCTATTCTGCTCTGTGTCAATGTGTATCATGGTCTCTGAGGACAGGTGTTAATCCATATCTGCCAAGTGACCCTATGTAGGGGGAACAGTCTCTATCCTGCTCTGTTTCAGTGTGTATCATGGTCTCTGAGGAAAGGTGTCAATCCATACCTGCCAAGTGACCCTATGTAGGGGGAACAGTCTCTATTCTGCTCTGTGTCAATGTGTATCATGGTCTCTGAGGACAGGTGTGTTACGGTACCCTCAGCATGAAATGTACAAACCGCCGTTTAGTGAATGTTCCCCGTTCACAATGGTGTAGACTGTATGCGTACTCACTACAATCATGCGAACCATAAGTAAGGGAACCTTCCAAACTCCCGAACGGTCTCCATACGGTCACTTTCCTCCTCGAGCACTAAGCTCACGAACCGGCAGCATCAGCCGAACGCCAATAGCTCCCAAGCGGCAAATAATCCCAATAAGCAGTCTCTAGTCGCTGGTAATATAATCCCCCCAATAACGAGACCAAGCTCCGCATTGAGGGTAAAACACAAACTGGGTTTACTGTGGGCTACCCGCCCGTATTTATGCAGGTCTCCCACTTGGTGGACACTCTCCTAGGGGACCAAATGGGAGACTGAAATAGCAGAAGGACATATGACATTTCAGGACATACAGTCACACAATATTCCCAGCATACATCACAGTTTCCTCCCCTCTGCTTGGGAGATAATTGGGAAGTAATTCAATTATCTCCCAAAGCAGAGGCAAATTGCCATTTTAAATATAAACCATAAAATACATAAAAATGCATAACTTTATAATTGCCGATTATTTCTCATTCGTGTAACACATCCCCAGATAGCCTGGATCTGAGTGCATATTATTGACGAATAGCGCTCAGATCCCATACGCATAGTTCGATCGCCATGGAGTCAAAGTCTGTTACAGTTCTTCGGTATGCGATTGACTCCATGGGGTTATCTGGGGTAAGTCCATTTGGTTCTTTAAATCTCACGAACGGCCGGTCTTCGTACACTTCAGTCGAATGGGGAGGGAGGTCGATGGCTTCAGCGGTGTTCGGTTGAAAAAGTGTCCGTTTTCAGTTCCATGAGTTTAGTACCGAACACCTTTCGCATGGTTTAAAATGGCCGCCGCCTCGTGGTCGACATACGAACGACGACCACCCTGTATTCGGTTTTAATTGAGAAGTGTCTGTGGTTAACCGCAACGTTCTAATTGGGATCAATAGGTTAACCAGCAGCACACTTCTCTTCTGGGTGGCCGTCCGTTCGGCAGTTTTGTTCGTGAACAAAGTCAATTCCCTTAGATCCAGGCATAAGAAATAGGCGAGTTCGTGAAACAAGCAAACAGACGAATCCAGTAATTTTAGTCCATACAGATGGGTCTGTCACAAGGTGTTAATCCATATCTGCCAAGTGACCCTATGTAGGGGGAACAGTCTCTATTCTGCTCTGTGTCAGTGTGTATCATGGTCTCTGAGGACAGGTGTCAATCCATATCTGCCAAGTGACCCTATGTAGGGGGAACAGTCTCTATTCTGCTCTGTGTCATTGTGTATCATGGTCTCTGAGGACAGGTGTCAATCCATATCTGCCAAGTGACCCTATGTAGGGGGAACAGTCCCTATTCTGCTCTGTGTCAGTGTGTATCAGGGCCCCTGAGGACAGGTGTCAATCCATATCTGCCAAGTGACCCTATGTAGGGGGAACAGTCTCTATTCTGCTCTGTGTCATTGTGTATCATGGTCTCTGAGGACAGGTGTCAATCCATATCTGCCAAGTGACCCTATGTAGGGGGAACAGTCCCTATTCTGCTCTGTGTCAGTGTGTATCATGGTCTCTGAGGACAGGTGTCAATCCATACCCAGGCTCTATAGCATGGAATATCCTACTCATTTAGTGTTAGCCAGGCTCTATAGCATAGAATATCCGACTCATTTAATGTTACCTGGGCTCTATAGCATGGAATATCCGACTCATTTAGTGTTAGCCAGTGTCAGGATTCACACCGAGACCTCCAGACTGCCAGACGGGGTCGCCCCTTTATTGCCCGAAGAGGGATTTGAACCTGTATACTTGGCAGTTCTGAACCTGCTCTTTAACCTCTGAGCCATTTCAGGACTTGGGATAACTCCTGTTTTATCTTGTATTGCCTGCAGCACTAAGGGGCTGGACTTCACCTGGCTCAGACCTGTCGATCACTCTCCAGCTGAACCTGATATACTAATCATCAAGGTATAAGACACTGCTCCTCCCTAAGGGCAGTGTCAGTTCAATGACTCTGGTTAGAGAGTTGCTACTCCACGTGCTAAGTATTCTCCTGACCTTGGATTGTGACTCGTATCTCCTGAATTCTGGCATCCTTTGACCTTGGCTTGTTACTCGTATCCCCTGATTTCCGGCACCCTCTGACCATTGGCTTACCTACGACTATTCTCCTGGATTTCCTTGTCTGTACTACGACTACAAGCATTTACCTGCACAGCCCCCGTGCACAGATTCACAGGCCAGGTGAGTTCTACCTTGACCACCTCGGCCTGTGTCTAAATGCAAGGGTGAGCTTTTATCTCTGCATGTTGGACTCCCAGCAAGGTAAGCCTGACATATTGAACTGACCGTTATGGAGTCCACAGAGATAATGCTCACCTCCCTTGCTCAGCAAGTGTCCAGCCTGACCCAGACTGTTTCGGAACTGCAGCAAGAACTTTTATCTCTTAAAGGCACAGTACGCCCAGTTCCAGAACCGTTTGTTGTGATGCCTGACCGCTTTGATGGTTCCCGTACCTCCTTCACAGCATTCAGACTGGATTGTGAACTTCTTTTTGCTCTCAAGCCTAAAACTTACAACAGTGACTTTGTCAAGGTCCGTTCGGCCATCAACTTACTTGTCGGACGGATCAAGGAGTGGGCATACCGGAAGCTACAGGAGAAAAACACTGTCTTGGACAGTTGGGAGTCATTTATGTCCGCAATGGACTCTCAGAGCTCTACCTCCAGGAAAGCTACTCCCAAGCCTGCTCCATCTAACCGCAGATCGCTGTTACCTAAAGAAAAGGACTCCTACCAAGTCCCCATAAGGTCACAACGCAAACCCTCCTCCAGTAAACCTCCTTGTACCCCTGTTTTCCCTCAAGCTAGCTATGAAACTCCAATGGACATGGAGGAACCGCCTTGTGACCCTGGTTTTCCTCTAGCTAGCTGTGAATCTCCAGTGGACAGGGAGGAACCCATGGAAATAGGCTTCGTCCGCTCTAAAACAAGACTGCCATCTAGAGAAAGAGATCGAAGGAGGGCGCGTTGTCTCTGTTTTTATTGTGGTGAAGAAGGGCACTTTATCTCTCACTGCCCTATTCGCCCAACTCGGCCTGAACCTCTTCAAGTGGGTACAATTCAGCTGCACCCTGTTATTCCGGCAACACGGCCTAAAAAATGTCAAAGGTGCTGTCGGATATTTCCACGTTCCGTGATGCAGAAGAGTACCCAGACTACGATGGCTGCTGATGCCAGTGGATCTCAAGACCACAAGAAATCACCACTTCCAGAAAACTCACCTATGGGTAATAGTTCAGATAATATGGTTCGTGGGACTAAGTTTATTTCCGCCTGCACCAGGTCTCTGAATGGCCCAGACCTTTCTCCACCAGTACCCGACACTGATACCCCAAAGTATCGGGGGACTGAGGGACTCCGCTCTGGATACTTTGATTACAAGGACTTCCTCAGTGATACGGAGTCCGAAGACGAGGAATACAGTTCCCAAAAGAAACCTGTTCACGCCCAGAGTGCGTTCTTAAGGGGAGGGTACTGTCAGGATTCACACCGAGACCTCCAGACTGCCAGACTGGGTCGCCCCTTTATTGCCCGAAGAGGGATTTGAACCTGTATACTTGGCAGTTCTGAACCTGCTCTTTAACCTCTGAGCCATTTCAGGACTTGGGATAACTCCTGTTTTATCTTGTATTGCCTGCAGCACTAAGGGGCTGGACTTCACCTGGCTCAGACCTGTCGATCACTCTCCAGCTGAACCTGATATACTAATCATCAAGGTATAAGACACTGCTCCTCCCTAAGGGCAGTGTCAGTTCAATGACTCTGGTTAGAGAGTTGCTACTCCACGTGCTAAGTATTCTCCTGACCTTGGATTGTGACTCGTATCTCCTGAATTCTGGCATCCTTTGACCTTGGCTTGTTACTCGTATCCCCTGATTTCCGGCACCCTCTGACCATTGGCTTACCTACGACTATTCTCCTGGATTTCCTTGTCTGTACTACGACTACAAGCATTTACCTGCACAGCCCCCGTGCACAGATTCACAGGCCAGGTGAGTTCTACCTTGACCACCTCGGCCTGTGTCTAAATGCAAGGGTGAGCTTTTATCTCTGCATGTTGGACTCCCAGCAAGGTAAGCCTGACAGCCAGGCTCTATAGCATGGAATATCCGACTCATTTAATGTTAGCCAGGCTCTATAGCATGGAATATCCGACTCATTTAATGTTACCCAGGCTCTATAGCATGGAATATCCGACTCCTTTAATGTTACCCAGGCTCTATAGCATGGAATATCCGACTCATTTAATGTTACCCAGGCTCTATAGCATGGAATATCCGACTCATTTAATGTTACCCGGGCTCTATAGCATGGAATATCCGACTCATTTAGTGTTAGCCAGGCTCTATAGCATGGAATATCCGACTCATTTAGTGTTAGCCAGGCTCTATATCATGGAATATCCGACTCATTTAATGTTACCCAGGCTCTATAGCATGGAATATCCGACTCATTTAATGTTACCCAGGCTCTATAGCATGGAATATCCGACTCATTTAATGTTACCCAGGCTCTATAGCATGGAATATCCGACTCATTTAGTGTTAGCCAGGCTCTATAGCATGGAATATCCGACTCATTTAATGTTACCCGGGCTCTATAGCATGGAATATCCGACTCATTTAATGTTACCCAGGCTCTATAGCATGGAATACCCGACTCATTTAATGTTACCCAGGCTCTATAGCATGGAATATCCGACTCATTTAATGTTACCCAGGCTCTATAGCATGGAATATCCGACTCATTTAAGGTTACCCAGTCTCTATAGCATGGAATATCCGACTCATTTAATGTTACCCAGGCTCTATAGCATGGAATACCCGACTCATTTAATGTTACCCGGGCTCTATAGCATGGAATATCCGACTCATTTAATGTTACCCAGGCTCTATAGCATGGAATATCCGACTCATTTAAGGTTACCCAGTCTCTATAGCATGGAATATCCGACTCATTTAATGTTACCCAGGCTCTATAGCATGGAATACCCGACTCATTTAATGTTACCCGGGCTCTATAGCATGGAATATCCGACTCATTTAATGTTACCCAGGCTCTATAGCATGGAATATCCGACTCATTTAATGTTACCCGGGCTCTATAGCATGTTATATCCGACTCATTTAATGTTACCCAGGCTCTATAGCATGGAATATCCGACTCATTTAATGTTACCCAGGCTCTATAGCATGGAATATCCGACTCATTTAATGTTACCCAGGCTCTATAGCATGGAATACCCGACTCATTTAATGTTACCCGGGCTCTATAGCATGGAATATCCGACTCATTTAATGTTACCCAGGCTCTATAGCATGGAATATCCGACTCATTTAATGTTACCCGGGCTCTATAGCATGGAATATCCGACTCATTTAATGTTACCCAGGTTCTATAGCATGGAATATCCGACTCATTTAATGTTACCCAGGCTCTATAGCATGGAATACCCGACTCATTTAATGTTACCCGGGCTCTATAGCATGGAATATCCGACTCATTTAATGTAACCCAGGCTCTATAGCATGGAATATCCGACTCATTTAATGTTAGCCAGGCTCTATAGCATGGAATATCCGACTCATTTAATGTTACCCAGGCTCTATAGAATGGAATATCCGACTCATTTAATGTTACCCAGGCTCTATAGCATGGAATACCCGACTCATTTAATGTTACCCAGGCTCTATAGCATGGAATACCCGACTCATTTAATGTTACCCAGGCTCTATAGCATGGAATATCCGACTCATTTAATGTTACCCAGGCTCTATAGCATGGAATATCCGACTCATTTAATGTTACCCAGGTTCTATAGCATGGAATATCCGACTCATTTAATGTTACCCAGGCTCTATAGCATGGAATATCCGACTCATTTAATGTTACCCAGGCTCTATAGCATGGAATACCCTACTGATTTAGTGTTACCCAGGTTCTATAGCATGGAATATCAGACTAATTTAATGTTACCCAGGCTCTATAGCATGGAATATCCTACGCATTTAATGTTACCCATGCTCTATAGCATTGAATATCCGACTCATTTAATGATACCCAGGCTCTATAGCATGGAATATCCGACTCATTTAATGTTACCCGGGCTCTATAGCATGGAATATCCGACTCATTTAATGTTACCCAGGCTCTATAGCATGGAATATCCGACTCATTTAATGTTACCCAGGCTCTATAGCATGGAATATCCTACTCATTTAAGGTTACCCAGGCTCTATAGCATGGAATATCCGACTCATTTAATGTTACCCGGGCTCTATAGCATGGAATATCCTATTCATTTAGTGTTACCCAGGCTCTATAGCATGGAATATCCGACTCATTTAATGTTACCCAGGCTCTATAGCATGGAATATCCGACTCATTTAGTGTTACCCAGGCTCTATAGCATGGAATACCCTACTCATTTAATGTTACCCAGGCTCTATAGCATGGAATACCCGACTCATTTAATGTTACCCGGGCTCTATAGCATGGAATATCCGACTCATTTAATGTTACCCGGGCTCTATAGCATGGAATATCCGACTCATTTAATGTTACCCAGGCTCTATAGCATGGAATATCCGACTCATTTAATGTTACCCAGGCTCTATAGCATGGAATATCCGACTCATTTAATGTTACCTGGGCTCTATAGCATGGAATATCCGACTCATTTAATGTTACCCAGGCTCTATAGCATGGAATATTCGACTCATTTAATGTTACCTGGGCTCTATAGCATGGAATATCCGACTCATTTAATGTTACCCGGGCTCTATAGCATGGAATATCCGACTCATTTAGTGTTAGCCAGGCTCTATAGCATGGAATATCCGACTCATTTAATGTTACCCGGGCTCTATAGCATGGAATATCCGACTCATTTAATGTTACCCAGGCTCTATAGCATGGACTATCAGACTAATTTAATGTTACCCAGGCTCTATAGCATGGAATATCCGACTCATTTAATGTTACCTGGGCTCTATAGCATGGAATATCTGACTCATTTAATGTTACCCAGGCTCTATAGCATGGAATATCCGACTCATTTAATGTTACCCGGGCTCTATAGCATGGAATATCCTACTTATTTTTGTGTTACCCAGGCTCTATAGCATGGAATATCCGACTCATTTAATGTTACCCAGGCTCTATAGCATGGAATATCCTACTCATTTAATGTTACCCGGGCTCTATAGCATGGAGTACCCGACTCATTTAATGTTACCCGGGCTCTATAGCATGGAATATCCTACTCATTTAGTGTTACCCAGGCTCTATAGCATGGAATATCCTACTCATTTAATGTTACCCAGGCTCTATAGCATGGAATATCCGACTCATTTAATGTTACCCGGGCTCTATAGCATGGAATATCCGACTCATTTAATGTTACCCAGGCTCTATAGCATTGAATATCCGACTCATTTAATGTTACCCGGGCTCTATAGCATTGAATATCCGACTCATTTAATGATACCCAGGCTCTATAGCATGGAATATCCGACTCATTTAATGTTACCCAGGCTCTATAGCATGGAATATCCGACTCATTTAATGTTACCCAGGCTCTATAGCATGGAATATCCTACTCATTTAATGTTACCCAGGCTCTATAGCATGGAATATCCGACTCATTTGGTGTTAGCCAGGCTCTATAGCATGGAATATCCGACTCATTTAATGTTACCCAGGCTCTATAGCATGGAATATCCGACTCATTTAAGGTTACCCAGTCTCTATAGCATGGAATATCCAACTCATTTAATGTTACCCAGGCTCTATAGCATGGAATATCCGACTCATTTAATGTTACCCAGGCTCTATAGCATGGAATATCCGACTCATTTAATGTTACCCAGGCTCTATAGCATGGAATATCCGACTCATTTAATGTTACCCGGGCTCTATAGCATGGAATATCCGACTCATTTAATGTTACCCAGGCTCTATAGCATGGAATATCCGACTCATTTAATGTTACCCAGGCTCTATAGCATGGAATATCCGACTCATTTAATGTTACCCGGGCTCTATAGCATGGAATATCCGACTCATTTAATGTTACCCAGGCTCTATAGCATTGAATATCCTACTCATTTAATGTTACCCGGGCTCTATAGCATGGAATAACCGACTCATTTAATGTTACCCGGGCTCTATAGCATGGAATATCCTACTCATTTAATGTTACCCGGGCTCTATAGCATGGAATAACCGACTCATTTAATGTTACCCAGGCTCTATAGCATTGAATATCCTACTCATTTAATGTTACCCGGGCTCTATAGCATGGAATAACCGACTCATTTAATGTTACCCAGGCTCTATAGCATTGAATATCCTACTCATTTAATGTTACCCGGGCTCTATAGCATGGAATAACCGACTCATTTAATGTTACCCGGGCTCTATAGCATGGAATATCCTACTCATTTAATGTTACCTGGGCTCTATAGCATGGAATAACCGACTCATTTAATGTTACCCTGGCTCTATAGCATGGAATATCCTACTCATTTAATGTTACCCGGGCTCTATAGCATGGAATAACCGACTCATTTAATGTTACCCGGGCTCTATAGCATGGAATATCCGACTCATTTAGTGTTAGCCAGGCTCTATAGCATGGAATATCCGACTCATTTAATGTTACCCAGGCTCTATAGCATGGAATATCCGACTCATTTAATGTTACCCAGGCTCTATAGCATTGAATATCCTACTCATTTAATGTTACCCGGGCTCTATAGCATGGAATAACCGACTCATTTAATGTTACCCGGGCTCTATAGCATGGAATATCCTACTCATTTAATGTTACCCGGGCTCTATAGCATGGAATAACCGACTCATTTAATGTTACCCAGGCTCTATAGCATTGAATATCCTACTCATTTAATGTTACCCGGGCTCTATAGCATGGAATAACCGACTCATTTAATGTTACCCGGGCTCTATAGCATGGAATATCCTACTCATTTAATGTTACCCGGGCTCTATAGCATGGAATAACCGACTCATTTAATGTTACCCGGGCTCTATAGCATGGAATATCCGACTCATTTAGTGTTAGCCAGGCTCTATAGCATGGAATATCCGACTCATTTAATGTTACCCGGGCTCTATAGCATGGAATATCCGACTCATTTAATGTTACCCAGTCTCTATAGCATGGAATATCCGACTCATTTAATGTTACCCAGGCTCTATAGCATTGAATATCCGACTCATTTAATGTTACCCAGGCTCTATAGAATGGACTGTCCTACTGATTTAGTGTTACCCAGGCTCTATAGCATGGAATATCCGACTCATTTAATGTTACCCAGGCTCTATAGCAGACTCATTTATTATGCACTACTCCTAGCATTAACTGCCTTGCCCCATGCCAAATTTCACTCAACACGTCATATTCTTCATGAATTCGATTTGTAATGTTGTCATGTTACATATTGGGACATTGTGGTAGGAAAAGTTGCCATTATAATCGGCATTTCATAAGTGTGTCCATGTAAAACAAACCTCCAGGATACAATAAATACATGTTAATTGTAAAGGAGCTTGGTATTCATCCTGACTATCTCACCGTAAATCTCCCTCCTATCATTACAGGATGTTCAGAGTAGTTATAGCAGTTCACCCAAACATCAGTCGTGACTTGATGAAGGGGGAAATCTAGTGTTTATATCCTTTATTGCCATACCCTAGTTGAGATTTAGCAAGTGTAAAGCAAGCACTGATTTACTAACACAACACACACATATGTATACTGTTGGCAATGTATATTCACCCTGCAGGGGGTGATTACCAAACAAAGAACAATTCTCTTCCCAGTGCCACCAAGTCTGGGCTGATAATTGTTAATTAGATCAGTTCAGGCTTATGACATTACCTACATGCAGTGTACTCTGCCAATAGGGGTGTTAGTGAATCTGAGCCGCCAAACTTTATTTTCCAAACATCGAAACCCCAGAGAAATCACACACTAACCTATGCACTGCCCAAAGAGAGACAGGACCAGAGGTACCATGCACAAGTATTTTAAAGTTTGACGGTATTAAGGCCATGCTCTGATCTGAGCGAAAAAAAAGTCGCAAGAGTACACTGAGGATGGACAGCAGCTGAAATAGCCTGCCCTTCAGTGGGTCCCCGCTCAGAACTCAAGCTGGTTTTAGCTCATCTTGTGCCATTACAGAGAGAACATCTCTGAAGCAAATCAGACTGATCCCACCCATACGGGCAGTCCAGATCCGAAATGCCAGCAAGTTCTCTCTGCACGAGAGATACAGCAACCCCAGACGATCGTTTCAACCTTGTTAGGCATCATCAGTGAGGCATAGCTGATATCTCTCTAGGCACCGTGAGCAAGGGGTCCACGTCTGGATTACCCTTTAATATTGTGGAGAGCGAAAAAAAAGTCTGAAGAGTACACTGAGGACGGACAGCAGCTGAAATAGCCTGCCCTTCAGTGGGTCCCCGCTCAGAACTCAAGCTGGTTTTAGCTCATCTTGTGCCATTACAGAGAGAACATCTCTGAAACAAATCAGACTGATCCCACCCATAAGTTTAAAGGGATAATCCAGACGTGGACCCCTTGCTCACGGTGCCTAGGGAGATATCAGCTATGCCTCACTGATGATGCCTAACAAGGCTGAAACGATCGTCTGGGGTTGCTGTGTCTCTCGTGCAGAGGGAACTTGCTGGCATTTCGGATCTGGACTGCCCGTATGGGTGGGACCAGTCTGATATGTTTCAGAGAAGTTCTCTCTGTAATGGCACATGATGAGCAAAAAACAGCTTGAGAAATGAGCGGGGACCAACCGAAGGGCACGCTATTTCAGCTGCTGCCCGTTCTCAGTATTCTCTTGCGACCCATTTTTTACTCATGCTCTGATCTGGCACAGAACTCCATACAGTTTTGCAGTTGCTCCCAGTCAGATTTGAAGTATGTAGAAGCCCCCAGGATGGCACCCCAACTATAGGGTATCTCCAGTTGCCTCTTCACCTCCCTGACATACTCTCCAAAGAGTGCTCTGAGAATCTGCACCCAAGCAAAAGCTTTTTGAAGTTTCACCAAGTCTCGGCTATTCTCCATTTCAGCGAGGAGTTCTTGGAGCTCTGTGGAGAGGAGACCTAGCAAGTCCTGAGCATCTTCCTATGTCTCATTACCTCCTCAACAACCTCTCCAAATAGCACCATGATGGTCTTTGTGAAACTGAGCAACACCCGATCAGGTTCACTGATTATCAGTACAGGTTCCATTTGGTTAGTAGTTCCACACCGATCCAGGATATCTCCAAGTCAGGCGCTCGATACAAGAATGAGTCCAGGCTATTCCCACAGTTCGACCAGCTGCAGCTGCAGATAAAGCACCCAGTGCCCTCCATAACCTACAGTGACAAAATCCCTCTTATTCTTTTTAGAGTGTTCTTGGACAAAGTCTATAGTCTGTTAGGAGGCTCCAGACCCCTTTATGAGCCCCAGGAATAGAGGCATCCATTACAATTATAAAAAACAAAAGCACAACACTATCATGAGACGGATCTTTCAGAACTGTCTGCAGATGGTATATGGGTTTATTCACCATAAAGCATGTTGTAATGTACAACAGCTATGTTAGAAAGGCATATCAAAATAAGCTTGGTTTCTGTTGTGGTGATTGCAACATTTATTTTGAGGAATCTAATTCTAACCACAGAACCAAACAAGTTCACCAACTTTTATCTCACCCATATGCAAACGAGGGATTAAAATTACCAAAAGGAAGCTACACATCCCATCTCCTATCCCTTTTATTCCTGAGGATGGGGCAGTAATGACCTACCAGATGGGCCTCAGATCTCCTGAGGGTGGTCTCCATTCGGCAGTTTGTTCGTTTCACGAACAGAGATGGAAATCACTGTTCGTGGAACGATTACCTGAATGCCGACGGGTTTTTATGCCGCCAGCATACGAACGCTATGAACCTGCAATACATTACACCCGCGTACCCTTGGTTCTTAAAGTGGTACGTACATGTTAAAGGAAAAAACTGTTTTAAAAATGGCTGCTGCCACACAAAGTGTAAAAGACTAATCCAAAGTAAAAGTATTTAAAAGGTATCCTAAAATAAAGTGTCCAAATAAAGTGTCAAATGGCATACACAGACTGGGAATACGAGTTTCTGGGCAGTATGACCCCAAGTTTATTTTATTTTAGTCAGTTGAAGTGTACTAAGGAATACGGATTGGTCAGAACATTAGGACAATCCTGCTTTTAAGATGTATTACATTAATAAGTCATCACAATTAAGGTCTAATGAAGAGAGTGATGCTAATGCATTTAAATTATTCTTTCCAAGTTATTTTAAAGTAAACTATGTTTCTATTGAATAAAAAGTTTGTTACTTCAAGGTGAAAATTATAATGATGTAAACAAAAACAAATCTATGATAGAAAGATTTCTGGGTGGAGAATTTCTAGGACAATAAGTATTGTCAACACCATGAACATTATTTGAAGAATTATTATAGAACTTCATGGTTGATAACAACTAGTGATGTCGCGAACACGAATTTTTCGGTTCGCAAACGGCGAACGGGAACTTCCGCAAACGTTCGCGAACCGGGCGAACCGCCATTGACTTCAATGGGCAGGTGAATTTTAAAACCCACAGGGACTCTTTCTGGCCACAAAAGTGATGGAAACGTTGCTTCACAGGGACTAACACCTTGACTGTGGCATGCTGGAGGGGGATCCAAGGCAAAACTCCCATGGAAAATTACACAGTTGATGCAGAGTCTGGTTTAAAAACATAAAGGGCAGAAATCACCTAACATGCCTAAATCACAATGGATATGGATTGACACCTGACATATGACATATTGACACCTCGACATATGGATTGACACCTGTCCTCAGAGACCCTGATACACACTGACACAGAGCAGAATAGGGGCTGTTCTCCCTACATAGGGTCACTTGGCAGATATGGATTGACACCTGTCCTCAGAGACCCTGATACACACTGACACAGAGCAGAATAGGGACTGTTCCCCCTACATAGGGTCACTTGGCAGATATGGCGTGGTCGTGGGAGGAGGAGGATGACTTTCACCTCCTCCCCTGTTAGATTCCCGTTGTGCTGTGACATCACCCTTATACGCTGTGTAAAGCATACTTTTTAATTCATTTTGCAAATGCTGCATCCTTTCCAACTTGTAATTCAGTAACATTTCCGCCACTGTCTGCTTATACCGGGGGTCTAGTAGCGTGGACACCCAGTACAGGTCGTTCTCCTTCAGCCTTTTTATACGAGGGTCACTCAACAGGCACGACAGCATGAAAGACCCCATTTGCACAAGGTTGGATGCCGAGCTACTCATTTCCCGTTCCTCCTCCTCACACAGAGCAGAATAGGGACTGTTCCCCCTACATAGGGTCACTCGGCAGATATGGATTGACACCTGTCCTCAGGGACCCTGATACACACTGACACAGAGCAGAATAGGGACTGTTCCCCCTACATAGGGTCACTTGGCAGATATGGATTGACACCTATCCTAAGGATCCCTGATACACACTGAAAAGAGCAGAATAGGGACTGTTCCCCCTACATAGGGTCACTTGGCAGATATGGATTGACACCTATCCTAAGGATCCCTGATACACACTGACACAGAGCAGAATAAGGACTGTTCCTCCTACATAGGGTCACTTGGTAGATATGGATTGACACCTATCCTAAGGATCCCTGATACACACTGACACAGAGCAGAATAGAGACTGTTCCCCCTACATAGGGTCACTTGGCAGATATGGATTGACACCTATCCTAAGGATCCCTGAAACACACTGACACAGAGCAGAATAGGGACTATTCCCCCTACATAGGGTCACTTGGCAGATATGGATTGACACCTATCCTAATGATCCCTGATACACACTGACACAGAGCAGAGTAGGGACTGTTCCCCCTACATAGGGTCACTATGTGCCTTTTTTTTGGTTTGGTTTTTGAAGCCACAGTGCAGGACCAGAGGGCCGAAAAATTAGGCATGTACACATGCCTGAAAAATTAGGTATTGGTGTAGCAGCGGCCATAAAAATTTATGTTTGTTTCCCAGGCAGAAAGTGCCCTAAAACATTGCGGCTTGAACCCTAGTTGGTGGCGGATAAGTCACGCAAGTCAGAGCTAAAATACAGCAGCGTGTGGACCATTTTTAGCCCAAGGCAGCTCATCTCATCAGGCCTTTTTTAGTCGAATGTATCGCCCAGTGTCAGTCCCTTCGGGATCCATCCCTCATTCATCTTAATAAAGGTGAGGTAATCTAGACTTTTTTGACCTAGGCGACTTCTCTTCTCAGTGACAATACCTCCTGCTGCACTGAAGGTCCTTTCTGACAGGACACTTGAAGCGGGGCAGACCAGAAGTTCTATCGCAAATTGGGATAGCTCAGGCCACAGGTCAAGCCTGCACACCCAGTAGTCAAGGGGTTCATCGCTCCTCAGAGTGTCGATATCTGCAGTTAAGGCGAGGTAGTCTGCTACCTGTCGGTCGAGTCGTTCTCTGAGGGTGGATCCCGAAGGGCTGTGGCGATGCGTAGGACTTAAAAAGCTCCGCATGTCCTCCATAAACAACACGTCTTTAAAGCGTCCTGTCCTTGCCGGCATGGTCGTGGGAGGAGGAGGATGACTTCCACCTCTTCCCCTGTTAGATTCCCGTTGTGCTGTGACATCACCCTTATACGCTGTGTAAAGCATACATTTTAATTTATTTTGCAAATTCTGCATCCTTTCCGACTTGTTGTAATTCGGTAACATTTCCGACACTTTCTGCTTATACCGGGGGTCTAGTAGCGTGGACACCCAGTACAGGTCGTTCTCCTTCAGCCTTTTTATACGAGGGTGTGACGAGACCAATCTCGCCACATTACATTGGAGGAGCCTGGTTGCCCACCTGCTGCCTTTGGACTATGGACCAGACTTTAAAAGACTTATTTGCCCTGCAGAAAGGCTTATTTGTGCCTTTTCTGCCGGGGTGTTCGGTAGATTTTATCTACCGAACAAACTAACGAATGCGCGACCACCTGGGAGCTGGAGTGTGCCCTCAATTTACCTCTGTGAAGCTGCGGTTAACCGCAGCTTAATTGACTAATCCAGGGTGGTCTTTGTTCGTCGACCGAACTAGTGGCGGCGTCCATTTTACAAGTACCGTACGGCCAGTGGTGTTCGACACCTGAACTATGGAACTATAAACGGACACTTATTTGCACGAACACCGCTGAGCCGTCTGTCTCCTGGTTCCCATTCGTGGGGATGTAGCCTAACAGCCGTACCTTCGGTATTTTTATGTGAACTGTAGTGACCCAGATAGCTATGCCATGGAGCCTATTTGTGTGATGAAAGACTTTGGCTCCATGGCGATTAAACTGTATTCGTGTGGTCTGGGTGCCATTCATCTAATAATGTGCACCCAGACCTGAGCTATCTGGGGATATGTAACATGTCTGTGTTTGGTGTAATAAAAGTGACTTTATATATTTTAAAACATAATACTGCATTTGGGTCCCCACATGTGTAATGGAGTTTTGTCTTTGGCCTGGGAGATAATTGGATTACTTCTCCAATTATCTCCAGGGCAGAAGGGAGGAAGCCAGGATGCATTGTGGGGATGTTTTACTTCTGTTTGTCCTGAAAGGCTAAATGTCTGTCTTTTGTTACAGTCTTCCAGTTGGTCCCCTAGGGGAGTGTCCACCAGGTGGGAGACCTGCATAAATACAGGGGCAGGTAGCCCTCAATAAACAGACCACTGCTTGACCCTCAACACGGAGCCTTGTCTCGTCCTTGGGGGGATTCACTGTATGCTGTTGGAGATTGATTGCTAGGTGTGTAAGCTGATGTATGCTTTTCCTATTCGTCTGCTAGCAGCTATTCGTGAGGTTCCAGTTTGGAGTGCTATCTTATTCCCTGGTATGCAGTCCGGGAGTTTGATGCATTCACCTATATCCAATTCGTGAGTTTTGATGTTCTGCAGTAGCTGTGCCTTTCTGAGAAAAGGGGATTATCGCCTAAACGGATTTTAATCCCTTGTCTGCTGAAACGGTCCGTTACAGAGGGTCCCTCAACAGGCACGACAGCATGAAAGACCCCATTTGAACAAGGTTGGATGCCGAGCTACTCATTTCCCGTTCCTCCTCCTCAGTGATGTCAATGAAGGTATGTTCTTCCCCCCAGCCACGTACAACACCACGGGTACCAGATAGGTGACAACGAGCACCCTGGGATGCCTGTTGTGGTTGGTCTTCCTCCTCCTCCTCAAAGCCACATTCCTCCTCTGGCTCCTCTTCCTCACAATTCTCTTCCAGCATTGCCGCAGGTCCAGCAAGCGATGCTGATAAGGCTGTTTCTGGTGGTGATGGTGACCACAACTCTTCCTCTTCACGCTCATCTACGGCCTGATCCAGCACTCTTCGCAGGGCACGCTCCAGGAAGAAAACAAATGGTATGATGTCGCTGATGGTGCCTTCGGTGCGACTGACTAGGTTTGACACCTCCTCAAAAGGACGCATGAGCCTACAGGCATTGCGCATGAGCGTCCAGTAACGTGGCAAAAAAATTCCCAGCTCCCCAGAGGCTGTCCTAGCACCCCGGTCATACAAATATTCATTAACGTCTTTTTCTTGTTGGAGCAGGCGGTCGAACATTAGGAGTGTTGAATTCCAACGTGTCGCGCTGTCGCAAATCAAGCGCCTCACTGGCATGTTGTTTCACCGCTGGATATCGGCAAAGTGCGCCATGGCCGTGTAGGAACGCCTGAAATGGCCACACACCTTCCTGGCCTGCTTCAGGACGTCCTGTAAGCCTGTGTACTTATGCACAAAGCGTTGTATGATCAGATTACACACATGTGCCATGCACGGCACATGTGTCAACTTTCCCAACTTCAATGCCGCCAACAATTTTTTTCCGTTGTCACAAACCACTTTGCCGATATCCAGTTGCTGCGGAGTCAGCCACTTTTCCACCTGTGCGTTCAGGGCGGACAGGAGTGCTTGTCCGGTTTGACTCTCTGCTTTCAAGCAAGTCAAACCCAAGACGGCGTGACACTGCCATATCCGGGATGTGGAATAGTACCTGGGGAGCTGGGGGGGTGCCGTTTCGTCCTGTAAGCTGCTGACTTCTTCAGGGAAGAAGTCCAGCACCTTACCGGACGAAACGCGTTGGATTTATTCCTTGTGTACTTTTTTATACTTATATTTGTTTATTTTCATTTTCTGCTATATCCATATCGTTGTTCCTGGACTCCCACTGTGGATATTTTGACAACACCATGCAGGAGTCCTATGATTATTTGGAGACACGCTGTTTTTATATCTTCTATTTGTAAGTGCGACCAATAAATGTATCTTATATAATTTTATAACAATCTTCACCATATTTGATTTCCTTTATTTTACATACCTGGTTGGAAGATACCTCAACTCATATCCATTACAGTACCCCTGAGTGGGTGAAAGGCCTGATTTTTTCATTCGTTTGTGAGTGCATTCATAATTTCACTTATTCATATTTCAATGCTATACTATTTTACGCTATGTTAGCTATTTGATTTTATCACACAGAGCATATCCTCGGATATTCTACCTGAATACAGTTTATTCTATTCTATATATATATATATAAACGTATTCTGGGTGGTTTCCACTTTTCTTGTATATTTGCATACCAAGTGAAGCGGCTGTGGTGCTAGTTTTGGTGGTGGCGGCAGGCGGGTGAGTGGTATCTTGAGAGGTGCCCGAAGCTAAGCTGGATGGTGCGTCAAGGTTCTGAGCGGAAGCTGTAGAAGATTGGGTGTCCTGTGTTAGCCAGTCAACTATGTCCTCAGAACTTTCAAGTTCAGGGTACGTGGCCTCTGAAAACTGGGCATTATTCTATGGCCAAAGGGAATCACAGCACCACGACCACGATGGCCCCTGCGGGTGGCCTGCCTCTGCCTGTCATTTTTTTTGGATTAGTGGCACTATGCGTGCAAGCTACTGTGAGACCAGATATGAGTGGCACTGTGCAGTGGCAGAGGTTGGCAGAGTACACGCTGTAGGCCTGACACACCCGCTTGAAGACAACTAACTGCTATTCAATCTATAACAGTGAAAAAAGTTTTTTCTTTTTAAAGGCACGCTATAGTCACACCAGATATGAGTGGCAAAGTGCACTTGCTGAGGTTGGCAGAGTACACGCTGAAGGCCTGACACCCGCTTGAAGACAACTAACTGATATTCAATCTATTACAGTGTAAAAACTTTTTTTCTTTTTAAAAGCACGCTATTGTCACACCTGATATGAGTGGCAAAGTGGACTGGCAGAGGTTGGCAGAGTACACGCTGAAGGCCTGACACCCAGACGCTTGCAGACAACTAACTGCTATTAGCTTACAGTGAAAAATGTTTTTTGTTTTTAAAGGCACGCTATAGTCACACCAGATATGAGTGGCAAATGCACTTGCTGTGGTTGGCAGAGTACACGCTGAAGGCCTGATACCCAGACGCTTGCAGACAACTAACTGCTATTAGCTTACAGTGAAAAACTTTTTTAGTTTTTAAAGGCACGCTATAGTCACACCAGATATGAGTGGCAAAGTGGACTGGCAGAGGTTGGCAGAGTACACGCTGAAGGTCTGACACCCGCTTTAAGGACACTGACTGCTATTAGCTTACAGTGAAAAACTTTTTTTTGTTTTTAAAGGCACGCTATAGTCACACCAGATATGAGTGGCAAATGCACTTGCTGAGGTTGGCAGAGTACACGCTGAAGGCCTGACACCCGCTTGAAGACAACTAACTGCTATTCAATCTATAACAGTGAAAAAAGTTTTTTGTTTTTAAATTTCAAGCTTAAGCTATTGTGACACCAGATATGAGTGGTGGCACTGGGCAAGTGGGCACAGTATCCACTGTGAGCCTGACACAGAAGCTGGCAAACAACTAACTGCAATTCAATCTATTACAGTGTAAAAACTTTTCTTTTTAAAAGCACGCTATTGTCACACCTGATATGAGTGGCAAAAGGGACTGGCAGAGGTTGGCAGAGTACACGCTGAAGGCATGACACCCAGACGCTTGCAGACAACTAACTGCTATTAGCTTACAGTGAAAAACTTTTTTTGTTTTTAAAGGCACGCTATAGTCACACCAGATATGTGTGGCAAATGCACTTGCTGAGGTTGGCAGAGTACACGCTGAAGGCCTGACACCCAGACGCTTGCAGACAACTAACTGCTATTTATTAGCTTACAGTGAAAAACATTTTTTTGTTTTTTAAGGCACGCTATAGTCACACCAGATATGAGTGGCAAAGTGCACTTGCTGAGGTTGGCAGAGTACACGCTGAAGGCCTGACACCCAGACGCTTGCAGACAACTAACTGCTATTAGCTTACAGTGAAAAACGTTTTTTGTTTTTAAAGGCACGCTATAGTCACACCAGATATGAGTGGCAAATGCACTTGCTGAGGTTGGCAGAGTACACGCTGAAGGCCTGACACCCAGACGCTTGCAGACAACTAACTGCTATTAGCTTACAGTGAAAAACCTTTTTGTTTTTAAAGGCACGCTATAGTCACACCAGATATGAGTGGCAAAGTGCACTTGCTGAGGTTGGCAGAGTACACGCTGAAGGCCTGACACCCAGACGCTTGCAGACAACTAACTGCTATTCAATCTATTACAGTGAAAAAAATGTTTTTGTTTTTAAATGCAAGCTTAAGCTATTGTGACACCAGATATGAGTGGTGGCACTGGGCAAGTGGGCACAGTATCTACTGTGAGCCTGACACAGAAGCTGGCAGGCAGGCAACTGCAATTACATTACACAGAAAAAAAAAAAACACTGATGTTCTAGCCCTAAAAAGGGCATTTTTGGGGTGCTGTCCTTACAGCAGAGATCAGATGAGTCCTTCAGGACTGTAGTGGACACTGAATACCCTAGCCCAGCTATCAATTTCCCTATCAAATGAGCAGCAGCTACACTTTCCCTCCTCTATCTAAGAATGCAGCTTCAGAATGAATCTAAAATGGATGCTGTACAGGAGGTGGGAGGGTCTGGAAGGGAGAGTCTGCTGCTAATTTGCTGGAATGTGTCTGCTGACCGTGAGGCACAGGGTCAAAGTTTACTCAATGTTGACGAATAGGGGGCGGATCGAACCGCGCATGTGTTCGCCCGCGGCGGCGAACGCAAACACGCTATGTTCGCCAGGAACTATTCGCCAGCAAATAGTGCGGTACATCACTAATGATTACCCTGAGTTTGTTAGACACAGACTGGGAATACGAGTTTCTGGGCAGTATGACCCCAAGTTTATTTTATTTTAGTCAGTTGAAGTGTACTAAGGAATACGGATTGGTCAGAACATTAGGACAATCCTGCTTTTAAGATGTATTACATTAATAAGTCATCACAATTAAGGTCTAATGAAGAGAGTGATGCTAATGCATTTAAATTATTCTTTCCAAGTTATTTTAAAGTAAACTATGTTTCTATTGAATAAAAAGTTTGTTACTTCAAGGTGAAAATTATAATGATGTAAACAAAAACAAATCTATGATAGAAAGATTTCTGGGTGGAGAATTTCTAGGACAATAAGTATTGTCAACACCATGAACATTATTTGAAGAATTATTATAGAACTTCATGGTTGATAACAACACAACCTTTGAAGGTTTACAAACTATTATGAGTTTTATAAGTAGTGTTGATATATTTCAGGTAGTGAGAGCCTACTGAATATACAAATTAAATACTATGATTGTAAAGTACTGATACAATCATCACTAGGTGGTATTAATGGTATAGGAATGTAATTCATGAATACAAATGACCTAAAGATTTTACGTTCACTAGAAGACATTCATGGAAAAATAAGTGGACGGGATATAAAAGTAATACATGTATTAGTACTTAAGTAATATCAGGTATTGAGAATGAAAATACTTTGTTATATGTGTCTGTAGGAATATGATAGTGATACACAGTGATTATCTAGAAAGTTACAATCTTGATTTTGTTGTCTACAAAGACATGACTGTAGCTGAGCAGGTAGATCTTTCTGATTGCTTTATTGTTTATTGGATCAACATTTGTAAATATTTTATTTCATTAATTTATTATTGTTATATATATGTATATATTATGTTCAAGTAGTTATGATGTAACATGGATATGGATATCAATACATAGCTGAAACAGAGTGAGTTTGAAGTAAAGTAAGCAGTATAAGGGATAGAAACTCTACCTTCTAAGAACTCTCATATAATAGAAAGTTGTGACTACATCTTGTTCTATGCTCAATGACTGTGATACGAGTGATGTATGAATGGACAGCTTAGTGACACTGTGTTATGGTTTTAAGACTAACCATAAACAGAGGGAATGTAGAATATTGCATATTCTATGTTTCTATTGATTATACATGGATGTCTGGATTGACATAAGTAACAGATGGTCTAAGTCACAAGGCTTTCTTTACATGAGAGTTCTGGAATGTGGATTTGGGGGTCTTGTCCTTATATGACTAGAGTTATAGTCTGACATCAGTATGGGCACAGATATATAGTAACCGAGGGACACAAGGTCTCTCTCTTGGCTCTTGGTTCTTGGTTCTTGGCTCTCTGGCTCTCTCTCGATGTAAAGATGTACGGATGTAAAGAAGTCCAGCAATTACCATCTGCTGTTGAATGTCCATTATCCTGTAACATCATTTGTTGTTTTATTATGTATACGTAACTAAGAATAAACCTGAAGAAACCGTAAGTCAGATTGCGTATTAGTACTTTTCAATAATATAGACATATATTATTGTGGCGAGCATTCGGCCCAAGACTATATATACAAAAGACGTACATATATCAATCAACTGAAGAAAAGAAGAAATTAAGAAGATTTAACAATGACGATTCCAAGCTATATTTTACAGTATGGCATTAATTTCACAGCCTCCCAGAAAAATGAATTGCAAAGTGCAAAGAAGTGAGTAGGATGAGAGTGAAAGGTCACTTCAGTAGTGTCGGTCGGAACCCATTTATGTAAAGACCCCACAAGTCTGTATAACTGAGGGAAGAAGCAGAAAGTGAAAGTACTGTGTCTGATTCTACGCAACCAACGACCACCCTCGATACCTCCTCCACTTCTGCCACCCTAAGGCAGAGCATTGGGGATGCTAATCCTTGCACCACTAGGAGGCAGACATACCATGCTATCCAGGGACATGACCGACTGCCCACTCTTGGACATTTTGTTGGATTGCATGCCAGGGGCTTTTAAAATAACCCATCCGATTGCCCAGCTGATCCCTGTAGGGGGAGCTTCCTTTTCACTTATAGAAGGTGAGATACTAATTGCCCCAAACTGATCCCAGCTTTTATGTGTGATCCATGGGTTAAGGGGGCAATATCCCTCCAATACAACAGCTTAGAGGGGCAGACTTATCACATTTGTGATTTGCAGTGAAAGAGGATCTGCTGGTTGAAGAAGAGTTGCACAATGAACTGACAGTGTTGTCATTGTCTTCCTTTCCCCGCAGCCGCATCTGCAGCATAACCCCAGCACAGCAGAGTGGAGCAGTTCGGACTTAGGCTAATGTTGTTGGTGGTTTGGTGGGAGTTAGTGAAGAAGCAAGCAGTCAAAAGGAGAGAAGTATCTCTGAAATTGTAAGAGCTTACCTGTCTGAAGCTAATTTGGCTCCTACTGTAGGCTAAGTACCGCTGAGGACCATTCGTGAGTTTGGTTCATGCGAATGGCCGCCAGGGAGCTAGCGTTCAGGTCCATTCAAATGAAGGGAAAGTGCTGAACCAGGGAAAGCTGCTAATGGCGGCTGGGCAGGGTAACTCCTGAACGGTGTCTCCTTCCTCACGTTCAATCACCCCAAATTGGGCAAAATGTGGTCATTATCTGCTAGCTGAGATCCAATTTGCCATTCACCTCTCCCCAAAGATGTTTCTATATTTGTAAATATTGCGTAGCTGGTTTTGCATGTCAGCTTTTTTTTTTGCTTCTCGTTTGGGTTCCTGAATATTTATCCACATTCAATTTATTTGAACCACTGACTAAATTAAATTCTGTCGACCTGAAATTTTTAAAAATATTTTTCCAAAGTGTTTCAAGAGAACTGCCCTTTTTTGCCCTGCACCTGTCTATTTTTTTCCCTGCAGTTTTAGGACACAAATACACCCTAATATTTCTGTTAGTATTCAACATCTTGAGGCTATTTTATTGGCTTACACATACAGTATTTTGCAGGATTACCAAACTGTTTTGCCAGAAATTCCTTCCTCCCTTGAATTGGGAACGGAAGATGTGGGTCACTGGTTAAATAGTTACATAGTTACATAGCTGAAAAGAGACTTGCGTCCATCAAGTTCAGCCTTCCTCACATTTGTTTTTTGCTGTTGGTTGAATATGATGCTACCTCAAGGCTTTTCAGTAAGGCCCAAGGTGCGCTAGGTGTGTCTGCTACAGTTGGTTTCATGAAGAACGGCTTGTGTTATGGGCAACACAAGTGACCAAACTTGTGGAAGTGTAAAGGAACACTTTAGCGGTGTAAATAAATACATGTATCTGTGTTACTGTGTATCTTGGGGCCCTTCGCCCACACTTCTGTAAATAAAATGTTAGTTCCTGGACTCCCCCAGCGAGAGGGTTCCTCGCCCCCAGTACTGATACTATCTTGGCCAATCCGAGACATCTCAACAAATGAATGTACGATGAATTAATACAATACAGGGAGCTCTGCATAGGCGTGTGTAACGGATCACCTGGCACCCCGACTTGGTACCTCCGTTAATGGATGCTCCTAGCGCTTCCTGAGGACTCCAAGCACTCTGGCAGACACCCCAATCACCGAACCGATTCAGCATATGAATCTTCTCAAGCCTCTGAATGCTGTAGACCGTTGAATAGGAACCATACAAATAGGCTTACTCTCCTAGCAGTCAACTGGAACAGCATGCAATAAATCCTTCCCCCAATAATGAGACGACACTTCACTTTGAGGGTAAAACAGGAACTCTGGACTGGCTCATCCAGCCTGGCTTTTATTTCCAACTCACACATACAGGCCACACCCAGGGGGAGGCATAAAAGAACCAATGACATAGATGTTACCTCCCACACATCCCCTCCCCTTAGTGTGACACATAATCCCATTATGCATACAGTGTAAAATATACTTTTACACAACTTTCATAACTTTAAAACCATACATCACATTCACATATAAATACATATCCACAATCAATCCATTCAGGGGAACAACATATTAAAAAATGGCATGAATCCGAACAGGGGTTCAAAAGTTACTAAAAGTATCTTTTGTTCCTTTCTGGCTGGCAGAAAAACATCCCCACAATGCACCCTGGTTTCCTCCCTTCTGCCCTGGAGTTAATTGGAGAAGTAATCCAATTACCCAGGACTAAAGGCAGACTCCATTAACCACATGGTTGCAAAACGACATAAAACACTTTAAAATACATAAAGTCACATTTACACATAACACACAGACATTTCACCTATCCCCAGATAGCTGGGATCTGCACGCACAAAACTACCGAATAGCGCGCAGATCCTACTCACACAGTACAATTGCCATGGAGCTAAAGTCTTTCCCATAGTCTTTCATTATATGAATAGGCTCCATGGTATGGCTATCTGGGGTATCACATTCCCATAAAGTCTGGTCCATAGTCCAAAGGCAAGAGGCGGGCAATCAGCCCCCTCCAAGGACACGTGGCGAGGTCGGTTTTGCCACAGTGTGTGTCTGCGTCATGCTGTGTGTGTGTCTGCGTCATGCTGTGTGTGTGTGTCTGTGTCATGCTGTGTGTGTCTGCGTCATGCTGTGTGTGTGTGTCTGCGTCATGCTGTGTGTGTGTGTCTGTGTCATGCTGTGTGTGTCTGTATCATGCTGTGTTTATGTCTGTGTCATGCTGTGTATCTGTCTGTGTCATGCTGTGTGTGTGTGTCTGTATCATGCTGTGTGTCTGTCTGTGTCATGCTGTGTCTGTATCATGGTGTGTGTCTGTCATGGTGTGTGTGTATGTCTGTCATGGTGTGTGTGTATGTCTGTCATGGTGTGTGTGTGTCTGTCTGTGTCATGCTGTTTGTGTGTCTGTGTCATGAGGTGTGTGTGTGTCTGTATCATGCTGTGTGTCTGTCTGTGTCATGCTGTGTCTGTATCATGGTGTGTGTCTGTCATGGTGTGTGTGTGTGTGTGTCTGTCATGGTGTGTGTGTGTCTGTCATGGTGTGCGTGTCTGTCATGGTGTGTGTGTGTCTGTCTGTGTCATGCTGTGTGTGTGTCTGTGTCATGCGGTGTGTGTGTGTGTCTGTCTGTGTCATGCGGTGTGTGTGTGTGTCTGTGTCATGCTGTGTGTCTGTCTGTGTCATGCTGTGTGTGTGTGTCTGTCTGTGTCATGCTGTGTGTCTGTCTGTGTCATGCTGTGTGTCTGTCTGTGTCATGCTGTGTGTCTGTCTGTGTTACGCTGTGTGTGTGTCTGTGTTACGCTGTGTGTGTGTCTGTCTGTGTTACGCTGTGTGTGTGTGTCTGTATGTGTCATGCTGTGTGTCTGTCTGTGTCACGGTGTGTCTGTATCATGGTGTGTGTCTGTCATGGTGTGTGTGTCTTTGTCTGTTATGGTGTGTGTGTGTCAGTCGTGGTGTGTGTGTGTGTGTGTGTGTGCCTGCTAGTTAGTGAGCTTGTGTTTTTATGTCAATGAGCTTATGTATATTAGTGAAATTGTTTGTCTATGAGGCTGTGTATCAATGAGCTTGTGTGTGTCAGTGAGATTGTCTGTGTCTGCATGTGAGTATGCTTACTGTATAATTAAATGTTTTACTCTGAAAGGACCAATATATTATATTAGAAAAAGCAATATATATATATATATATATATATATATATATTGCGACAATATATGGCGCAATGACTTATGGGGCTGGCATAGATTTTTTTTTCCAGGGCTACTTTGTATCCCCAGTCCGGCCCTGAAGGCAAGAGGCGGGCAATCAGCCCCCTCCAAGGACACGTGGCGAGGTCAGTTTCGCCACAGCGTGCGCAGCCTATTGCATTAGGGTGTGCACTCTAAAGCACAAGCACACGCCGCGTATATATATGTATGTATATAAAGTAAATAGAAAAAGGTAGCACTCTTGGGTCTTTGAAATAACAAACAAAAGTATTTATTCCATAAAAAGGTTTACAATAAGTTGACCGACGTTTCGACCCGTTCCGGTCTTCCTTGAGGATACTGGTAGTGTGCTGTGTGTGTGTTTGTTAGGGTCAGGTTTGTGTTTGTGAGGGTTCTGCTAGTGTGCTGTGTGTGTGTGTGCTGTGTGCTAGGGTGCTGTTTGTGTAATGTGTGTAAGGGTGCTGTGTGTGTTTGTGAGGGTGCTGTGTGTGTGGGTGCTGTATGTGTGTAGGTGCTGTGTATGTCTGTGGGTGCTGTATGTGTGTTGGTGCTGTATGTGTGTGGGTGCTGTATGTGTGTAGGTGCTGTGTATGTCTGTGGGTGCTGTATGTGAGTTGGTGCTGTATATGTCTGTGGGTGCTGTATGTGTGTAGGTGCTGTGTATGTCTGTGGGTGCTGTATGTGTGTTGGTGCTGTATGTGTGTGGGTGCTGTATGTGTGTGGGTGCTGTGTATGTCTGTGGGTGCTGTATGTGAGTTGTTGCTGTGTATGTGTGTAGGTGCTGTGTATGTGTGTGGGTGCTGTATGTGTGTGGGTGCTGTATGTGTGTAGGTGTGGTTTGTCTGTGGGTGCTGTATGTGAGTAGGTGCTGTATGTCTGTGGGTGCTGTATGTGTGTGGGTGCTGTGTATGTCTGTGGGTGCTGTATGTGTGTAGGTGCTGTGTATGTCTGTGGGTGCTGTAAATGTCTGTGCGTGCTGTATGTGTGTAGGTGCTGTGTATGTCTGTGGGTGCTGTATGTGTGTTGGTGCTGTATGTGTGTGGGTGCTGTGTATGTCTGTAGGTGCTGTATGTGAGTTGGTGCTGTATATGTCTGTGGTTGCTGTATGTGTGTAGGTGCTGTGTATGTCTGTGGGTGCTGTATGTGTGTTGGTGCTGTATGTGTGTGGGTGCTGTATGTGTGTGGGTGCTGTGTATGTCTGTGGGTGCTGTATGTGAGTTGTTGCTGTGTATGTGTGTGGGTGCTGTATGTGTGTGGGTGCTGTATGTGTGTAGGTGCTGTGTATGTGTGTGGGTGCTGTATGTGTGTGGGTGCTGTATGTGTGTAGGTGTGGTTTGTCTGTGGGTGCTGTATGTGAGTAGGTGCTGTATGTGTGTGGGTGCTGTGTATGTCTGTGGGTGCTGTATGTGTGTAGGTTCTGTGTATGTCTGTGGGTGCTGTACATGTCTGTGCGTGCTGTATGTGTGTAGGTGCTGTGTATGTCTGTGGGTGCTGTATGTGTGTGGGTGCTGTATGTGTGTGGGTGCTGTGTATGTCTGTAGGTGCTGTATGTGAGTTGGTGCTGTATATGTCTGTGGGTGCTGTATGTGTGTAGGTGCTGTGTATGTCTGTGGGTGCTGTATGTGTGTGGGTGCTGTATGTGTGTGGGTGCTGTATATGTCTGTGGGTGCTGTATGTGAGTTGTTGCTGTGTATGTGTGTGGGTGCTGTATGTGCGTAGGTGCTGTGTATGTCTGTGGGTGCTGTATGTGTGTGGGTGCTGTGTATGTGTGTGGGTGCTGTATGTGTGTGGGTGCTGTATGTGCGTAGGTGCTGTGTATGTCTGCGGGTGCTGTATGTGTGTGGGTGCTGTATGTCTGTGGGTGCTGTATGTGTGTGGGTGCTGTGTATGTGTGTGGGTGCTGTATGTGTGTGGTTGCTGTGTATGTCAGTGGGTGCTGTATGTGTGTGGGTGCTGTATGTGTGTAGGTACTGTGTATGTCTGTGGGTGCTGTATGTGTGTGGGAGCTGTATGTGTGGGTGCTGTATGTGTGTAGGTGCTGTGTATGTCTGTGGGTTCTGTATGTGTGTATGTGCTGTGTATTTCTGTGGGTGCTGTAGGTGTGTTGGTGCTGTGTATGTGTGTGGGTGCTCTATGTGTGTGGGTGCTGTATGCGTGTAGGTGCTATGTATGTCTGTGGGTGCTGTGTATGTGTGTGGGTGGTGTATGTGTGTGGGTGCTGTATGTGTGTGGGTGCTGTATGCGTGTGGGTGCTGTGTATGTGTGTGGGTGCTGTATGTGTGTGCGTGCTGTATGTGTGTGCATGCTGTATGTGTGTAGGTGCTGTATGTGTGTTGGTGCTGTATGTGTGTTGGTGCTGTATGTGTGTGGGTGCTGTATGTGTGTGGGTGCTGTGTATGTCTGTGGGTGCTGTATGTGAGTTGTTGCTGTGTATGTGTGTGGGTGTTGTATGTGTGTAGGTGCTGTGTATGTGTGGGTGCTGTATGTGCGTAGGTGCTGTGTATGTTTGTGGGTGCTGTATGTGTGTGCGTGCTGTATGTGTGTGCGTGCTGTATGTGTGTGCATGCTGTATGTGTGTAGGTGCTGTGTATGTCTGTGGGTGCTGTATGTGTGTGGGTGCTGTATGTGTGTAGGTGCTGTGTATGTCTGCGGGTGCTGTATGAGTGTGGGTGCTGTATGTCTGTGGGTACTGTATGTGTGTATGTGCTGTGTATGTCTGTGGGTGCTGTATGTGTGTGGGTGCTGTGTATGTGTGTGGGTGCTGTATGTGTATGGTTGCTGTGTATGTCAGTGGGTGCTGTATGTGTGTAGGTGCTGTGTATGTCTGTGGGTGCTGTATGTGTGTGGGTGCTGTATGTGTGTAGGTGCTGTGTATGTCTGCGGGTGCTGTATGAGTGTGGGTGCTGTATGTCTGTGGGTGCTGTATGTGTGTATGTGCTGTGTATGTCTGTGGGTGCTGTATGTGTGTGGGTGCTGTGTATGTGTATGGTTGCTGTGTATGTCAGTGGGTGCTGTATGTGTGTAGGTGCTGTGTATGTCTGTGGGTGCTGTATGTGTGTAGGTGCTGTGTATGTCTGTGGGTGCTGTATGTGTGTATGTGCTGTGTATGTCTGTGGGTGCTGTAGGTGTGTTGGTGCTGTGTATGTGTGTGGGTGCTGTATGTGTGTGGGTGCTGTATGTGTGTGGGTGTTGTATGCGTGTAGGTGCTATGTATGTGTGTGGGTGCTGTGTATGTGTGTGGGTGCTGTGTATGTGTGTGGGTGCTGTACGTGTGTAGGTGCTGTGTATGTATGTGGGTGCTGTATGTGTGTGGGTGCTGTGTATGTGTGTGGGTGCTGTATGCGTGTGGGTGCTGTGTATGTGTGTGGGTGCTGTATGTGTGTGGGTGCTGTATGTGTGTGGGTGCTGTATGTGTGTGGGTGCTGTGTATATGTGTGGGTGCTGTGTATGTGTGTTGGTGCTGTATGTGTGTGGGTGCTGTGTATGTGTGTGGGTGCTGTGTATGTATGTGTGTGGGTGGGTGATTGTGGGGGGTGGAGGTGGGGGTACATTACTTAATATCCCCCCTCCCTTCTTACTTTATGCCTGGGAGGGGGGATTCTTGTTCCTTGCTGCCATCCCTGGTGGTCCAGTGGTGAGTGAACTGCGGGGGCACCAGCTCCCCGGGTCCTCTCCTGCCTCCCTCCATGCTGCCTGTGGGTCGGTGGGGAGGGAGGCTGAGAGCAGAGCCAGCTCTGCATGGACCGGCAGGGGGGATCCTGAGATCTCCCCTGCCGGTCTCACTCCATAGCGCGTGCTGCGGGGATTAGGGTGTGCCCAGTCACAGCAGGCACACCCGGCACAGCAGGCACACCCGGCACAGCAGGCACACCCGGCACACCCTGTGCGCACGCGCTATGGAGCTCACGGTGTTAATTTAAGGTTCTGAAACGCTTGGTAATCTACGCTGTTAAAGGGTTAATATTTCATACTTTGAGCTCATTCAGACACCTGGATCTGTGTAATCTAACACTCAGCGAGGGGGGAGGCTGGGTAACGGACTCTGCCATGTATAGAATTTAAATATTAATAGACTCCCCCTCTCAGCACCGTCACACAGGAAGAGGGAATGTTGTGGGGGAACGGGAGAGTATCAGAGGGGGGAGAGGGGATCAGGAGGCAGTATCAGAGGGGGGAGAGGGGATCAGGAGGCAGTATCAGAGGGGGGAGAGGGGATCAGGAGGCAGTATCAGAGGGGGGAGAGGGGATCAGGAGGCAGTATCAGAGGGGGGAGAGGGGATCAGGAGGGAGGAGGGAGTATCAGGGGGGAGGAGGGAGTATCAGGGGGGGGGGGGGGAGTGTGAGAGGGGGAGGAGGAAATAGAGTCTGAAGGGCACCATGTGAGAGTTTTGTGACAGAGCTGAATGTGAGCTGTGAGCATTAACAAACTGCAGAGCACAGGGCAGAGCATTGAATGTGTTTGTGCAGAGCATTTTTGATATTACAGGGGAGAGCATATAGTAGAACAAGCAGTTGCAGAGCATTGTATGTGCAGAGCATATAGTAGAACAAGCAGGCGCAGAGCATTGTATGTGCAGAGCATATAGTAGAACAAGCAGTTGCAGAGCATTGTATGTGCAGAGCATATAGTAGAACAAGCAGGTGCAGAGCATTGTATGTGCAGAGCATATAGTAGAACAAGCAGGTGCAGAGCATTGTATGTGCAGAGCATATGGTAGAACAAGCAGGTGCAGAGCATTGTATGTGCAGAGCTTATAGTAGAACAAGCAGGTGCAGAGCATTTTATGTGCAGAGTGTGTGTAGAATGGTAGGGTATACGGTGCGAGCGGCAGAGCCTGGAGACTGTGAAGACATTATGCGAATGATTAAGGTAACGTGCAGTATACAGTGTATATTACGTAGTATATTGTATGGGGGAGTTTAATATCACACGCACATTATGTCATTTATTAAGTGACTCGAGTCACTGATTGACATCTGCTTTTGGTTTCAAACTAATTGTGATTGGTCCAAATTTTGGGACATCTTTGGTTCTTCCAAATTCCGCAACTCCACGACGCTATATGGACCAATCACAAAGCAGACGTTACAATGGACGAATGGTTTCATTAGTTTTGTGGCTGGGAGATGATTGGTGGTTTGGGGACAGTAAGTACACCTGGATTTACTATGGATCGAGTGAGAAGAGACCAATAGAGGGGAATAATACAATCTGTGTTTCTATGTGTATAGGGTTACCCCGACCCTTTGTAATAAAAAATTGGTTTAATTCAGAATGCCATAATGGACGTTGGTTATTAAAAAAATATATATATATAAAACACAGATTTTCTGCATGGAGGGGCAGAATCCTGTGGTATCGGCACTAAGGGGTAGAATCCTGGGGTATCGGCATTAAGGGGTAGAATCCTGGGGTATCGGCATTAAGGGGTAGAATCCTGGGGTCTCTGCATTGAGGGGCAGAATCTGTGGGTCTCTGCACTGAGGGGCAGAATTCTGGGGTATTGGCATTAAGGGGTAGAATCTGGGGGTCTCTGCAGGGAGGGGCATAATCCTGGGGTCCGGCATTAAGGGGGCAGAATCCTGGGGTATCGGCATTAAGGGGTAGAATCCTGGGGTATCGGCATTGAGGGGCAGAATCTGGGGGGTCTCTGCAGGGAGGGGCAGAATCCTGGGGGTCTCTGTAGGGAGGGGCAGAATTCTGGGGGTCTCTGCAGGGAGGGGCAGAATTCTGGGGGTCTCTGCAGGGAGGGGCAGAATTCTGGGGGTCTCTCGTATTGACGTGTATTTTCCCGTATTCAGTTGGTTTTTATTTCTTCATTCCAGGAGTTAGCGGAATTCGAGAAATTACCAGATCAGGTGAAAACCAGCGCAGACGGTAAAAATATACACAGAATTTGTGTTATCTAGAGGGTATACAGGATGTGTGTTATATAGAGGGTATACAGAATGTGTGTGTGTTATATAGAGGGTATACAGAATGTGTGTTATATAGAGGGTATACAGAATGTGTGTTATATAGAGGGTATACAGGATGTGTGTTATATAGAGGGTATACAGAATGTGTGTTATATAGAGGGTATACAGGATGTGTTATATAGAGGGTATACAGAATGTGTGTTATATAGAGGGTATACAGAATGTGTGTTATATAGATGGTATACAGGATGTGTGTTATATAGAGGGTATACAGAATGTGTGTTATATAGAGGGTATACAGAATTTGTGTTATGTAGAGGGTATACAGGATGTGTGTTATATAGAGGGTATACAGAATGTGTGTTATATAGAGGGTATACAGGATATGTTATATAGAGGGTATACAGAATTTGTGTTATATAGAGGGTATACAGAATGTGTGTTATATAGAGGGTATACAGGATGTGTGTTATATAGAGGGTATACAGAATGTGTGTTATATAGAGGGTATACAGGATGTGTGTTATATAGGGGGTATACAGGATGTGTGTGTTATATAGAGGGTATACAGAATGTGTGTTATATAGAGGGTATACAGGATGTGTGTTATATAGAGGGTATACAGAATGTGTGTTATATAGAGGGTATACAGGCTGTGTGTTATATATAGGGTATACAGGATGTGTTATATAGAGGGTATACAGGATGTGTGTGTTATATAGAGGGTATACAGAATGTGTGTTATATAGAGGGTATACAGGGTGTGTGTTATATAGAGGGTATACAGGATGTGTGTTATATAGAGGGTATACAGAATGTGTGTTATATAGAGGGTATACAGGATGTGTGTTATATAGAGGCTATACAGGATGTGTGTTATATAGAGGGTATACAGAATGTGTGTGTGTTATATAGAGGGTATACAGGATGTGTGTTATATAGAGGGTATACAGAATGTGTGTTATATAGAGGGCATACAGGGTGTGTGTTATATAGAGGGTATACAGAATGTGTGTTATATAGAGGGTATACAGAATGTGTGTTATATAGAGGGTATACAGGGTGTGTGTTATATAGAGGGTATACAGGATGTGTGTTATATAGAGGGTATACAGAATGTGTGTTATATAGAGGGTATACAGGATGTGTGTTATATAGAGGCTATACAGGATGTGTGTTATATAGAGGGTATACAGAATGTGTGTGTGTTATATAGAGGGTATACAGGATGTGTGTTATATAGAGGGTATACAGAATGTGTGTTATATAGAGGGCATACAGGGTGTGTGTTATATAGAGGGTATACAGAATGTGTGTTATATAGAGGGTATACAGGATGTGTGTTATATAGAGGGTATACAGAATGTGTGTGTTATATAGATGGTATACAGAATGTGTGTTATATAGAGGGTATACAGAATGTGTGTGTGGCAAAACTAGCCACTTCTGGTCTCTAGTTAACAAAGGTTGTCCGTAGGCTGAATGTATTACTGTATATCATGGTTGTGTATGTACTATATTATGTCCGTTCGCATGCTGGCAGCCGTACGCTAACAGCATGCAAGCCTTTCGTTTGACGAAACACGGCTATCCGGGCCGTTCGCCAAACGAATGCGGGCTCCCCAAGTAGACCACACACTCACAGTCGTGTGGCACTAATTAACCGATTGCAACAATGTTGTGATCGGTAATTGAAGGCTCTCCTAGGTGGCCGTCGTTCGGCTACCGATCATGCGGCGGTCGGCCATCTTGGATCCTTTGTTTCTGCAGCGGTGTTTGGTCGTCGAGAGCCTGGAACTGAAAACGGCTACTCAATGACTCGAACACCGCTGGACTTCCAGAGCGTTCGGGAGCCCCGCGTTCGCCACATTCTGTTCCCCATCGATGTTCGGTAGTTTTAAACCGAACTCGATGGATAAATGTATTTTGTGCGGCGTTCGGTTAGAATAGCTGGGATCTGAGCGGTATTCTCACTAAATGTGCCCGCAGACCCCAGCTATCTACCGAATGGTCATTCGTATAAAAGCGAGCAATATTGTATGAAATATGGATTTCTATGTGAATTGTCAGTTTTGCTGCACGAGGGGATTATCCACTTAATCGTCCATTTTAGTGGGAGGATCCCTCTCATGCAGCAATGCCTGTTGGGATAATCGTACTGCCTGATGGGAGAAATCCCCTGTAACATCTGTAAGGAAACCCCTTGCAAGGGGAACTGCATAAATATGGAAGTCTGTGAATAAAGCAAGTTAGTTGACTCCCAAACTGTGTTTCGTCCGGTTATTGGGAGGATTGGGAATATTGCCGTGCTTTCTAACTCTGACTGTGGATTACCTACAATACCAACGGAGATCGTGGACTATACTACTGCATTCCGTTACAATTGGTGGCAAGCGACGGGATCCGAACCTTACAGCCGAAAAGCAGTGTTCGTGTAAACTGAAACTACCGAACAAGGAAAGCAAGGGCAATTCGTATGGAGATTGATTATACCGTACTGAAACGACAGACTTTAAAGGAGCTACTGGAAGCCAGGGGTAAGATAGCCAGCAACAAATCCAAAGCTGTGCTGATCGCTGAACTGATGGAGGGAGACAGAGCCCGCAGCGCTACACCTCCACCAGCCATGGAAGAGACCTTATACCAGAGAGAGCTGAGAACCAGGATGGAGTTCCTGCCACAGCCAGTACCCATGGAAATAATGACCGTGCTGATGTCAGATGTGCATGATTATCTGATGGCAAACCGCACACCAGAGACACCGCCTAGGGCAGAGTCTGTTACTGCCTCCATATACGGACAGGTAAAACCCAAAGTCCCACATCACGCATTTAAAGTGTTTTGTGAAGAAAAGGACGAGATTGACGGGTATTTACAGGATTTCGAGAGGCTGTGTGATTTGCACGACTTGGAACCCGCGGTATGGGTACCCGTACTGGCAGGCAAATTATCGGGTAGGGCAGCCGAAGCCTACCGCGCTGTGCCCCGAGAGGACAGCAAAGATTACCCAAAAGTAAAGAGGGCGATCTTGGAGAGGTATGCCATTACCCCAGAGGCGTACGCAAGTTCAGGGGCTTGCGCAAACCTGAGAAAGATTCCCATGCAGAGTGGGCACACAAGCTGGACCAAGCATCACAAGGCTGGATACAAGCCAGCAACGCTACCACTATGGAAGATTTGCGGCAGTTGATGCTGCTGGAGCAATTCTTTAATGGCTTGTCCCCAGAAGCACAAGAATGGGTGAGAGATCGGAAACCACTCACCCTAACCGAAGCGGCTAGACTAGCGGATCAGCATTTTGATGCCAGGAGGCATCACGGACTTCAAAGTAAGTCTTTCCCTCGGATTACCGGGCCACCCAATAACTTTTCTCCTACCGGCCCCACAGTAACCCTGTCCAGGCCCACACCAAATAATCCACCACCCCCCTCTCGATACAATGGCCGGGCTAACATTCAATGTCACACCTGCAAACAGTGGGGACATATTTCTCGTGAGTGCACGCAAAACCGGAGCCGGCAAGCATGGAACCAGGTGCGACAAAACTTAACACCAAGGGCTGCTGCGCATCACTATCAAGTAGCCCCAACCACCCAGGAAATGCTGAGCGCCCAGACCGAGGAACCTCTAGGAGTACTCCACGAGGTAATGTCGGTCCGAGCCACCGACAACCGACAACATCATCGTCAGCTAGTGACCCTGGAGGGGAAGGAGGTACAAGGGCTCCGAGATTCGGGAGCCACTCTAACTTTGGTTGCACCACATTTGGTACCAGGCTCAACTCACACTGGCGGATCAGTGGCAGTACGGGTGGCAGGGGGAGCAGTATACCGGCTACCCACTGCCAAGGTACATTTGGATTGGGGTGTGGGAGAGGGAACTGTGGAAGTGGGGCTTATGCAAAAGTTACCCGCAGATGTTGTACTGGGGAATGACTTGGGCCAGATGACTTCTGCTTTTATACCCCAGGCTCCATACCAGGAGGCCCATCCCGTGACTACACGGCAGCAGGCTCGCACCACGGCTACACCGATACACTCTGAGGCTCAGGTAAGAGACCATGAACCCCACCCGACTCACATGTCCTGGGATACCCCGACTACCTTTGCGACAGAAGTAAAGACAGACCCCACCCTACAAGTATATAGGGACCGGGCACACACTGACCAGGCAGGGCTAGAGGGGGAGCGGTACACGTGGGAGAAAGGATTATTATACCGCGTCACGGCAAAGGAAGTGGGAGGGTCTGTCACCCTGACAAAGAAACAGTTAGTGGTACCACAGAAATATAGACAGGAGCTACTTAGGATCGCTCATGATATTCCCTTGTCAGGACACCTAGGGATGACCCGCACCAGATATCGCCTAACGCATGCTTTCTTCTGGCCCGGAATTTCTCAGGACGTGCGACAGTATTGCACCTCCTGCGACGTCTGCCAGCGAGTAGGCAAACGAAGGGACCGCCACAAAGCCAAGCTATGTCCCCTACCCATTATTACAGAGCCCTTCAGCCGGGTAGCTGTAGACATAGTGGGGCCCCTGCCAAAACCCAGTCCCTCTGGCAAAAAGTACATTCTAACCGTAGTGGACTACGCCACCAAGTACCCCGAGGCTGTGGCCCTCACTAACATTCATGCCGAAACCGTAGCTGAGGCCTTGATGAAAGTATTTTCCAGAGTAGGGTTCCCCCAAGAAATAATATCGGACCGGGGCACCCAATTCACTGCCGAGGTCACCCAACATATGTGGAAAGTATGTGGCTTTTTAGCCAATAGTCAATTCCGCATACCATCCCCAGTCTAATGGACTATGTGAGAGGTTCAACGGGACGCTGAAGCAGATGCTTCGTACGTTCGGGGAAACCCACAAAGACTGGGAGAGGTTCCTACCTCACCTACTCTTTGCGTACAGAGAGGTTCCCCAGGAGTCGACAGGATTCTCCCCGTTTGAACTACTGTTTGGGAGGAGGGTGCGGGGACCCTTGAACTTGATTAGGGAACACTGGGAGGGAGAGAGTACTACAGACGGAACCCCTATCGTATCCTACGTACTGGAGTTCAGAGACCGTCTGGAGGCGCTGACTCAGACTGTGCGCACCAACCTCCAGGCGGCCCAGCAACGCCAGCGGCGCTGGTACGATAGAGGAGCCAGAGACCGCAGCTTTCAGGTGGGGCAGAAGGTTTTAATTTTAAAACCCGTCCGCACAGACAAGCTGCAGGCCATCTGGCAAGGCCCATACCAGGTAGTAGAGCAGCGATGCGACACTACCTATGTGATTGGCCCCTGCTCAGGGGTAGGGAAGAGACGCATGCTCCACGTGAACATGCTCAAACCCTACCATGAGAGGATAGAGGATGTGACGGCGATCTGTGCCTCCGCCTCAGAAGATCAGGAGAATCTGCCCCTACCTGACTTGCTAGAACCGGAAGAGCCGATAGAGCCCTCCCGGGGGGATCAGCTGGGGGAGCGGCTAAGCCCTCACGAGCGTGCACAGCTGATTGTAGCTAAAGGGACTACCTTCTCCAATTTACCTGGGTACACTCCGCTAGCCACCCACCGAGTCGAAACCCCGGGACAGCTACCTATGCGACAGGCTCCATATAGGGTTCCGGAATCAGTCCGGACCCATATGAAGGCAGAATTAGATGAAATGTTACAGCTAGGGGTTATCGAACCATCAGATAGCCCCTGGGCATCACCGGTAGTCCTGGTACCTAAAAAGGACGGCACAACCCGGTTCTGCGTCGACTACCGGAGGCTAAACGACAAAACGGTGTCTGATGCCTACCCGATGCCTCGGATAGACGAGCTGCTAGATAAGATGGCACGGGGCCAGTATCTCACTACCATTGACTTGTGTAAGGGATACTGGCAAATTCCTCTAGCCGATGACGCCATCCCCAAGTCGGCGTTTGTCACTCCGTTTGGCCTGTACCAGTTCAAGGTCATGCCCTTCGGAATGAAAAACGCTCCGGCTACCTTTCAGCGGATGGTAGATCGGCTACTGGACGGCTTTCAGGAGTATGCCTGTGCCTACTTAGATGACATAGCCATATTTAGCCAGACCTGGGAAGACCACCTACGCCATATAGGGGCTATTTTAGACCGTATTGGGGAAGCAGGGTTAACCTTAAAGCCCAGTAAGTGCCACATAGGGATGGCCGAAGTGCAGTATCTGGGGCACCGAGTAGGGTGTGGGCAGCAGAGACCCGAGCCAGACAAAATTGAGGCCGTAGCCAAGTGGCCTACCCCAAGGACCAAAACCCAAGTGCTAGCTTTCCTAGGGACTGCAGGGTATTATAGAAAATTTGTTCCCGACTACAGCGCCCTGGCCAAACCCCTGACGGACCTGACCAAAAAGAACCTTCCCCGAATGGTTGTCTGGGCCCCAGAGTGTGAGCAGGCATTCCAACAACTCAAGACGGCTCTGACTCATGCTCCTGTATTAACTGCTCCTGATCCAACTAAAAGATTTCTTGTCCACACAGATGCTTCAATGTTTGGATTGGGGGCAGTGCTGAGCCAAGTGGGAGCCGATGGCGGAGAGCATCCCGTAGCCTACTTAAGCCGAAAGTTGTTGCCCCGTGAAGTGAGCTACGCCGCCATTGAGAAAGAATGCCTGGCCGTGGTGTGGGCCCTTAAAAAGTTACAGCCGTATTTGTATGGACAACCTTTTTCCTTACTCACAGATCACAACCCATTGGTGTGGCTCAACCGTGTGGCTGGGGACAATGCCAGGCTGCTGCGCTGGAGTTTGGCGCTGTTACGACACTCACCGCCTGGAGAGTGAAGCCGCCGTTTAGTCGATAATCCCCTTTCTCCAGAAATGCAATTCCAGTATAACCGATCATAAAACTCCCGAACGGAGCATACGAATGCGGTAACTCCCGATCAGCAATCCATCCGAAATCCTTCCACAGCTAGAAATAAACGAAAGCGCTGTCCCAATAGTCAATCCCTCCACAAACGAGACAAAGCTCCGTTTTGAAGGTCAAGCAGAATGTGTTTAATGGGGGCTACCTGCCCAGTATTTATGCAGGTCTCCACCAGGTAGACACTCCCCTAGGGGACCTGGTGGAAGACTGTAAAATATATTAAACAGTAGCCAATCACAGTGGCTATAACACAAGCCCTTCCCATTTTACCCATAATACATCTGTTCCTATCCTGGAGATAATTAGGGAGAAACCTAATTAACTCCGAGGATAGGAACCATCGCCATTTTAAAACCAAACACAAAAAATGCAATAAAATACATAAAATCAGAAGTACCGAATATATAGTGTTCGTGCAACGTATCCCCAGATAGCCTGGATCTGAGGGCATATTCCTACCGAATAGCGCTCAGGTCCGATGTACACAGTCCAATCGCCATGGAGTCAAAGTCTCTCATAAGTCCTTCGGTATACGAATGACTCCATGGGACGGCTATCTGGGTAAGTTCATACGGATGAAAGAAACTCCCGAACGGAACAGTGTTCGTATGCCTCCAAGGGAATAGAAGGGGAGACGGCCGTCTCCAGCGGTGTTCGGTAGATAAAGAGTCCGTTTTTAGATCCATGGGTTTTGCACCGAACACCGCTGATTCGCCTCGTGTCCAAAATGGCCGCCGCCTCGTGTTCGGCATACGAACGACGACCACCCGTACGAAATGGAATGGAGAGGTGTTTGCGGTTAACCACAACGTTCTAATTTGTGGTCAAGGTGTTAATGAGCCGCACACTCCTCTCCTGGGTGGCCGATGTTCGGTAGTTTCAATCGGTACTTTAGAAAACGTACGAACAACAGCGTACGGACAGGAAATCCACGAATCCAATGAAAACAGACGAACCAGCAATACAGGTCTATGCAGCAGGGTTCGTCACAGGCCCTAAAGCCCTTCGACTTCACCATCCACTACCGCCCAGGGAAACAAAATGGTAACGCCGACGGGTTGTCCAGACAAACTGAACTAGAAAAATGATCTGTGAGTACTCTCCCGGACATCCCCAAGCCGATCCGTTGGGATCAGACTGTGTATGCCGGCTTGGTTCTGGGGGAGCATTGTGGCAAAACTAGCCACTTCTGGTCTCTAGTTAACAAAGGTTGTCCGTAGGCTGAATGTATTACTGTATATCATGGTTGTGTATGTACTATATTATGTCCGTTCGCATGCTGGCAGCCGTACGCTAACAGCATGCAAGCCTTTCGTTTGACGAAACACGGCTATCCGGGCCGTTCGCCAAACGAATGCGGGCTCCCCAAGTAGACCACACACTCACAGTCGTGTGGCACTAATTAACCGATTGCAACAATGTTGCAATCGGTAATTGAAGGCTCTCCTAGGTGGCCGTCGTTCGGCTACCGACCATGCGGCGGTCGGCCATCTTGGATCCTTTGTTTCTGCAGCGGTGTTCGGTCGTCGAGAGCCTGGAACTGAAAACGGCTACTCAATGACTTGAACACCGCTGGACTTCCAGAGCGTTCGGGAGCCCCGCGTTCGCCACATTCTGTTCCCCATCGATGTTCGGTAGTTTTAAACCGAACTCGATGGATAAATGTATTTTGTGCGGCGTTCGGTTAGAATAGCTGGGATCTGAGCGGTATTCTCACTAAATGTGCCCGCAGACCCCAGCTATCTACCGAATGGTCATTCGTATAAAAGCGAGCAATATTGTATGAAATATGGATTTCTATGTGAATTGTCAGTTTTGCTGCACGGGGGGATAATCCACTTAATCGTCCATTTTAGTGGGAGGATCCCTCTCGTGCAGCAATGCCTGTTGGGATAATCGTACTGCCTGATGGGAGAAATCCCCTGTAACATCTGTAAGGAAACCCCTTGCAAGGGGAACTGCATAAATATGGAAGTCTGTGAATAAACCGAGTTAGTTGACTCCCAAACTGTGTTTCGTCCGGTTATTGGGAGGATTGGGAATATTGCCGTGCTTTCTAACTCTGACTGTGGATTACCTACAATACCAACGGAGATCGTGGACTATACTACTGCATTCCGTTACAGTGTGTTATATAGAGGGTATACAGAATGTGTGTTATATAGAGGGTATACAGGATGTGTTATATAGAGGGTATACAGAATGTGTGTTATATAGAGGGTATACAGAATGTGTGTTATATAGAGGGTATACAGGATGTGTGTTATATAGAGGGTATACAGGATGTGTTATATAGAGGGTATACAGAATGTGTGTTATATAGAGGGTATACAGAATGTGTGTTATATAGAGGGTATACAGGATGTGTGTTATATAGAGGGTATACAGGATGTGTTATATAGAGGGTATACAGAATGTGTGTTATATAGAGGGTATACAGAATGTGTGTGTTATATAGAGGGTATACAGGATGTGTTATATAGAGGGTATACAGAATGTGTGTTATATAGAGGGTATACAGAATGTGTGTGTTATATAGAGGGTATACAGAATGTGTGTTATATAGAGGGTATACAGGCTGTGTGTTATATATAGGGTATACAGGATGTGTGTTATATAGAGGGTATACAGGATGTGTTATATAGAGGGTATACAGAATGTGTGTTATATAGAGGGTATACAGAATGTGTGTGTTATATAGAGGGTATACAGGATGTGTTATATAGAGGGTATACAGGATGTGTTATATAGAGGGTATACAGAATGTGTGTTATATAGAGGGTATACAGAATGTGTGTGTTATATAGAGGGTATACAGAATGTGTGTTATATAGAGGGTATACAGGATGTGTGTTATATAGAGGGTATACAGGATGTGTGTTATATAGAGGGTATACAGAATGTGTGTTATATAGAGGGTATACAGAATGTGTGTTATATAGAGGGTATACAGAATGTGTGTTATATAGAGGGTATACAGAACGTGTGTTATATAGAGGGTATACAGAATGGGTGTTATATAGAGGGTATACAGAATGGGTGTTATATAGAGGGTATACAGAACGTGTGTTATATAGAGGGTATACATATGCTACACCTCCAAAACAGGTATCCCCTGTGGCGGAACCCACCTCGCCACTGGACATTGGAGGGGCCTGGCTGCCTGCCTCTTACCTGCTGACTATGGCCCCCGGAAAATTGGTACACTTAAAGATTTATATTTGGGCATATTGTACTGTATATTGCTGCTACTGGCCCTTTTAACAGCATCTATGGACACATTGGGACTTTTGGGACTACTGTCCCTTTAAGACTGTGAAGCATGTTCTAGTGTGCTGCCTGTAATATTGTATATGTATTCATGTGTTAAGTTTAGCCTGGGTGATATGTATGCAGCATTCATCTGATTGTTCGGTAGAATCACTCCATTCATTATATTGAGTGAAACTACCGAACAACCAGACCACCCAGGAATAAGTGTGCCTCCAATTACAGTTTGCAACAATGTTGCAAATGGGTAATTGGCAATCCATGTAATGTATTCTTTGTCCTCTGGGTGGCCGCCATTCGGGAAACAAACACGTGGCGGCGGCCATCTTAAACTACCGAACAGCGGTGTTTTGCCGTCGAGTGTCTGGAACTAAAATCGGACACTTGACTAGGCAAACACCGCTGAGACCTCCATACTTCCACAAATTCGTATGGAAACTACCGAATGACCCGCCGTTCGGTAGAAAGAACCCCATAAACAAGGGAATTCATTCAAACCCTCTCCAGGCTCTATAACACAGGCAATTCGCCTGTTTTCATTCCCTTGTTTGTGACCGACCGCAGGGCCAAAATGCATGGAACTGTTTTCGGATACTTTACCCATGCGGTCGGTCAAATCTTTGGAACCCCATATCTCATGAACCATTCATCCGAATTACTTGAATTTTGGATATGTTGTCCCCCTGAATAAGGGCTATCCAGCGATGCTGGATTTAAAGGTGTACCCCCTGTTTTTGGGGTACATCCAGGAATTGGGGAAAAGTGTGTACTGTATAATTGGGTTAAGTGGTAATCTAAGGGGAGGAAATGTGTGGGAGGTACATCCATGTGATTGGTCAATATCATCCTCCCCCTGGGAGTGTCCTGTATGTACCTGTTTGTGAATAAAAGCCAGGCTGGATGAGCCAGTCCTGAGTTCCTGTTTTAACCTCAAAGTGATGTGTCGTCTCATTATTGGGGGAAGGATTTATTGCATGCTGTTCCAGTTGACTGCTAGGAGTACAAGCCTATTCGTATGGTTCCTATTCAATGGTCTACAGCATTCATACGCTTGGGAGAATTTAAAGGTTTCTTGGATTCGGTGATTATGGTGTCTGCCAGAGTGCTTGGAGTCCTCAGGAAGCACTAGGAGCATCCTTTAATGGAGGTACTCAGTCGGGGTGCCAGGTGATCCGTTACATCCCCTGATAGCCCTTATTCAGGGGGACAACATATTCAAGAATCAGGTCATTCGGATGAATGGTTCGGGAGATATGAGGAGATATGAGGTTCCAAAGATTTGACCGACCGCATGGGTAAAGTATCCGAAAACAGTTCCATGCATTTTGGCCCTGCGGTCGGTCACAAACAAGTGAATGAAACAGACGAATTACTTGGGTTATAGAGACTAAGGGGGATTCGCATGAATCCCCTAGTTCGTATGTTTCTTTCTACCGAACGGCGGGTCATTCGGTAGTTTATATACGAATTTCTGGGAGTATGGAGGTCTCAGCGGTGTTTGCCTAGTCAAGTGTCCGATTTCAGTTCCAGACACTCGACGGCAAAACACCGCTGTTCGGTAGTTTAAGATGGCCGCCGCCACGTGTTTGTTTCCCGAATGGCGGCCACCCAGAGGACAAAGAAGACATTACACTGATTGCCAATTACCCGTTTGCAACATTGTTGCAAACTGTAATTGGAGGCACACTTATTCCTGGGTGGTCTGGTTGTTCGGTAGTTTCACTCAATATAATGAATGGAGTGATTCTACCGAACAATCAGATGAATGCTGCATACATATCACCCAGGTTAAACTAGAGTTCCTGTTTAACCCTGAAGCTGAAGTGTTGTCTCTTTCTTGGGGGAAGGGGACTGTATGCCGATTGCCAGGAGTGTAAGCTGTTTGTATTGCTTTTCCTGTTCGGCTGCTTCCAGGGTTCGTGTGTCTGCTGTTCGAGAGTTGGTGAATTCGTGCAGTTTGGGAGTTCGGGAAATTGGTGCTTATGGTAGCTGCTGGTCTATGGAAAAGGGGATTATCGCCTAAACGGGTTTTATTCCCTTTTATGCTGAAACGGTCCGTTACAATTGGTGGCAAGCGGCGGGATCGTTCCTACAACCAGAGGGACAGCTACAGACAACACCATTCCTGGATTACAAAGTGAGGGCAACGCCAGTACCCGTACAGCGCCCCTATCTACAAGGAACCAACTGCAGCAGAGCAAGCATGGCACCCAGCTACACTCAGGAGGAGTTTGACAGAGAGGTTGCCATGCGGCTGGCGTACTTTGGACCCAACCCAGAGGAGAAATACGTACAGTTCGTAAGGAGCCAGGCAGACGAGTACCTGCGATTCATGGCAGATCCAGCCAAGGGTATCGGTCGCCCTATCCGGCGGCAGAGTGCGTTTCGGGGACTCAAAGGTGTGTCCCAGGGAGCAGAAGGTGCAGTCCTTCCTCCCCAGCGGCAGTGTGTACCCCAGGGAGCTGATGGTGTCGTCCGTCCTCCCCAGCGGCAGTGTGTAACCCAGGGAGCAGAAGGTTCCGTCCTTCCTCCCCAGCGGCAGTGTGTACCCCAGGGAGTAGAAGGTGCCGTCCTTCCTCCCCAGCGGCAGTGTGTACCCCAGGGAGCTGATGGTGTCGTCCGTCCTCCCCAGCGGCAGTGTGTGTCCCAGGGAGCAGAAGGTGCAGTCCTTCCTCCCCAGCGGCAGTGTGTACCACAGGGAGCTGATGGTGTTGTCCATCCTCCCCAGCGGCAGTGTGTAACCCAGGGAGCAGAAGGTGCCGTCCTTCCTCCCCAACGGCAGTGTGTAACCCAGGGAGCTGATGGTGTCGTCCGTCCTCCCCAGCGGCAGTGTGTGTCCCAGGGAGCAGAAGGTGCAGTCCTTCCTCCCCAGCGGCAGTGTGTACCCCAGGGAGCTGATGGTGTCGTCCATCCTCCCCAGCGGCAGTGTGTAACCCAGGGAGCAGAAGGTGCCGTCCTTCCTCCCCAGCGGCAGTGTGTACCCCAGGGAGCTGATGGTGTCGTCCATCCTCCCCAGCGGCAGTGTGTAACCTAGGGAGCCGAAGTTGCCGTCCTTCCTCCCCAGCGGCAGTGTGTACCCCAGGGAGCTGATGGTGCAGTCCTTCCTCCCCAGCGGCAGTGTGTACCCCAGGGAGCTGATGGTGTCGTCCATCCTCCCCAGCGGCAGTGTGTAACCCAGGGAGCAGAAGGTGCCGTCCTTCCTCCCCAGCGGCAGTGTGTCCTGCAGGGAGCAGAGACAGTCAGTCTCGCACCCCAGCAGCAGGACAAGAGAATGAAAGGGAAGACAGCTGGTCTCCCTTTCCACCAGCAGAGAGAGTGGCAGGGAGAGGAGCCTGCTAACCCCCCTCCCCAGCGGCAGCCTAACCCACCAAGGGGAGATGTTAAGCCCCACATCTGTGCAGATGGGACCGTAGTCTCGGCACTTACAGCACCAGGGGTAGGGATGGTCGGTCCTGTCCCCCAGCCACAGAGCGATATATCCAAAGGGGAGACAGTCGGTCTCCAGCAACCAGGCTCCAACCAGACTACTCCCGTGGTAGTGCTGGCAACAGGACAGAGTACCGCTGGTCTCTGCCCCCTCAGCATCCCACCAAGGCAGCCTACCAGTCCCCCACACAGCCGTGGTGCAGCACCTGAACCTGGACAAGATTCTCCCTCACCCAGGTGTAGTAACTGTTTATTGTGGGTGGGCTGCTCTGCGGTTTCTGTTTTGTGGGTGGGTTGCTGGACTAACCAGGGCACTGACCGGCAGGAGGTCAGGTACCCTGTTAGTTTAATTGGTAAAGGGGAGAATTGTGGCGAAACCAACTTCGCCACTGTGAACTGGAGAAGCCTGGTTGCCCGCCTGCTGCCTTTGGACTATGGACCAGACTTTATGGGAATGTGATACCCCAGATAGCTATACCATGGAGCCTATTCATATAATGAAAGACTATGGGAAAGACTTTAGCTCCATGGCAATTGTACTGTGTGAATAGGATCTGCGCGCTATTCGGTAGTTTTGTGCGCTCAGATCCCAGCTATCTGGGGATATGTGAAATGTCTGTGTGTTATGGATAAAAAGTAACTTTCTGTATTTTAAAGTGGTTTTTATGTCTTTCTGTAACCATGTGGTTAATGGAGTCTGTCTCTGTGCTGGGAGGTAATTGGATTACTTCTCCAGCACAGAGAAGGAAGCTGGAAAGCTAGGGGTTTTAAAAGATACTTTACTAACTTTTGAACCCCTGGTCTGATCCATGCCATTTTTTTAATATGTTGTTCCCCTGAATGGATTGATTGAAAGGAGAAAGCGCAAGTAACATTTTCTTTTCTTTGGTTTTTACTATATATTGGGGCTGATGTGTGTTGTAGTCCTTGCTGCTTAAGCGCAGGACTTCTCTTTTTGTATTTGTATTTACTTTGTATCACACAGCCTGGTTACAATGCTGCTACCCATCCCATGTGTTCCCTATTAAGGGTTAATAAGTAAAGGGGTGTATATAAAAAATACCCCTTTCTGTCTCATTAGAGATATCTTTGCCAGAAGCTCAAGGAAGCAGGCTGAAGGGTCAGTGTTAGGACCCGCTTAGGGGGGGTCTGCCTTGACGTTGGCAGGCGGGCATTCCCTCCAATGGCCATTGGAGCAACTAAATGACCTCCATTTGTCTAAATATACATAGGGATTAAGGAGAAAGCGCAAGTAACATTTTCTTTTCTTTGGTTTTTACTATATATTGGGGCTGATGTGTGTTGTAGTCCTTGCTGCTTAAGCGCAGGACTTCTCTTTTTGTATTTGTATTTACTTTGTATCACACAGCCTGGTTACAATGCTGCTACCCATCCCATGTGTTCCCTATTAAGGGTTAATAAGTAAAGGGGTGTATATAAAAAATACCCCTTTCTGTCTCATTAGAGATATCTTTGCCAGAAGCTCAAGGAAGCAGGCTGAAGGGTCAGTGTTAGGACCCGCTTAGGGGGGTCTGCCTTGACGTTGGCAGGCGGGCATTCCCTCCAATGGCCATTGGAGCAACTAAATGACCTCCATTTGTCTAAATATACATAGGGATTAAGGAGAAAGCGCAAGTAACATTTTCTCATATATTAATGTGATATTCACGTGTTGGCATACTGTTGTTTTTATCCAGGTGTATTGATTTGCTCTAAAATAAGATATATCTTTTTAGGCAAATTAAAATTCGGCTTATAGAATCTGGTAGATTATTCTTATTGGATGATTCCAGGAAATGATTAATAAGCTGGTTTAAATGTTATTTTAATTGAAAATTACATGAGAATAGGATATTATATGCCAAGGAGGATCTAGCCAGCATTGAAAGGGTTACTCAGTTGATGCTGTTAACCAAGGTTTTATAGCTTTTCGTTGGACTGTGTGAAGTTTTGCTTTTTCTGTCTGTGAAGTACCCTCATAAATCTAAAGTCTTGACAGTTGATGCTGTTAGCCATTGGAACGTGTTTTAACATTGCCATTGTATTGCATACCATGTTATACTAAATATTCACTGATTATTATCACGCATGTTACATATTATTATTATTTAATTTGTCACAATAAATTGTATCTATTTTTATAACAAATTGTGATTTTATTTGTATGGAATACGTTTCACTTACATGATAACGATCTCTAAGATCTAACTGTTTAATATTATCATCCCATAAATATCCTCACAGTATATTAAATGGACCCTGTCCGTGACCCTAACTGTATGTGTGTATTAGTGGACGCTGTCCGTGACCCTAACTGTATGTGTGTATTAATGGACGCCTGTGTGGTGCTAACTGTATGTGTGTATTAATGGACGCCTGTGTGGTGCTAACTGTATGTGTGTATAAATGGACGCTGTGCGTGGTGCTAACTGTATGCGTGTATTAATGGACGCCTGTGTGGTGCTAACTGTATGTGTGTATCAAATGGACGCTGTGCGTTACAGTCACACTGTTCTTCTACTCATCGTTTCTGCATGTTTCTCCTAGGATCTTCACCATGTTCGGCCAACAATGAATCTCGTATTATATTTTATATCTAATATCGTATGATCTAAATTTCTATAACTGTATCACTATAACTGCATGTGTATGTCTTCTCCAGTTCTCCGACGTGATGGGTTTGAGGAGCCCTCACCCCTGTTTAAGTGTCTAGTGGCAGAACTTGAAGAGAAAGATCGAGAAGATGGAGGTAAGTTCTTCGTCCATGGTGACGTTTTGTTCACGTTTTTTTTTTTTTTTTCAAAAAAATGTATCACAATAGACAATACAGGACAGTACAGGACTTAATAAAAGAAAAAAAATATATAGACAATAAAACAATAAATACGTTTCGACAGTACTAGCCCTCTAAGATACTGAATCTTTTAGTTTATTACCCTTAATTATCCTCTTAATTATAAATTGGACGACATACCAAATTTAGTATCTTTACTTCAACTTGAGAGAACCTTAAATAACTATTTACTTTTGTTCACGTTTTTGTAGCTGTGTACCGATAGTCACCGAGTGGTTAGGCTGTACGATTTAGCATTATTTGCACCCTACAGATTGGCTTTGCTCTCCGATTTATAAATGCAATTCATTACAGACCGGCCTGTCAGTATAACGGATCCCCTATACTCCAGGAGAGTATATCTGTTTTTTTTTTTTTTATTCTTTATTTTTGTTGTGCATTATGGGTTACAAGCAAGCCTGTTATGCCACAACAGCAGTCACAGGTATATCAACGTAAACATTGTTATGACAGGTTTAATCTGCACATTTTTGTGGGTAAGTATGCGTACTAATACATGCAATCAACATTAACAGTATGCGAATTGTTGAAAGTTATGCTTATTAAAATGTACATGTCATGGAAAAGTAGGTAGAAGAGAGACAAAGGAGGAGAACAAGGTTTGAGCATACAATCTACGTTCAAGATTATACTAGTTAGCTCTCGCTAGGCTGATGAACGAGTGGTGATACATCTCACTTGTCTGCCTAAGCTGTGGGTAATTGGTTTCACATCATGCTAGCACTCAGACGTGGGTAGCTTGAGCACATAAAGCTTAATATAAAAGCAGTATCAGCAGTATGATTTTACTTCGCTTGGTTTTGTCAGAACATATAGTATTTAGGCTTTTTCGTTTCATCTGTGGTATTGGTACATTGTGCATTATTTACTTAAACTTCACACTAAACAAATTGCCCGCTAAACAAATTAACTTTTCTATATGAATGCTAGGCTAGGTAGATGAGATTATTAGTAATGCTTAAAGTTATGAGAACTTGAGAAGGTATGTGATATTGCAGTTTCGAAAAGGGTATACAGTATACTTATTTAACAGGTTTATCCTGTCACGTTCTCGCAGACATATAATAAGAACGAGAGGCAAAGAGAAGCACAATGGAAAACATAAGGGAAACACATGGCACACAGGTGGGACTCTTCTCTCAGCACTAGTGTTAGGAGCTTGTCGCGGTGCTGCTCTGGGTGTCTGCTGATCAGCTCACCCTATGCCCCTGACAGTCCAGGCATGTGCGTAGTGGTCCATCTCTGGATTGTCTTGCATCCCCTCCGGCCCGCCATTATACGTGCTGTGTAGGTGTAGTAGGCCTCCCAGCCGCTGTCTCCCACGATCATGGCTCCGGGCTTGAAAGGGGGCCAGTGCCCTGTGTACATTGCCCGTGGTAAGACCTCTTGCCCCCAGGGGTCCTGTTACTCCGGTGCCCCCTAGGGTGTATGGACGGCTACCTGGTGTGTGTTCCAGGAGGGACCCCGGCCCAGGAGAGTGGTGGGAAGCTGGCATAGCTGTGGGCATTGGAGCGGTAGTACCTGGAGGGGTGAGTATCTGTTTCGTCCCTGCACCGGTGCAGTGGGTCATCGCGGTGGCTCTTAGTGTTACAGCGTTCCCAGGCTGCGTTAAGTGGCTGTTCTCCGCCAGTGCGATGGGGACATCCCGCCATTTTGGGCCCTTCATCCGTGTTGGGACTGCATGCATCCGTCGTTTGGTTAGCAGCGGCGGTGGGGGAGAGCGTTCGTTTACTTGCTGTTGGGCAGAGAGCTGCATTTTCTCCTCCAGGTTGCGCCAGAATGTTGCAAAGGCTCTGTCCAGTCTGATCTCGATGTCTGCCATTACTGCTGCATTGTCAGGTTGCCTCGTGGCATCCGCCATGTTGGCTGAGTCAGTAGATGTGCCCATAAGTGTAGCCCCTCCGTCCCCCCTGTGCTGTGGGTCGGAGAGTTCTCCCAGGGCTGGACCGGGATCACCCCCGCCGGTCCAAAGGGGGGGGTAACGGGTTGCCTGCTCCACCCTGTATGTCCCTGTGCCTCTCAGAGCTGGGAGGTCGGCCGTCCCTCCCGCCCGGTGGTCAGAGGGCCGCATGGCTCGGAGTGTGCCGCTCGTCGGTTTCGGTCAAGCTTCTGCCCTTGGTGGTTCCTTGCTGTTCGGTTCCGAGGCAGGGAAGGTTGTAGCAGGGTTTGTCTCCGATTTATTTAGGCTAAAAATCGCTTTTTTGCCAAATGCTATGAGGAGCTCATGTAAGTCACTTCTTTACAGCTCGGCGGTCAGGCCCCGCCCCGAGTATACCTGTTTTGAAGCTCCAATGTCTCAAGCGAAATAGTGATTATAGCTCCCAAGTCCCCAAACATCAGCCTAGACTTGGGTTATGTGGCAAAGATGCCTCTGTCACGTGTTCCTGGAAGGGCCTGCTGGCTACCTCCTGCCCAAAGACTATTGGCCATGTAAAAAGACATGTTAAACAGTTACTTCCATAGGAAATACGAACCACTGAATCGATCTGAGTAATTTTTGGATATGATGGGTTTTCCATGGATTTTGGGGGTACTTTTGGGGTGTTTGAAAATTGTGTGTTGTTCTGTATCTGGAGATAATGGAGTTTGTACAGTCCCTGACTCTATTATCTCTCAGGCACAGAGGAGGGGTATGTGAATGTATTTATTAAACATAGAAACATAGAATGTGACGGCAGATAAGAACCATTCAGGCCCATCTAGTCTGCCCAGTTTTCTTAATACTTTCATTAGTCCCTGGCCTTATCTTATAGTTAGGATAGCCTTATGCCTATCCCACGCATGCTTAAACTCCTTTACTGTGTTAACCTCTACCACTTCAGCTGGAAGGCTATTCCATGCATCTACTACCCTCTCAGTAAAGTAATACTTCCTGATTTTTTCTTCTTTTAAAAATAGTCTCCTCCTTTACTGTGTTGATTCCCTTTATGTATTTAAATGTTTCTATCATTTCCTGCTGCTCTATTACATTGTCTGCCTACCTTTACGTCATCAGAAATAATCACCCCTAAATCCCTTTCCTCAGATGTTGATGTTAGGACTCTATCAAATTGTAACGGACCGTTTTGCTCACCCAGAGGTTAAAAACCGTTTAGGCGATATTCCCCTTTTCAGATGCACAGGCAGCTACTGCAATCACCAATCTCCCGAATTGCAAGCACATGAATTCACCAATCTCCTGACCTGGAACCAGGGTAATGCTCCAAACTCCTGAACAGGAAACACACGAATGCTGTAAACAGCCGAACAGGAAAAACCATACGAACAGTTAACATTCCTGGCAGACGCACTGTAACAGCACGAGACGAGAACGAGACGAGACTTCGTTTGAGGGTCAAGCAGAACTTTACTGGGGCTACCTGCCCGGTATTTATGCAGGTCTCCCACCTGGTGGACACTCCCCTAGGGGACCAGATGGAAGACTGGGAAACAGTCTTCTTTGTTTCTTGAACGGGATAGGGGACACCGGTGGGGGGGTCACTACTGCATCTGAGGGTGGCGGGAGGATGTTTTTTACGTAGCGGTTCCCCTCCCCCTGATTAACTGGAGTGGCTGAAGGGTCTAAACCTGGATTCAAGTGATAATATAGTCTGGCTGTTTTCGAGGGCTCCTTGGAAGGCAAAAATGCACACCATCACATGGCGTACCCATTCCGCGGTAGGGATCTAGTAGCTTTAGCACTGGATAGAAAGGATGGTAGCCGACATAATAGGGGCCCTTTTATGGGGAGACTTAAACCGTGCCTATAGGCGAGATTCCAGAAGCGGGCAGGCAAAATTTTACAGTAAGAAACATTGATTCCTCCCCCCCGGCTGGTGGACAGCAGCCAGGCTACCACACATATCTAGACGGGGTTGGAAGGGGCTACGGTGCAAGGAGGCATGAAGACTTAGAGTAGCATAGACTGACGGACATAAGCGGTACGCTAGAGGTACTGAGGACCGAGGGAATACGGAACAGGGCCAAAGGCCGACTTACAGGATGACCAGAAATGGACACGGGTACTTTTCCTTCGGAGGACGATATAGGTCATTTACGACTGCTAACAATGAGATTTCGCCTTGGAAACATGTATAGACCACCACCGACTTACATAGACAAGTTGACGGCAAGGCCCCGACCCGGGAATTCCCGAGAATACTAGAAGTGAACAGGAGGAAGGATGGGGTTCCTAATGGTTCACAGAAACACCAATGCGATGGGGGCGAACCAGAGGCCAATTTATCCAATGAGAGGCGCCTAGGTTGTAGGAGCTCATAGACCCATTGTTCCTCCCAACATTGATCATGGCAGGGATGTGGGAACATGTTCCCCACATAACTCTGGCAACTGGTAAGACCAGAGTAGTTCTGCATCGGACTGTGTCCAGATGCTGTTCACCTTTTTTCTATCCTTTTCTTCTTTCCTTCTTCACTTTGTCTTTTATCCTATTCTGGGGGGCGGCGGGGGCTGGGGGATGGTGGACGCCGGAGCCTGGGGACTTGAAAGGGAGCGACACGGATAAGAAAATAGGTCTAGTATATATGGTGGGTGTGAACGCATCACGAGATGGAGATTAAGATCACCTCCTTGAACATAAAGGGTCTTAACGCACCAAGGAAGCGCCGACTAATGTTTAAAGAACTGAAAAGGAAGAAAGCTGATATAGCTTTTGTCCAGGAGACCCATCTGCCAAAACAAGCCCAGTTTCGGCTTAGAGACCACACCTTTGCCGGCTCTTTTGAAGCCAGATCCCATCGCAAACGTAATGGGGTGGCGATACTTATTAGACGCAGCTGCCCTTTTCAAGTGAATTCTCAGGAGACAGACCCGGAGGGGCGCTTTGTCCTCCTTTCGGGTACTCTACACTCGCATATCGTACATCTGATAAACATTTACGTGCCAAATCAGCCGGACCCAGGTTTTTGGACTATGCCCCGCGAAAAACTATCGGCACTACCCCACGGCATGGTGTACGTGGGGAGCGATTTTAATGCTGTCCCATGCCCGGCCGTTGACAGGAGCTTGCGTGATGGAATACCTAGATCCCAGGGCAGGGGTTGTCAGGATAGACTGCTTAAAGACTTCATAGCAAAAACGGGGTTGATGGACATATGGTGGGCTCATCATCCGGGTGATAAAGAATACTCGTTTTACTCAGCTCCCCATGGCACGTACTCGAGGCTAGACCTTTTTATGGCTAACACGACAGGCATGTCTCGAATTGTGGGGTCGATGGTGGGTAATATATCGTGGTCGGATCACGCGGATATGTCTATTACCTTGGGCAACCTATGTGCAGCATCACCTTGGACGTGGAAACTAAACGCGTCCTTGTTACGGGACGAGGAGATACGAGAACAGATTCAGAAAGGGATCAATGAATATTTTGAATTGAACACAACCCCAGAAGTTCTCGCGAGCACATTATGGGCGGCTCATAAAGTGGTCACGAGAGGGAATTTGATCAAACTCGCTACCAGGAGGAAGAAAATGAAACACCAGAAATTGGAGACCTTACTGGGACAATTGAGAACTCTCGAACAGAAACACCAAACAGTGCCGGATGAGAGAATATACAGGCAATTAGAAGCAGTGCAAAGAGACATCCGTACCCTTTTGCTGGATGACACGGCCAGATCTATGGTTTGGTCAAAACGGACATACTAAAAAAGGCAAACAAGATGGACACTCTCCTTGCTAGGCCACTCCGGCCCAGGCAGGAACGGACTCACATTACAGCCATTAGACACGCTGACGGTACGACGAAATCGACACCCACCGAGATAGCTAAGGTATTCGAAGATTTCTATAAAAGGTTATACAACCACACACCGGGCAGAAGTCCCTATGGAGACCATGAGGAGGCTCATATATTGCAATATTTGGACAACCTGGGGATGAATAAACTAAGTGGAGAGGCGGTGGGCGTTTTGGAGGCGGAAATTACTGAGGACGAAGTGGACAAAGCTATCTTGAGTTTGAAAGATAACAGAGCGCCGGGTCCGGATGGATTTGACGGCACATATTACAAAACCTTTCGGGAGGAGCTTGCTCCTCATATGGTGCGCCTTTTCGAACACCTCAGACAGAGAGGAAAATTGGACCCTGATATGTCTCTGGCTACCATTGTATTGCTGCCCAAACCAGGATAGGATCCACTTCTTCCTGAAAATTACAGGCCCATATCACTAATTAATCACGATCTGAAGATTTTGGCAAAGATACAAGCGGACAGACTGAACCCATTGTTGAACTCGCTCATCCATGCAGATCAAGTAGGTTTTATCTCGGGTAGGCAATTGTTTGAAAATACCAGGAGGAATATTGATTTGATTTGGAGGCAAGTGGCCACGGGGACACCCACTCTGGTAGTGTCCATAGATGCGGAAAAGGCCTTCGACAGAGTCCGCTGGCAATTGCTTTTCCCGGTTCTGAGGAATATGGGCTTCCCGGAAGGTTATCTGGCGATAACAAAAGCAATGTACCATAATGTGCGAGCTCAGGTTCAGTTAACGGGAGCCCCTCGGACCCCTTTTCAGCTTTACAATGGAACCAGACATGGGTGCCCTCTTTCCCCCATCCTATTCGTATTGGCTTTATTGCAAGCTATTCGTCAGCATCCGAACATTGGAGGAGTTAGGTTGGGTGATACAGAATTTACGGATGATGTCCTCCTGACCGTTACGAACCCGATGGAATCTATGTTGGCGCTACAGGAGGTAATAACGGAATATGGTGCTTTATCGGGATACAAAGCAAACATCCAGAAATCTAGCGCTCTTCCGGTCTGCCTCTCGGAGGCAGATGCTGCTCGGATAAGGGAGACCTATCAAATACGGATGGAAACAGACTCCATAAAGTACCTAGGGATTCATCTGACGGCTGACCCTGGGCGCCCATGCCTTGAGAACTACACCCGGATGATTAGAGCCTTGATAGGAGACCTAAACAAGTGGACGGATAGGCCTCTCTCTTGGATAGGCCGGATCAATTCTGTGAAGATGAACATACTTCCACGTATACTATTCTTGTTTCAAGCGTTACCCATCCGTGTCACAAAAACTCAATTGATCCCTCTGCAAAGATCAATGGGGGACTTTATTTGGCAAAATAAGAGGCATAGAATCTCCAGACGAGTACTATATAGACGTAAAGACAGGGGAGGGTTAGGCCTCCCGAACCTATACTTCTACTATCTCGCGGCTCAATTGACGCAGGTGGCCATGTGGCACTCCCCGCCGGAAGAGAGACGGTGGGTGGATATAGAGTCTATGATGGTGGGGGTTGATGTCCCCCAGTTTACCATGTGGGTTCTCAAGGAACATAGACCTGCGATATGGATCACATGTCCTGCCATACTCAATTCACTCAGAATTTGGGACGCTTGCAATACCAAATATGGGCTAGCAGCGTCTCCCTCTCCTATAACTCCAATCCTTAGAAACAGAGAATTTCTCCCTGGCATGGCACCCAGAGAATTTAGTAATATAGAAAAGACCGGACTCCAACGGCTCCATCAGCTATATCGGAATGGAGCGGTCATTCAATTTGCTGAAATCCAACAAGGCTCCCACTTAACTTTTTTCCGATATGTCCAGATCCACGACTTTGCTAGAATACCTCGCATTAAAACAGCAGCCTTGGGAAAACTGACCTTTTATGAAAGGCTCTGTATGGATGGAGCAGCCCCTATAGGTATGATCACGCTTTTATACGCTCATCTGAGTACAGAAAATGGAGAATGGGGAAGTCTGACTTATACTGATCAATGGGAAACGGATCTCGGGGAAGTCTTAGAGGGAGTTTGCCTCCCAAGTCAAGAGACATGGGAGGCAAATGCCTCTGTTTCAATCTGTGTCACTCTTCCGGAGCAAGCATGGAAAACTATGCTTCGGTGGTACACCACGCCAGTTAAATTATATCGAATGCACAAATTGACTACTGACGACTGTTGGCGGGCTGTGGATCCCGAGGCACATATATCCACATGTGGTGGGACTGCCCGAAGAGAAGTAGCTTCTGGAGGTCCGTGGAGGGTCTTTTGAGACAGACTATAGCGACTGCATGGCTCTCACCAGAGGGCCCAGAATTCTCTGGGGTAATATCTAGGATTAGAGAATGTAGAATCATGGACGACTTGACAGCAAGAGTGAGAGGGACAATTGCGACGTTTCAAAAACTTTGGGAACCATGGGACAACAGTTTAGTGGGCTCAAACGGGGACTGACAGGGCCTTTTATTGGGGTATATGTCCAGATTTAGAGGGGATCCCTCCTGGAGGGGGACATGGCTCCCACATTGATGTGGCGGGGTTTCCGCGCCCTCACTCCCCCCCCCTCTCCTCCGCCTTCCTTCCCATCCTTATCTTCCTTTTCCTATCCATATCCTCTCTGCTCTCCTTTTTCCACTTCATTTCTTCTTATCTTTTCCTCATCTCTAGATTTTCTCGCTTTTTCGGTCTCACTTTAATTTGTGTTCATTTTTATAGCCCTTCCCAGGGCTCCGCCACGGAAAGTGGTTTTTCTTTTTCTTTTTTATTTTCTCCAGGCATGATTATACGGTTGGAGGAACAAGGTAGCTCAAACGCAAACTTAATTCTTGAATAGATTGGGCTACTGGTATCGCCTAAATGTCTGTCCTTCATGATAAAAGCCCTCAATGGACATAGAAACATAGAATGTGACGGCAGATAAGATCCATTCGGCCCCATCTAGTCTGCACAATTTTCTAAATACTTTCATTAGTCCCTGGCCTTATCTTATAGTTAGGATAGCCTTACGCCTATCCCACGCATGCTTAAACTCCTTTACTTGGACGGCAAGTACTGTTGGTATTATAATGTATGGGCATGTATTGTATTTTGTTGACATGTTGTCAGGGTACCTGTGGTCTCTACCTCCGAAAGAGGTAGAGACTTAGCTGTTCCTCCATCCAGACGGTCTGATGGCTCCCTTCCCCGCGGTCTATCCGGTCATGCTAGGCCGGCCGCGAGGGAGTGACTGCCTTTTACAGCATCTAGGCAGGAAGTAGTCATCAGGACACTCCCCCAGAACAACCTGTCAGTCAATGGCTGCAGGACCAATCAGGACGCCTTGGGGGCGTGGTTACTGCTCTGAACAGGGTATTTAACAGAGCTTCTTTCATTAGCTCATTGCCCTGTCGTGGTTCTAGCTTGTTCTAGTCACTCAGTGCTTGTGTATTCTATTATCCCTTTTGGTTTTGACCCGGCTTGTTTACCTTACTCTGCTTATCTCTGTTACCCTTGATTCGGCTTGTCTCTCGCTTACCTGTCTTCTGTTACCCTCGACCTCGGCTTGTCTTTGACCATTCTATACTGGTCCGGTATACGTATCTGGCTACTGTTTGTACTCTGCGTGTTGGATCCCTGTCCCGATCCTGACATTACGACAGGGCCAATGGATCCTGCAAGTACAAACAGTCAGCTGGCTGCTCCTGATCCTAGGTTTGAAGCCATGGATCACAGAATGGATCAGATGGCGCTTGCGCTACAGGCTCTATTAGCTTGTGCCAATAAACCACCAGAGGAGATACGTAATACCCCTGTTTCTCCTGTCGGTTCAGGTCTAGAGGTAGCCACAGTGGGTGCTTCTTCTCACATTACCCCCCCAGTACGCTATGGTGGGGCTCCTGAGAAGTGTCGTGGTTTTTTAAACCAAATTAGTATCCACTTTGAATTGCAACCTCGCTCTTATCCTACAGATAGGGCAAAAGTAGGATTTATTATCACCCTACTCATTGAGAAAGCTCTGAGATGGGCCAACCCACTATGGGAGAACGATAATCCATTAGTTTATAACTATAACGCATTTGTAGCTGCTTTTAGAAGAACATTTGACCCTCCAGGTAGAAAGGTTAATGCAGCCAGATTACTGTTGCGCCTGAGACAGGAGAACCGAACACTGGTGGATTATGCACTAGAGTTCAGGTCTCTGGCGGCAGAAATCAAGTGGAATGAGCAGGCGTATATGGATGTATTTTTGAATGGCCTATCTGATGTAATCCTTGATGAGGTTGCTACCAGAGAACTCCCTGAGAATTTAGAGGATTTAATTTCGTTCATCTCTCGTATAGATGAACGTCTAAGAGAGAGACAGAACACTCGAGAGGGGAACCAGAGACCTTCTTTTAGGTTAGCTCCCGCTGTTCCAAGTCCTGACTCCACGATATCTTTGCTTACTGAACCTATGCAGAAAGGGTATACCCGCCTCTCTGAGGAGGAAAGACAGCACAGGAGAAGAGAGGGTTTGTGTATGTATTGTGGAGCCAAGGGTCATTTACTCTCGAACTGTTCTAACCGCCCGGGAAACGCTCGCACCTAAGTCTCTCTAGAGGACAGGCCTTGGGTGTTTCTATTTTGTCCTCTACTCCTGATTATAAAGATCACAGGCTTCTGCTACCAGTTTCCTTAACTTGGGGGAAGGAAGTAGTAAGGGCTATGGCATTGATAGATTCCGGTGCTGCTGAGAATTTTATCGACCAAGCCTTTGCTAGTAAGAACAATTTCCCATCCCAGCTAAGGGAGACACCTTTGGCCGTTGAGGCCATAGATGGTAGACCACTACTAGACCCTGTTATCTTTCGTGAGACCATACCCATTAATTTAAATGTGGGTATCCTACACGTGGAGAATTTATCTCTTCTGCTCATTTCGTCTCCTTCCGTTCCCATAGTTCTGGGGTACCCATGGTTGAAAAAACATAACCCTATTATCGATTGGGAGTTAGGAGAGATACTCTCGTGGGGCCAGGGCTGCCAGGATCGGTGTTTGTGCAAGGTTTCTCCATTAGCTAATATTAACATACCGGAGAATCCTACTCAGTCCACAGAAAGACAAATACCAGACCTTTACCTAGACTTAAGGGCAGTGTTTGACAAGAAGAATGCCGATTCTTTGCCTCCACACAGGTCATTTGACTGTAAGATTAAGCTTCTACCCGGCACTATGCCTCCGAGGGGCCATGTATATCCTTTGTCTGTTCAGGAAAACTCGGTTCTAGAGGAGTATATTCGGGAGAATTTAGAAAAGGGATTCATCAGGAGGTCTTCTTCTCCGGCTGGGGCTGGGTTCTTTTTCATTAAGAAGAAGGATGGCACGCTGAGACCTTGTATCGATTACCGAGGCTTGAATAAAATAACTGTCAGAAATGCCTATCCTATCCCACTGATTACCGAGTTATTTGATCGTCTTAAGGGCTCCAAAATCTTCACCAAGTTAGATCTCAGAGGGGCTTACAATTTGGTGAGAATCCAGCAAGGTCACGAGTGGATGACGGCATTCAATACCCGGTATGGCCATTACGAATACACTGTTATGCCATTTGGACTATGCAATGCTCCTGCAGTATTTCAAGATTTGATTAATGAGGTACTTAGGGAGTTTCAGCATGATTGTGTTATTGTTTACCTGGACGACATACTAATACACTCTAAGGAGATTGAGACTCACCATAGACAGGTCAGAAAGGTATTACACAAGCTGCTGCAACATGGTCTATATTGCAAATTGGAGAAGTGCAGTTTTGATCAGTCTCAGGTAGACTTTCTTGGATACGTGATTTCTGGGGAGGGTTTTAAAATGGATCCTGTAAAACTTCAATCTATTTTAGACTGGCCCTTGCCCAAAGGACTCAAGGCTATCCAAAGGTTTATTGGTTTTTCCAACTACTATAGGCGCTTCATTAAAGGATACTCCTCTATCATTGCGCCTATTACCAATATGACCAAACAAGGGGCTGATACTAAGTTCTGGTCTAAGGAAGCTCTGGGTGCTTTCAAGACTCTCAAGGAACTTTTTGCCTCGGCTCCCATTCTAGTCCATCCTGATACGACTCTGCCTTTCTTGCTCGAGGTCGATGCCTCTGAGACAGCAGTTGGGGCTGTTCTGTCTCAAAGGTTAGGGGTGGATAAACCGTTACACCCTTGTGGTTTCTTCTCTAAGAAATTTTCTGGGCCTGAGAGCAGATATGACATCGGGGAAAGGGAACTGTTAGCAGTCATTAAAGCCTTAAAGGAGTGGAGACATTTGTTGGAGGGGACCCTACACCCTATTACGATTTTGACGGACCACAAAAACTTGTCCTATATTGGGGAGGCTAAGCGCTTATCCTCTAGACAAGCTCGTTGGTCCTTATTCCTGACTCACTTCAATTATGTACTGACTTACAGACCTGGTTCTAAAAACTCTAAAGCCGATGCATTATCTCGCCAATATGAACCTTCTACTGTACCTGAACCAGTTCTTTCTTCTATAGTTCCGAAATGCAATATCATTGCTAATACGAATCTCAGGATTCTCCATTACTGGCCGAGATCATTAAGTTGCAACATCTAGCACCTAAACAGACTCCTGCGGGCCGTCATTTCGTTCCTCCTGCTCTTCAACTGGAACTTTTACAGTGTTTACATAATAGCAAGATGGCGGGACATCCTGGTATCCGCAAAACTTACGCGTTGATCTCTAAGGACTTCTGGTGGCCTGCTTTACGGAGGGACATTGAGGAGTTCATCGCTGCATGTGAAGTTTGTACTAAAACCAAACAACCCCATACGCTTCCATGTGGATTCCTGCAACCCTTGGAGGTTCCAGAAAAACCATGGTCCTGTTTGGCCATGGACTTTATTGTCGATCTACCTATCTCTAAAAGACAGACTGTTATCCTCACCGTGGTTGACAGGTTTACTAAGATGGCACACTTCATTCCCCTGCCTAAACTCCCGTCTTCTCCCGAATTGGCAGAGATATTCGCTAAGGAGATTTTTCGCCTACATGGGATACCCTCTCAAATTGTATCGGACAGAGGCTCCCAATTTGTTTCCCGCTTTTGGAGGTCCTTCTGCTCTCAACTTGGTATTAAATTAAACTTTTCTTCTGCCTATCATCCTCAGTCTAACGGAGCTGCTGAACGTACCAACCAGAAAATTGAACAATATTTACGATGCTTTGTTTCTGAACACCAGGATGATTGGGTCGGTTTGATTCCTTGGGCGGAGTTTGCACACAACAATCTCGTTTGCGATTCTACTCATTCAAGCCCCTTCTTCATGAATTATGGTTTTCATCCGTCTATTCTTCCTTCGGATTTCCCTTCCCAGGGGGTGCCGTCGGTTGATGTTCATGTTGCCAATTTGAGGAAGTTGTGGGATCAAACTCGACAAATCCTTGTGCACAACTCTATGTTGGTCAAGAAACACGCTGATAAACGTAGAAGGGCGGCTCCGGTCTTTGTTCCAGGTGATAGGGTATGGCTGAGCACGAGGAACATCCGTTTAAAAGTGCCCTCCATGAAGTTCGCTCCTCGTTATATTGGACCCTACAGGGTGCTGACCCGTATCAATCCAGTTGCGTATCGTTTAGCTCTTCCTAATACCTTACGCATCCCGAACTCGTTTCACGTTTCATTGCTGAAACCACTCATATGTAACAGATTTTCCTCCACAATAGCCCCTCCTCGCCCCGTTCAGGTGGAGGGTCAGGAGGAGTATGAGGTTAACTCTATTATTGATTCTCGAATCTCCCGGGGGAGAGTACAATATCTGGTTGATTGTAAGGGATATGGTCCTGAGGAGAGGAGTTGGGTACCTCAGGAGGATGTTCATGCTCCCCGTCTTCGCAGGGCGTATCACTCTCGCTTCCCATCTCGTCCCGGTTCATTCCGCCCGGTGGGCGTATCTGAGAGGGGGGGTACTGTCAGGGTACCTGTGGTCTCTACCTCCGAAAGAGGTAGAGACTTAGCTGTTCCTCCATCCAGACGGTCTGATGGCTCCCTTCCCCGCGGTCTATCCGGTCATGCTAGGCCGGCCGCGAGGGAGTGACTGCCTTTTACAGCATCTAGGCAGGAAGTAGTCATCAGGACACTCCCCCAGAACAACCTGTCAGTCAATGGCTGCAGGACCAATCAGGACGCCTTGGGGGCGTGGTTACTGCTCTGAGCAGGGTATTTAACAGAGCTTCTTTCATTAGCTCATTGCCCTGTCGTGGTTCTAGCTTGTTCTAGTCACTCAGTGCTTGTGTATTCTATTATCCCTTTTGGTTTTGACCCGGCTTGTTTACCTTACTCTGCTTATCTCTGTTACCCTTGATTCGGCTTGTCTCTCGCTTACCTGTCTTCTGTTACCCTCGACCTCGGCTTGTCTTTGACCATTCTATACTGTACTACTTACGTTAGTCCGGCCATTCTAAGGTCCGGTATACGTATCTGGCTACTGTTTGTACTCTGCGTGTTGGATCCCTGTCCCGATCCTGACACATGTTTTATGTTCTTTGAGAATTGTATTTATGCCTGAACCCTTGGCTCGCCCACAGGGAATGTACACTTGCTATGTTCTATTGAGTGAAAAATAAAGAATATAAAAAAAAAAGAAGCAACACTCTCCAGAATATCTCCAACCACACACTTAGAAGCAACACTTAGATGAAGCAACCAAGCTATATTAGCCAAGCTAATGACAACAACCCTTGTATAAATCCTAAAATCACCACCCTGAAGAGGTAGAGGTTAACACAGAAAAGGAGTTTAAGCATGCATGAGATCCTAACTATAAGATAAGGCCAGGGACTAATGAAAGTATTTAGAAAATTGGGCAGACTAGATGGGCCGAATGGTTCTTATCTGCCATCACATTCTATGTTCCATGTAACATTTTAGGCGAACACAGTATACCGAATGAACCAGAGAATAAAAAGAGCTTTAATAATCCAGTGACAGGGTGGTCTGTCACACATAGGCTTCGAGGTAGCGCTCTCCTGGCTTGTCGCGGAAAGAAACAGTCGTTCGTATGATTTCACCACTGTTTGGGCCGTCCAGTGTCCATCTTAGAGTTCCAGACACTCGATGACCAAGTCCTGCTGCCTGCGTTTGTGCGACAAGATGGCATGGAGAGATCACGTAATTCTACGTTTTTTTTTTGTACTTAATGAGCCGGGGGATGTTCGGTGTTTGGTAGTTTATTATACCGAATGCGGGGAAAGCATAAATGAAGTCTAGGAACCCGTCAGTGAACTGAGGAAGAGAATCGGAAAAATCGGAAGGCAAAATAGTGGGTTTTGTCACATAGCTCCCCCCCAGATCTATGGGACGGCATACCCGCCTAGACCCTAACGGGTTGGCTTGGGGATGTCCGGGCAAGTGATCGCTATTTTTCCAGTTCGGTCTGCTGGGACAACCTATTGGCATTGGCATTCTGCTTTCCTGGTAGGTATTGCATGGTAAAGTTGTAGGGCTGCAGTTCCAAGCTCCATCTTAACAGCCTGGGGTTATCTCCGGCCACTCGGTTAAGCCATATTAAGGGGTTGGGGTTGGTCATGACGGTAAAGAGCGCCCACACAAGTAAGGCTGTAGTTTCTTTAGTGCCCAAACTAAGGCTAGGCACTCCTTCTCCACAGTGGCATAACTGACTTCACGAGGTAATAACTTACTACTCAGGTAGGTCACCGCGTGCTCCCAGTCCAAACATTGAGGCATCTGTAGGAATGAGAAATCTTTTAGTTTGGCCTGGTGCAGCTAATACAGGTGCCTTGCTCAGGGCCACTTTCTGCTTCTAGAAGGAGTCCTCACATTTTGGAGACCATAAAACCTGCCTGGGTAAGGACTTTCTGGTGAGGGGGCTTAGCTATGGTGCTGTTATCCTATACAAACCTCTGCTAATATCCGGCCGTGCCTAAGAACGCCATTACTTGCGTTTTACTATTGGGTTGTGGCCATTGGGTTATGGCTTCTATTTTGGCTGGCTCGGGCCGCTGCTTCTCGGAGCCCACCCTGTGCCCCAGGTACTGGACTTCCGCCATCCCTACATGGCATTTTTCGTATTTGAGCGTTAGACCGGCGGCTCAAATTCTTTTGAGCACTACAGATATGTGTTCCAGGTGGGCTTTCCATGTGCGGCTGAAGATAGCAATATTATCCAGGTAGGCACACGCAAAGTCCTGAATTCCCTCTAAGAGCCGATCCGCCATCCTCTGAAAAGTGGCGGGGGCATTCTTCATCCCAAATGGCATAATCTTGAACTGGTACAAGCCTAATGGGGTGACGAATGCCGACTTAGGCGCAGCGTCAGGCTCCAAGGGGATTTTCCAATACCCTTTGCACAGGTCTATAGTGGTCAAATAATTCCCTCCTGCCATCCGATCCAATAGCTTGTCTATTCGGGGCATAGGGTAGGTGTCCGAAACTGACCGATCGTTGAGCTTGCGGTAATCAATGCAAAAGCGGATTGTACCATCCAGAACCACCGGGAAAGCCCAAGGACTCTGGAAGGGTTCTATGACCCCTAACTCTATTATGTCTTGAATCTTTGTGCATGCTTTCTCTACTGGCTTTGGGGATGTGATATGGTTGCTGCCGGAAAGGTGCCTGACCTGAGGTCTCAACTCGGTGGACCGCCAACGTCGTACACCCTGGTAGGGCAGAAAACATATTGCCGAAATTTCCTTAGCAGTTGGTAGGCTTGTTAGCTCTCAGATGTGCTTAAGTCGCCTCCTAAACTGACTTGCTCTACTCCCACTGGGGTGGTGGGAAGCATATCGGGCAAAGGAAGCCCTTCACTGTCTTTAAAGGCAGGAGTGCAAACGGCAGACACCTTCTCTGTCCTTTCCAGATAAGGCTTCAGCATGTTCACATGAAAGGACTTTCTGATCCTTTCATCAGTGACACGACTATATAGGTCATGTCACTGATTCTTTTGACTATTTTAAAGGGACCCAGCCAAGCGGCTTGGAGCTTGTCGGCTTTAGTGGGTATCAGAAATCCATGTAGCTCTCAGGCAGTTTTCTAATTCCAATGTATGGTCTTCCTCAATTACATAGAAAAAATAAAATGCATCCAGAATGAAAAGTAGAAAGATGTGCGCAAAGTATAAAAAGTGTGAGTGATCCATTTGGCACATATCACTATTATATAAAAATATCATACGGAGTTGCACTATGTTATTTTTTTATTTCCCTATAGTTGGATTGACCCATATTTGTATTCATGTATTTGTGGAAGATTTGAGGAGATCTTCGGGTTTAAATCCACAACTTAGAGGGAAGTTTCTGAATTTTTTATTCACTGGAGGCACTTGGTGTTATATACAATATTGGTGAAATTATAATATCACAGAGTGATATGGTGAAAGAGTCTGCACTTTTCTCTATACTATGTACAGATACTCCAGTCTCTGCTGTGGAACTCTGCAGCTCCTCCAGGGTTACCGTAGGTCTCTGTGCTGCCTCTCTGATTAATGCCCTCCTTGCCGGTCCGTTAGTTTTGGTGGGGCGGCCGTCTCTTGGCAGGTTTGCTGTTGTGCCATGTTCTTTCCATTTGGTTATGATAGATTTGATGGTGCTCCTGGGGATCATCAAAGATTTGGATTTTTTTTCTATAACCTAACCCTGACTTGTACTTCTCAACAACATTGTCCCTTACTTGTTTGGAGAGTTCCTTGGTCTTCATGGCAGTGTTTGGTTAGTGGTGCCTCTTGCTTAGATGTTGCAGCCCCTGGGGCCGTTCAAAAAGATGTGTATATGTAATGACAGATCATGTGACACTTACATTGCACACAGGTGGACATCATTTCACTAATTATGTGACTTCTGAAGGTAATTGGTTGCACCAGAGCTTTTTATGGGCTTCATAACAAAGGGGGTGAATACATACGCAAATGCCAATTTTCTGTTTTCTATTTCTAAAAAATACTTTTATGTATATATTTTTCTTATTTCACTTCACCAACTCAGACTATTGTGTTCTGATCCATCACATAAAATTCAGATTAATAAAATATTGAACTTAAGGCTGTAATGTAACAAAATAGGTAAAAAGTCAAGGGGGTGAATACTTTTGCAAGGCACTGTAATTCTGCGGTTTCTTTGTACTTAATGAGCCGGGGGGGGGGGGGGGGGGGGGGGGTGTTCGGTAGTTTATTATACCAAATGCAGGGAAAGCATAAATGAAGTCTAGGAACCCGTCAGTGAACTGAGGAAGAGAACAGCTCTGGGGAAGGTACAATAGTGGGTTTTGTCACAATCCGCTAACGGTCACTGTAACAGATCCTTCCAACTTAGTCTTTTCTTTTGTTCGGTTCATGCCTCTGTTCGCCTGATTTCGTGCGAAGTCCGTATGTGAAATGTAGGTGGCCGCCATTTCAGGACTTTACACGTGGTCGCGGCCATCTTGTGTGCGAACAGCGGTGTTTGCCTGTAACCGCATGGAACTAAAAACGGATACGCAAACAGGCGAACACCGCTGAGTCCTCCAGACCTCCACAAGTTCGCACAGAAACTACCGAACACCCCACCATTCGGTAGTTATACTCAGTCACCTATGGGGATTTCAGCGAACCCCGCGATTCGGATGGATGACAAGATTTTCATACCGTTTTACCGTGCGAACAGAGACCGACCGCAAGGCCAAAACTCATGGAACTATTTTCGGCTAGTTGGTCTGTGCGGTCGGTCAAAACTTTGAAACTCTGTAACTCCCGAACCGTTCACCCAATCGGGCTGATTTTTGGACAGAGTGTTCCCCGAACGAAGATCTCTCAAGCGGTGCCGGATTTAAAGGTGTACCCCCTGTTTTTGGGGTACATCCAGAACTGGGGCAAAATATTGTATGTTCTAATTGTATTATGTGGTTATCTGAGGGGAGGAGACGTGGGGGTGTTGCCCTGTGCATAATTGGTTGTTTTCATCCTCCCCCTGGGAGTGTCCTGTGTGTACCCTTTTCTAATAAAAAGCAGGCTGGGTGTCCCAGTCCTCAGTTCATCTTGACCCTTCATAACGTAGCCTCGTCTCGTTCTTGAAAGGGGATTGTTTGGGAAGGTTATTCTGTTCCTGTTGCAGCTGAACCTGATTTTCGCTCTGGATATCGTGGATGGGATTATATCAGCCTACTTCTCCACAGCAGCTTGCAGGGAAAAAGGACGTCTCCAACGGCAGAAACCCTCTCTCTATCTGGGTAGCCGTTACATTGGTGGCAAGCGGTGGGATGGTCCTTTTATCCAAGGAGCAAGTGCTGAATGGAGTCTCAGTATGCTAAGCTGAAAAGACCCACACTAAAGGATTTATTGGAGAATCGTGGTAGAAGTGCCAGCAACAGACCACGGAGGGAGCTGATAGCTGACCTGCTGGAGCTGGACGAGATGGATAGGTCCATGGAGGTAACGGAACCCAGGGCACCCATCAGTGAGGACGATGTGATTACGGCAATTGTGCAGCGGAGATTAGCGTTGTATCCAGTCACGTCTACAGAGCTAATAACCCAACTACTCCGGGAAACAAGGGAAGAGATCCAAACCAAGAGGGATCAAGAAATGGAACTGGTAAGAGCCAGACAGCTCACTACACAGACAGTTCCTACCCCGCTACCCACTACTACAGTAACGAAAATTCCCTTCAATGCATTTAAAACCTTTGCAGAAAATGAAGAGGAAATTGATGGGTATTTGGCGGACTTTGAAAGACAGTGCTCGCTACATCAAATACCGCCAGGGCAATGGGTCACTATCCTGGCGGGAAAACTATCAGGAAAAGCTAGTGAGGCTTTTCGAGCGCTCACTACAGAGGAGATCACGCAGTACCAAACAGTAAAAGAGGCACTGCTCACCAGGTATGCGGTAACCCCAGAAGCCTACCGTCGCCGCTTCCGGGAGTCCAAAAAGAAAGCTGTGGACTCCCACATGGAATGGGCCAACCGACTACAAAGAGTGGCATCACATTGGGTCCAAGGATGTAAGGCCAACACCGGAGAGGAGATATTACAATTATTCTTAATGGAACATTTCTTTCAAAATTTGGCTGCGGACCTACAAGACTGGGTACGAGACCGGCGCCCCGCTAATTTAAATGAGGCGGCTCGGCTGGCCGATGAATACGCCGAGACAAGGAGAGTAAGCCAGGGTACTCCACGACCAGCTCATAAGATAGAGCCACGTACCCCAGCCACTGTCTCACGCCCAGAGTTTCGAGCTCCAGTCCCACCAGGACCACCCCGTCCTCAGGGACCTACCAACTACCCCCGAGATTTGTCGAAAGTGACGTGCCATCACTGCGGCAACCTCGGACATATTGCTCGATATTGTCCCCTAAGATCCACTAGTAACAATTGGAGACGCACAACTCCCAACGCAGAGGCCCCTGCATCACGACCCTCTGCAGCTCACTGTGTGGAAGCTGAAATGGGCCCTGAGGAATGCCTGGGGATTTTGTATGAAGCAGATCCCATACAAGCTGCTTCGCCAGATAACCGACAGCATCATCGGCAGGAAGTTCGGGTGAATGGACAAACAGCACAAGGCCTAAGAGACACCGGGGCTACCATCACGTTGATCCAAAAGCACCTAGTAAAGCCAGAGAATGTGTCTACCCGCACTGTTGCTGTTCGGGTCGCAGGGGGCGCTGTTTTTCGCTTGCCCACTGCCCGAGTACACTTAGACTGGGGAGTCGGATCGGGGAAAACTACAGTTGGCATCATGGACAACTTGCCTGCCGAGGTCGTCTTGGGAAATGACATTGGCCCCTTGACCTCAGCATATTTGCCCACACCTGCTGCCGCTTGTCCCGTAACCACCCGCTCACAGGCCCGTGTCACAGATGACCCTAATACAGGCCGGGAGACCCAGGTAAGCCAAGCACCCACATGTAACCCCACTACAACAAGCAGGCCCATAGCTTGGGACACCCCAGAGGAGTTTGGGAGGGAAACTAGAGAGGACCCCACCCTCCAAAAGTATCGAGAATTAGCAGACAGTAGGGAGGGCAAACAGGAACGTTTCCTATGGGATGGGGACAGGTTGTACAGACTGACAGAAGGGAAAAAGAGAGGCTGTCCCCCTTCACAGAAGCGCCAACTAGTGGTACCCAGAAAGTACCGGTTGGAGCTTCTCCGAATCGGCCACGACATTCCGTTGGCAGGGCATCTAGGGGGTAACCGTACCACCTTCCGGATCACCCAGACCTTCTTTTGGCCGGGGATCTCAAAGGATGTACGACGTTACTGCAGCACTTGTGACGTATGCCAACGGGTAGGGAAGAGAGGAGATCACCCTAAAGCTCGACTGTTACCTATGCCTGTGATCGAGGAACCATTTAGCAGGGTGGCAGTCGACCTAGTGGGACCCCTACCTAACCCCAGTCCCTCTGGTAAGAAATACATACTTACCGTAGTGGACTATGCTACTCGCTACCCGGAAGCTGTCGCTCTGACGAATATCCAGGCTGACACTGTCGCCAGTGCTCTAGTCGGGATATTCACCCGAGTGGGATTTCCTCAGGAAATCTTGTCCGATAGAGGGACCCAGTTTACCGCAGACCTAACCCAGCAGCTATGGAAGGTTTGTAGTATTAAACCCCTACTTAGTTCCCCGTACCACCCTCAGACTAACGGTCTCTGTGAACGTTTTAACGGTACCCTAAAGCAATTGCTACGGACCTTTACAGCGGAATACAAAGATTGGGAACGATTCTTGCCGCACCTCCTGTTCGCTTATCGGGAGGTGCCACAGGAATCCACAGGGTTCTCTCCCTTTGAACTGCTCTATGGCCGGAGAGTACGAGGCCCCCTCGACCTCATCCGAGAGCACTGGGAGGGAGAGACAGAACATGAGGGTGTCCCCATCGTACCATATGTACTAGAAATGCGGGACCGCATGGAACAGTTAGCCCGGATGGCACGGGACCACCTCCATGCGGCCCAGGGCCGGCAGAAACGTTGGTACGATCAGGGCGCCCGCCAGCGAACGTTCCAAGTAGGCCAGAAGGTGCTGGTGCTTAGACCTGTCAAAGGGAATAAGCTCCAGACCTCCTGGCAGGGCCCTTACAAAGTGGTAGCACAGGTATGTGACACCACCTATGTAATTGCCAGCAGCCAAGATGAAAGGATCCAGAAGTCCTTTCACGTAAATTTATTAAAAGAATATCAAGAAAGGCCCGAGGATATAGCAGCCATATGTATACCAGCCACTGAAGACCCTGACAGCTTACCCATACCCGACCTTTTAGCTAACTCGGAACCTAAGACCCTGCTCAATACCATACAGCTAGGGGAGCGACTAACCCCCGCTGAAAAGGGACAGATCCGACAACTGCTGACTGAAAAGAGGTTGACATTTTCCCAAGAGCCCGGATACACCCCCTTAGCAACTCACTATGTAGAGACCCCAGGCCAACCCCCTCTCCGGCAAACTCCCTATAGGATCCCTGAGGCAGTAAAAGATGAGATGAGGAAGGAAATCCAGGAGATGCTAAGACTAGGAGTGATAGAGCCATCTGACAGCCCGTGGGCCTCACCGGTGGTCCTAGTCCCCAAAAAGGATGGGACTACCCGGTTCTGTGTCGATTATCGACGTCTCAATGACAAAACCCTGACAGACGCATATCCCATGCCCCGAGTAGACGAGCTATTAGATCGTATTGCCAGGGGACGTTATCTGACCACCATCGACTTGTGTAAAGGGTATTGGCAGATTCCCCTGGCCAAGGAGGCTATCCCTAAGTCGGCCTTTGTCACCCCATTTGGCTTGTACCAATTTAAGGTCATGCCATTTGGGATGAAAAACGCCCCGGCTACATTTCAGCGCTTAGTGGACCGCCTCCTTGATGGCTTCCAGGATTTCGCCTGCGCGTACCTGGATGACATTGCGATTTATAGCGAAACCTGGGGAGAGCACTTAAGGCATGTAGAGGCCGTACTGGATCAGATTCGGGCCGCAGGGTTGACTCTGAAACCAGAAAAGTGTAACTTCGGCATGGCAGAAGTCCAGTACCTGGGACATCGAGTGGGATGTGGGAAGCAGCGCCCAGAACCCGCTAAAATTGAAGCTGTAGCTAACTGGCCCACACCCCACACCAAAACTCAAGTATTAGCATTTTTGGGAACCGCAGGATATTATAGGAGGTTTGTCCCTGACTATAGTACCATCGCAAAACCATTAACAGACCTAACCAAAAAGAACTTGCCTAGGATAGTCCTGTGGTCTCCCGCCTGTGAAACAGCCTTTCAGGCCCTAAAGAATGCTCTGATTCATGCACCTGTCCTGTCTGCCCCCGTCCCTAACAAAAGATTTGTCGTTCATACAGATGCATCCATGTATGGACTGGGGGCAGTTCTAAGCCAGGTCGGAGAAGATGGAGGCGAGCACCCTGTCGCGTATCTCAGTAGGAAACTGTTACCTAGAGAAGTGAGCTACGCGGCAGTGGAAAAGGAATGCTTAGCCCTGGTCTGGGCATTAAAGAAACTCACCCCATATTTGTACGGACAGGAATTTACATTAATCACCGACCATAACCCCCTGGTGTGGTTAAACAGAGTAGCTGGAGATAATGGACGCTTGTTGAGATGGAGCCTAGCACTGCAACCCTACAACTTTTCCATTCAATACCGCCCGGGCAGGTTCAACGGGAATGCCGATGGTCTGTCCAGACAAACAGAACTATTACCCTAACAAGGAACCGGACAGCCCCAAGTTGACCCGAAAAGGATCAATCCGGGTCTGCCGGAGTGTTCCACAAAAGGGGAGCAGTGTAACAGATCCTTCCAACTTAGTCTTTTCTTTTGTTCGGTTCATGCCTCTGTTCGCCTGATTTCGTGCGAAGTCCGTATGTGAAATGTAGGTGGCCGCCATTTCAGGACTTTACACGTGGTCGCGGCCATCTTGTGTGCGAACAGCGGTGTTTGCCTGTAACCGCATGGAACTAAAAACGGATACGCAAACAGGCGAACACCGCTGAGTCCTCCAGACCTCCACAAGTTCGCACAGAAACTACCGAACACCCCACCATTCGGTAGTTATACTCAGTCACCTATGGGGATTTCAGCGAACCCCGCGATTCGGATGGATGACAAGATTTTCATACCGTTTTACCGTGCGAACAGAGACCGACCGCAAGGCCAAAACTCATGGAACTATTTTCGGCTAGTTGGTCTGTGCGGTCGGTCAAAACTTTGAAACTCTGTAACTCCCGAACCGTTCACCCAATCGGGCTGATTTTTGGACAGAGTGTTCCCCGAACGAAGATCTCTCAAGCGGTGCCGGATTTAAAGGTGTACCCCCTGTTTTTGGGGTACATCCAGAACTGGGGCAAAATATTGTATGTTCTAATTGTATTATGTGGTTATCTGAGGGGAGGAGACGTGGGGGTGTTACCCTGTGCATAATTGGTTGTTTTCATCCTCCCCCTGGGAGTGTCCTGTGTGTACCCTTTTCTAATAAAAAGCAGGCTGGGTGTCCCAGTCCTCAGTTCATCTTGACCCTTCATAACGTAGCCTCGTCTCGTTCTTGAAAGGGGATTGTTTGGGAAGGTTATTCTGTTCCTGTTGCAGCTGAACCTGATTTTCGCTCTGGATATCGTGGATGGGATTATATCAGCCTACTTCTCCACAGCAGCTTGCAGGGAAAAAGGACGTCTCCAACGGCAGAAACCCTCTCTCTATCTGGGTAGCCGTTACAGTCACAGTATTACAGACCGGTCTATCAGCTAACGGTCACAGTATTACAGACCGGTCTATCAGCTAACGGTCACAGTATTACAGACCGGTCTATCAGCTAACGGTCACAGTATTACAGACCGGTCTATCAGCTAACGGTCACAGTATTACAGACCGGTCTATCTGCTAACGGTCACGGTATTACAGACCGGTCTATCAGCTAACGGTCACAGTATTACAGACCGGTCTATCAGCTAATGGTCACGGTATTACAGAGCGGTCTATCAGCTAACGGTCACAGTATTACAGACCGGTCTATCAGCTAACGGTCACAGTATAACAGACCGGTCTATCGGCTAACGGTCACAGTATTACAGACCGGTCTATCAGCTAACGGTCACAGTATTACAGACCGGTCTATCAGCTAACGGTCACGGTATTACAGACCGGTCTATCAGCTAACGGTCACAGTATTACAGACCGGTCCATCAGCTAACGGTCACAGTATTACAGACCGGTCTATCAGCTAACAGTCACAGTATTACAGACCGGTCTATCGGCTAACGGTCACAGTATGACAGACCGGTCTATCAGCTAACGGTCACAGTATTACAGACCGGTCTATCTGCTAACAGTCACGGTATTACAGACCGGTCTATCAGCTAACGGTCACAGTATGACAGACCGGTCTATCAGCTAACGGTCACAGTATTACAGACCGGTCTATCAGCTAACGGTCACAGTATTACAGACCGGTCTATTGGCTAACGGTCACGGAATTACAGACCGTTCTATCAGCTAACGGTCACAGTATTACAGACCGGTCTATCAGCTAACGGTCACAGTATTACAGACCGGTCTATCAGCTAACGGTCACAGTATTACAGACCGGTCTATCAGCTAACGGTCACAGTATTACAGACCGGTCTATCTGCTAACGGTCACGGTATTACAGACCGGTCTATCAGCTAACGGTCACAGTATGACAGACCGGTCTATCAGCTAACGGTCACAGTATGACAGACCGGTCTATCAGCTAACGGTCACAGTATTACAGACCGGTCTATCAGCTAACGGTCACAGTATTACAGACCGGTCTATTGGCTAACGGTCACGGAATTACAGACCGGTCTATTGGCTAACGGTCACGGAATTACAGACCGTTCTATCAGCTAACGGTCACAGTATTACAGACCGGTCTATCAGCTAACGGTCACAGTATTACAGACCGGTCTATCAGCTAACGGTCACGGTATTACAGACCGGTCTATCAGCTAACGGTCACAGTATGACAGACCGGTCTATCAGCTAACGGTCACAGTATTACAGACCGGTCTATCGGCTAACGGTCACGGAATTACAGACCGGTCTATCAGCTAACGGTCACGGTATTACAGACCGGTCTATCAGCTAACGGTCACAGTATTACAGACCGGTCTATCAGCTAACGGTCACAGTATGACAGACCGGTCTATCAGCTAACGGTCACAGTATTACAGACCGGTCTATCAGCTAACGGTCACGGTATTACAGACCGGTCTATCAGCTAACGGTCACAGTATGACAGACCGGTCTATCAGCTAACGGTCACAGTATGACAGACTGGTCTATCGGCTAACGGTCACGGTATTACAGACCGGTCTATCGGCTAACGGTCACGGTATTACAGACCGGTCTATCGGCTAACGGTCACGGTATTACAGACCGGTCTATCAGCTAACGGTCACAGTATGACAGACCGGTCTATCAGCTAACGGTCACAGTATGACAGACCGGTCCATCAGCTAACGGTCACAGTATTACAGACCGGTCTATCAGCTAACGGTCACAGTATTACAGACCGGTCTATCGGCTAACGGTCACAGTATTACAGACCGGTCTATCGGCTAACGGTCACGGTATTACAGACCGGTCTATCGGCTAACGGTCACAGTATGACAGACCGGTCTATCGGCTAACGGTCACGGTATTACAGACCGGTCTATCGGCTAACGGTCACGGTATTACAGACCGGTCTATCGGCTAACAGTCACAGTATTACAGACCGGTCTATCGGCTAACAGTCACAGTATTACAGACCGGTCTATCAGGTAACTGTCACAGTATTACAGACCGGTCTATCGGCTAACAGTCACAGTATTACAGACCGGTCTATCAGGTAACTGTCACAGTATTACAGACCGGTCTATCGGCTAACAGTCACAGTATTACAGACCGGTCTATCAGGTAACTGTCACAGTATTACAGACCGGTCTATCGGCTAACAGTCACAGTATTACAGACCGGTCTATCAGGTAACTGTCACATGCCCTTCGGGATAGGGGGAGCTCCGTCCTATTGGTACTCTGTGTCACCAACTTGACAAGTGATGGTAGAAGTGAGGTGTCTAACATGAACAAAAATAACAAATGATGTAAATTTGTTGTTTGATTTGTTTTAATACAGTTCTTGTTTATTTAAATATATATTCCTTTCTTCCTGTGCATTTCTTATGGGAGTAGGGACTCATGGTATAAAAATGCTGTGTTATTAAATTTAGGTCTCTGCTTAAAGGAACACGCCACACAGAGGAACGTCTGGAGCCTGTCCTGTTTTTGATACTTTATAAAAGCTCTGATTTGAGAAGCATCTGGTTTATTCCACCATTTACTGAAAGTCCGTCAGGGACGGAGAGGAGTATTTTTAAAGGCTGACGTCTGTTTTAGATATATCCCCAAACACATCATTAATAAATGCATGTTTTTTGGAGTATATCTAAGAAACAGTGATTTGTATTTATATTTTCCATTGCAGTGTCCCTTTAAATAAAATAGGAGAGAGAGTAGCTAAAAAGCAGATTTATTTATTTAAAAAGATTTACTCACAAAAACTGGGAATTCACCAGAAAATAAAATGCATTTTAGATCAAAGTTTTAAAAATCCTCCTTTGTTATTTTTTTGCTATTTTGGTCTTAACTTTGCCGATTTGTGTGTTTATGTCGATGTGGTTTAATGGCATGGCCCAAATCAAAGCGATTGTGTTTTGTACTGTACAGGGAGTGCAGAATTATTAGGCAAGTTGTATTTTTGAGGATTAATTTTATTATTGAACAACAACCATGTTCTCAATGAACCCAAAAAACTCATTAATATCAAAGCTGAATATTTTTGGAAGTAGTTTTTAGTTTGTTTTTAGTTATAGCTATTTTAGGGGGATATCTGTGTGTGCAGGTGACTATTACTGTGCATAATTATTAGGCAACTTAACAAAAAACAAATATATACCCATTTCAATTATTTATTTTTACCAGTGAAACCAATATAACATCTCAACATTCACAAATATACATTTCTGACATTCAAAAACATAACAAAGACCAATATAGCCACCTTTCTTTGCAAGGACACTCAAAAGCCTGCCATCCATGGATTCTGTCAGTGTTTTGATCTGTTCACCATCAACATTGCGTGCAGCAGCAACCACAGCCTCCCAGACACTGTTCAGAGAGGTGTACTGTTTTCCCTCCTTGTAAATCTCACATTTGATGATGGACCACAGGTTCTCAATGGGGTTCAGATCAGGTGAACAAGGAGGCCATGTCATTAGATTTTCTTCTTTTATACCCTTTCTTGCCAGCCACACTGTGGAGTACTTGGACGCGTGTGATGGAGCATTGTCCTGCATGAAAATCATGTTTTTGAAGGATGTTCTTGAAGGATGCTGTAACGGAGCTCCGTGTACTCCGACCGAGTACCCTCCGTTGATGGATGCTCCTAGCGCTCTCAGAGGACTCCAAGCACTGCAGACGACACTACAACCACCGCAGGCTCCACAACCGCCGTAGCTTAACTGGAGCCGCGCCGTCTTCCTTCCACCCTGGATCGGCTTCTGTCCTCCAGGACCGTGTGGGGAAGACCTCTCCTCCAGGAGAGCGTATCCGGAACAAGCTCTTCAAAGAGCTAAGTGATTAAGAGCTCAGGGGAATATGCAGAGCATAGCAATCCCCAGTGTGATATAGCAGTTCCCTCCAATAACGAGACAAGGCTACGTATTGAGGGTCAGAAGAGGTCTGAGGAGTGGAACACCCAGCCTGCTTTTTATTAGGATAAGGTACACACAGGACACTCCCAGGGGGAGGATGAAATTAACCAATAACAGCATAGTACAGCCCACAGGTTCCCTCCCCTCAGATAAACAGTTAAACCAATTATTACATACAATAAAAAATACAGTTTTTACACACACACTGTAACTTTAAAACCATACATCCAATGCATATTCAGACTCAGCATACATCAAACATAAACCCTTCCAAAAATCAGCCAAATCCCTCCAGTGGATCAAAAGTTAGCTGGAAGTCCCTTTATGACCGACCGCAAGCACAATTTCCTGCCCAAAACAGTTCCATAGATTTGGGCTGTGCGGTCGGTCAATTTCATGCGAAAAAACGACTAAGTCCCATTTCGAACGGGACTTGGTCTCTGGAGCTGCAAGTTCAGTATGGGAGAAGGTAAGGGTCAGCGGTGTTCGGCAAAATGTGTAGCCGATTTTAGTTCCACAGAATCTTTAGCATACACCGCTGACCGCATTCGAATGACCAAAATGGCCGCCGCCACGTGTTCGGCTGCCGAATGGCGGCCACCCAGCGCTCGGCAATTAACAGTCAGTAACCTCACAGCCTGGGAGGTAAATTGCCTGCACACTTTAACTTCTGGGTGGTCCGCCTGTGTGGTACTTGGTTCAGTAAGCCCTATTTACTGAACCAAGTGGGAGAGACCCAGGGGCAAGTTATTTTACAGGTCTGGGGACATAGTCTTAAAGGGGTATTGTTCAGCAAAGTCACAATATGTCCCCAGACGGTTCTTAAAGGGCCATACACACCCAATAAATGTTAATAAGTTTTCAGGGGCACAATCTTCCAGGGGCCATAGTCATGAGGCAGGAGGCTGGCAAACATGCTTCTCCACAATCCAGGGAAGCAGGGCAATTTCTCATTTAAAGGGCCAGTTACAAATAGCGATTTGTAACAGATGCAGACTTCTTCCTGTACCACTGCTTGAAGAAGGTGTCTTCCAGAAACTGGCAGTAGGACTGGGAGTTGAGCTTGACTCCATCCTCAACCCGAAAAGGCCCCACAAGCTCATCTTTGATGATACCAGCCCAAACCAGTACTCCACCTCCACCTTGCTGGCGTCTGAGTCGGACTTGAGCTCTCTGCCCTTTACCAATCCAGCCACGGGCCCATCCATCTGGCCCATCAAGACTCACTCTCATTTCATCAGTCCATAAAACCTTAGAAAAATCAGTCTTGAGATATTTCTTGGCCCAGTCTTGACGTTTCAGCTTGTGTGTCTTGTTCAGTGGTGGTCGTCTTTCAGCCTTTCTTACCTTGGCCATGTCTCTGAGTATTGCACACCTTGTGCTTTTGGGCACTCCAGTGATGTTGCAGCTCTGAAATATGGCCAAACTGGTGGCAAGTGGCATCTTGGCAGCTGCACGCTTGACTTTTCTCAGTTCATGGGCAGTTATTTTGCGCCTTGGTTTCTCCACACGCTTCTTGCGACCCTGTTGACTATTTTGAATGAAACGCTTGATTGTTCGATGATCACGCTTCAGAAGCTTTGCAATTTTAAGAGTGCTGCATCCCTCTGCAAGATATCTCACTATTTTTGACTTTTCTGAGCCTGTCAAGTCCTTCTTTTGCAAATAGGATAGGGGAAAATCTGCTAAACACAAGCAAAATAAAAAAACATAGCGTATAACTGTGTGGGGACTGGTGTTAATGTGTAATCACAATTGGACACTCACAAATTAGTGGAGTTAAAACAGCCTTGAAAGGTATCTCTTTCTTCAGTATCCAATGTGTTGTCCCTCTTTACATATTCATCAGCGGATGGACGTATATATCTCAGAAGACAAAATATATACAGAAATTGTAGTGCACTTCCAGAGTTTAAGTAAAAAAAGTTTTAATAACTTACATTCAGGTAAAAAATAAACAGCATGTCACCATAAGACGTCCTACGCGTTTCGTCCTTGGACTGGACTTCCTCAGGGACTTGGTGAGATAAGGTGCAATCACAAATATTAACAGCAATAAAAATATCCCTCCCGCAGTCCTTTTATACATCCCCATTTAGTGTTCAAAGTCTTTCAGCTGGTGTTCACTTTTCGTTTTTCGCGGTCTTGGGCCGAATGACGTCATCGCGTACGCCACGTGCGTTCCACCATGCGTTCCACAGACCCGGAAGTGGGTCGCGATCGTTGGTCTGTTTTCATTGCAAAGACTCAGAACATGTGTAGACGGGTGCACCAAACGGAGAGGGGGAGGGAAAAGTAGTTAAAACGGTTCTCTGGATGGCACTTACAATTATAAAACAAAATCAGAACTGTATATTTACCATATAACATGTTGGTAAAGGCATGTGTATACATCCCTTTTTATGAGAGAAAAATAAAAGATGAAAGTTGCTAGAAGTTGCTTCCCTTACATATTTTATGTTTTTTATGCTTTTCACATCATTTATACAGCATAGGTAATAAGAGGATAATAATATTATTTATAAAAAACATAGGGAGAGGATGATGATGTCACTTATAGAAAACATATAAGGAAAGAATAGCGATATGATTTAACATATTATGATTCTGGTACCATAAACAATGTATATATACTGATATCGATATGATGGTGAAACCCGTTTATGTTGCACCTTTGTTTCTTTCTCTTTTAAAGGTAAATACCATAAGTTATATGTCTTTTGGGTGACAATCAAAAATATCCTAAGAGATAAAAAAATTGATGCAAAAAAACGGAATAAGAAAATTAAGTAAAATTTGGAGTCACAATGGGAAAAAAAATAAATAAATAAATAAAAATAAAGATAAAAATGAAATAAGAAATAATAAATAAAATAAAATAAAAATAAAAATAAAAATAATAAAAATAGAAATAGAAATAGAAATAAAATTGAAAATAAAAAATAAGAATCAAAATAAAAGTCCTTCTTTTGACCCATTTTGCCAAAGGAAAGGAAGTTGCCTAATAATTATGCACACCTGATATAGGGTGTTGATGTCATTAGACCACACCCCTGCTCATTACAGAGATGCACATCACCTAATATGCTTAATTGGTAGTAGGCTTTCGAGCCTATACAGCTTGGAGTAAGACAACATGCATAAAGAGGATGATGTGGTCAAAATACTAATTTGCCTAATAATTCTGCACTCCCTGTATAGAATGACTACTAATAAAATACTAACGAGTCTGAATGTCTGTGTGTTCCAGGCCCTGCCATCGTGGGGTATGCACTCTCGTACTTTATATACAGCACATGGAAGGGTCGGGCACTGTACCTGGAGGATCTATACGTCATGCCAGCCTTTAGAGGTGAGTATAGAACGCTATATTGTCACACAGGACTCCGTTCTAGTTCAGAGTCTTGGGGAACAGAGGACCCGCGGGTGCACTGTATGAATATCTAAACTGAACCCCCTGTTTCTGACAGGTAAAGGGATTGGCTCAACGCTCTTTGTTGCGGTTGCCAAGGTAAGTGCTGCAGCTTTTATAGAACATAGTCTTTGTACTGATACCTTCCTGATCACTAGCAGATGATGGAGTATCTTCAGATACTTAGTTGACCCAAATTTGCTGTCGCTGGTCCTGAGAACTTCTGGTTACTTATTGTAAGGTGCTCTTTGTAGCTTCTATTTAAAACTAAGATCTTCTATAGTAAGGTGTTCTGGTAGCTCAGCCGTGTCCTCATTTTATTAATTTATCTCTTTGTTCTTCAGTCCTGCATGGATCTTGGCTGTTGCCACCTGCAGTTGTCATGCTTGGATTGGAATAGTCCAGCCATCTCTTTCTACATGTCTCGAGGGGCTCTCAATCTATCTAAGGAAGAGGGATGGCGAATGTTCCGATTCCCACCGGATGCCCTGCGACGAATCACTACAGACCCCGCAGTCCAAGGCCTGGATTCTGCCAAACCATGAATCTTTCACCATTTACACAGCAATGAAATAGCTTTATGAAGCCTGCGCTGGTGTGAATCTGGCCAATCACAATCTGACTTTAGCAGGTGCTGTAGAAATATAATGTAGAGGAATACAGCGTGACCAACTACGTCCTCCTTGGTGAGATGCTACCAGCTGTCCTACTGCATTCTGAGCCGTGTTATAGTGTTACAATAAAATTACTTTGACCAAGCATTTATTGCGGTGACTCAGGAGTCTGTCAATGCATTATTGATATATTGTGCTAAATTATGTTTCATAAACAAATCTCTATAATGCTATAATATCACTCCATTACTAAATGTATTTACATACTATGTATATTCAGACTGTGTATTCAGACTGTGTATATACGAGCTGCGTATATTGGGGCAGCAAAGTATAATCTGATATTGGTACAATTTATCTTTCTCTGATATTAATTTAAAACACTCATTTGCGTAAGTAAAAAAACAACAAAACGACGAATTCATCTAATCTATAGTGCGGTATCTCTAATTATACTAAGCTCTGTGTGTATTACTAGACTTTGGGTGTAGTTCTCTAGTTGACCAGCAGAGGGTGATGCTGTCTAACCTTGTTCTAGATAGTTTTGCATCCCTTATTCAGGATTTATTTCATATTTAATTCATTATATCTGACCCTTTATTACTATATTTATTGTTCTATTTATTCTGATTTGGGAATGTCGGGAGGATGGGGCGTTATTCTATGATTATTTCACCAAGGGGGCAAATAGCATGCCAGCGAGAGAGGGGTTAATGGTTCCCTTTTATGTATTTATTTTGTCATTTAAACTATACCGGCTGTATCATATTTGGTTTCTCAAGTGTTTCATGGAGTTTTTTCCCATGTTATATAATGACTTGTTTGGAAGCCATTTAATTTTGAAGATGAGAAAGTTGTGAAAGAGCTCAGCGATTAGATGCTAATAGGAGGATTGGGTAACTCTCTGATGGGAGAGTAGGATCTGGGGATTGGGTAACTCTCTGGTGGGAGAGTAGGATCTGGGGATTGGGTAACTCTCTGGTGGGAGAGTAGGATCTGGGGATTGGGTAACTCTCTGGTGGGAGAGTAGGATCTGGGGATTGGGTAACTCTCTGGTGGGAGAGTAGGATCTGGGGATTGGGTAACTCTCTGGTGGGAGAGTAGGATTTTGGGATTGGTTAACTTTGGTGGGAGAGTAGGATCTGGGGATTGGTTAACTCTGGTGGGAGAGTAGGATCTGGGGATTGGGTAACTCTCTGGTGGGAGAGTAGGATCTGGGGATTGGGTAATTCTCTGGTGGGAGAGTAGGATCTGGGGATTGGATAACTCTCTGGTGGGAGAGTAGGATCTGGGGATTGGGTAAGTCTCTGGTGGAAGAGTAGGATCTGGGGATTGGGTAACTCTCTGGTGGGAGAGTAGGATCTGGGGATTGGGTAACTCTGGTGGGAGAGTAGGATTTGGGGATTGGGTAAGTCTCTGGTGGGAGAGTAGGATCTGGGGATTGGGTAACTCTCAGGTGGGAGAGTAGGATTTGGGGATTGGGTAACTCTCTGGTGGGAGAGTAGGATTTGGGGATTGGGTAACTCTCTGGTGGGAGAGTAGGATCTGGGGATTGGGTAACTCTCTGGTGGGAGAGTAGGATCTGGGGATTGTGTAACTCTCTGGTGGGAGAGTAGGATCTGGGGATTGGGTAACTCTCTGGTGGGAGAGTAGGATCTGGGGATTGGGTAACTCTCTGGTGGTAGAGTAGGATCTGGGGATTGGGTAACTCTCTGGTGGGAGAGTAGGATCTGGGGATTGGGTAACTCTCTGGTGGGAGAGTAGGATCTGGGGATTGGGTAACTCTCTGGTGGGAGTGTAGGATTTTGGGATTGGTTAACTTTGGTGGGAGAGTAGGATCTGGGGATTGGTTAACTCTGGTGGGAGAGTAGGATCTGGGGATTGGGTAACTCTCTGGTGGGAGAGTAGGATCTGGGGATTGGGTAATTCTCTGGTGGGAGAGTAGGATCTGGGGATTGGATAACTCTCTGGTGGGAGAGTAGGATCTGGGGATTGGGCAAGTCTCTGGTGGAAGAGTAGGATCTGGGGATTGGGTAACTCTCTGGTGGGAGAGTAGGATCTGGGGATTGGGTAACTCTCTGGTGGGAGAGTAGGATCTGGGGATTGGGTAACTCTCTGGTGGGAGAGTAGGATTTGGGGATTGGGTAACTCTCAGGTGGGAGAGTAGGATCTGGGGATTGGGTAAGTCTCTGGTGGGAGAGTAGGATCTGGGGATTGGGTAACTCTCAGGTGGGAGAGTAGGATTTGGGGATTGGGTAACTCTCTGGTGGGAGAGTAGGATTTGGGGATTGGGTAACTCTCTGGTGGGAGAGTAGGATCTGGGGATTGGGTAACTCTCTGGTGGGAGAGTAGGATCTGGGGATTGGGTAACTCTCTGGTGGGAGAGTAGGATCTGGGGATTGGGTAACTCTCTGGTGGGAGAGTAGGATCTGGGGATTGGGTAACTCTCTGGTGGGAGAGTAGGATCTGGGGATTGGGTAACTCTCTGGTGGGAGAGTAGGATCTGGGGATTGGGTAACTCTCTGGTGGGAGAGTAGGATCTGGGGATTGGGTAACTCTCTGGTGGGAGAGTAGGATCTGGGGATTGGGTAACTCTCTGGTGGGAGAGTAGGATCTGGGAATTGGGTAACTCTCTGGTGGGAGAGTAGGATTTGGGGATTTGGTAACTCTCTGGAGGGAGAGTAGGATCTGGGGATTGGGTAACTCTGGTGGGAGAGTAGGATTTGGGGATTGGGTAACTCTGGTGGGAGAGTAGGATTTGGGGATTGGGTAATTCTCCGGTGGGAGAGTAGGATCTGGGGATTGGTGGGAGAGTAGGATTTGGGGATTGGGTAGCTCTCTGGTGGGAGAGTAGGATCTGGGGATTGGGTAACTCTGGTGGGAGAGTAGGATTTGGGGATTGGGTAACTCTCTGGTGGGAGAGTAGGATCTGGGGATTGGGTAACTCTCTGGTGGGAGAGTAGGATTTGAGGATTGGGTAATTAATATCTGTTACAAATAAGACCAGCTCCTTACTTTTACATTATCAGTTGGTACATCGTCTTGGTTGGGAATCTGAGGCCCATCTGGTAGGTCATTACTGCCCCATCCTCAGGAGTAAAAGGGATAGGAGATGGGATGTGTAGCTTCCTTTTGGTAAATTTAATCCCTCGTTTGCATATGGGTGAGATAAAAGTTGGAGAACTTGTTTGATTCTGTGGTTAGAATTAGATTCCTCAAAATAAATGTTGCAATCACCACAACAGAAACCAAGCTTATTTTGATAAGCTGCAGCTGGTCGAACTGTGGGAATAGCCTGGACCCATTCTTGTATCGAGCGCCTGACTTGGAGATATCCTGGATCGGTGTGGAACTACTAACCAAATGGAACCTGTACTGATAATCAGTGAACCTGATCGGGTGTTGCTCAGTTTCACAATGACCAGTCATGATGCTATGTGGAGAGGTTGTTGAAGAGGTAATGAGACATAGGAAGATGCTCAGGACTTGCTAGCTCTCCTCTCCACAGAGCTCCAAGAACTCCTTGCTGAAATGGAGAATAGCCGAGACTTGGTGAAACTTCAAAAAGCTTTTGCTTGGGTGCAGATTCTCAGAGCACTCTTTGGAGAGTATGTCAGGGAGGTGAAGAGGCAACTGGTGATACAATAAAGTTGGGGTGCCATCCTGGTGGCTTCTACGTACTTCAAATCTGACTGGGAGCAACTGCAAAATTCATTTAATGTTACCCAGGCTCTATAGCATGGAATACCCTACTCTTTTAATGTTACCCAGGCTCTATAGCATGGAATATCCGACTCATTTAATGTTACCTAGGCTCTATAGAATGGAATATCCGACTCATTTAATGTTACCCAGGCTCTATAGCATGGAATATCCGACTCATTTAATGTTACCCAGGCTCTATAGCATGGAATATCCGACTCATTTAATGTTACCCAGGCTCTATAGCATGGAATACCCTACTCATTTAATGTTACCCAGGCTCTATAGCATGGAATATCCTACGCATTTAATGTTACCCAGGCTCTATAGCATGGAATATCCGACTCATTTAAGGTTACCCAGGCTCTATAGCATGGAATATCCGACTCATTTAAGGTTACCCAGGCTCTATAGCATGGAATATCAGACTAATTTAATGTTACCCAGGCTCTATAGCATGGAATATCCTGGAGGAGAGGTCTTTCCCACACGGTCCTGGAAGACAGAAGCTGATCCAGGGTGGACGGAAGACGGCAAGACTCCAGTTAAGCTGTGGCGGTTGTGGAGTCTGCGGTGGTTGTGGTGTCCGGTGCGGTGCTTGTTGTCCTCGGCGCAAGCTAGAAAGCGCCCATTAACGGAAGGTTCCGTTACAGTTACTATATGTATTTGTCTCTTTTTGTCATACACTAGTGTTACTTCTGTCTGTATATGAATATTCCATTCCCTGTTTGATATATTACAAGAAAAAGGACACCATAAAGTAACTAAAACATTCTTCCCTTGTTGTCCCTATAAAAGATGAACAAATAAAAAATGTACATTTTGTAAGTGTGACGGCAGTCACCATTACTGGGAGCAGAAGGACACTTTACAAAGGTTCCTAAATAGCTCCTATGTCATAGTCACCCTGTGCCCATTATAGGTGCAGGGTGTTTATAATGTGTGTGTATGTATACTGTTACATAGAAACAAAGAATGTGACGGCAGATAAGAACCATTCGGCCCATCTAGTCTGCCCAGTTTTCTAAATACTTTCATTAGTCCCTGGCCTTATCTTATAGTTAGGATAGCCTTATGCCTATCCCACGCATGCTTAAACTCCTTTACTGTGTTAACCTCTACCACTTCAGCTGGAAGGCTATTCCATGCATCCACTACCCTCTCAGTAAAGTAATACTTCCTGATATTATTTTTAAACCTTTGTCCCTCTAATTTAAGACCTTGTCCTCTTGTTGTGGTAGTTTTTCTTCTTTTAAATATAGTCTCCTCCTTTACTGTGTTGATTCCCTTTATGTATTTAAATGTTTCTATCATATCCCCCTGTCTCGTCTTTCCTCCAAGCTATACATGTTAAGATCCTTTAACCTTTCCTGGTAAGTTTTATCCTGCAATCCATGAACCAGTTTAGTAGCCCTTCTTTGAACTCTCTCTAAGGTATCAATATCCTTCTGAAGATACGGTCTCCAGTACTGCGTACAATACTCCAAATGAGGTCTCACCAGTGTTCTGTACAATGGCATGAGCACTTCCCTCTTTCTACTGCTAATACCTCTCCCTATACAACCAAGCATTCTGCTAGCATTTCCTGCTGCTCTATTACATTGTCTGCCTACCGTTAAGTCATCAGAAATAATCACCCCTAAATCCCTTTCCTCAGATGTTGAGGTTAGGACTTGTGAAGGATTTTCCATGTACTTGCCTGTGGACCCTCAGTTAAACCCTCTCCCTGCTATTTAAATACCTGTATCTGTTCGGTTTAAAATGTATAAAATAAATGTGTGTGTTATGTGTAAAAGGTGACTTTATGTATTTTAAAGTGTTTTATGTCTTTTTGCAACCATGTGCTCAATGGAGTCTGCCTCTAGCCCTGGATAATTGGATTACTTTCCCCATTGTCTCCAGGATAGAGGCCTCTGTAAAACCTGTTTAAACCAGATTGCCATGCTGCCAGCCAGGGACCAAAATATACTTTTACTAACTTTTTAACCCCTGGTCTGATTCATGCCATTTTTAAATATGTTGTTCCCCTGAATGGATTGATTGTGAATATGCATTTTTTATGTGAATGTGATGTATGGTTTTAGAGTTATGAATGTTAGGTAAAAAGAATGTTTTAAACTGTACGTATAATTGGGTTACCTCTCAGGCTAAGGGGAGGAGATGTGTGGGATGTAACCATTGTTTGATTGGGTAATTCATAATTGTCTGTGGGCGTCTCTCTTGCAGGGGAGAATTGCATAAAAGCAGAGTGTGTGTCATTAAAAGTCAGTATTGTTCCAGCATTAAGCCTTGGCTCATGTGTGGATTATTTGGCGAGACCAGCAATTTATTACTCTATGGATTACTTGCTGATTTTATTTTATGGGAAGAAGGGAATGCTTGACGGAGTAACGGATTGTACCGTCACAACTGGTGGTGTGGTGGAATCTCGGTAAAAATAAATTTAGTAGGCCGAGATTACCACGTGGCATGTTTACGTGCATATACTGGTGTATCGGTCGGTTGGTTGCACGTGGCAAAGATACAATCAGTAGTGTACGGAGCATGTGTGAGAATACAGGAAGTAGTATTCCCCTCCTCCATTGTGCTGGGCAAGCCATGCGGTCAAACAGGAAGTTAGTTCTTGTTCGATTGATTGTGTGGGTGGAGCTTATTATGGGAGGAGTTACATGCCTATATAAGGAGCCTACACTATTGTCCGGGGCTCAGATCTTGTTGTATTTTGGTGACATTAGTCCCTCTGAGTCCCGTTCGGTGAATCGAATAAAGAATCTCTTCCTTCCTGAAGAAACCTGTGTCCATCTCTCTGTGCTTGGCTTCCGTCAGTTTCTCCGGTATCAGTGGCAAGCGGCGGGATTTTCCCTTCTTTTTCCCTGCACAGAGGATTCAAGGAAAGCACTGGTGTATAGTGCATGGAGGGCAACGCTAGCACTCGTGCAGCGACCCTGGCTTCGGAGGAACTCAAGAGATAGAGCTAGCTACGGGCAGCGTCCCTATCCACAGCAACATGGAAGGATTGCTAGCAGCAAAACCAAGCAGGTCGTTATGGTTGAGTTAATGGAGCTAGACCGGGAGAACTTGGTTGCAGCAACACCAACCATTCAAGAGATGGAGACACCAGCAATTCGGGAGAATGAATTGCCAGCCAACAGGGAGATTCGGGAGAGACTAGCGTGGTTCGGTCCGAACCCAACAGCTGACATTGTTCTACAGGTAATGACCATTGTAGCGAAAGAGGCGAAACAAAAGAGGGAAATAGAGCTGCAAATGAAGCTAGCTGAAACCCTGGCTTCGGAGGAACTCAAAGGGATGGAGCAAGCTAGCCCCCTGGCAGTGTCAACCTACGAGGAGGAGTTCCTATGGAGGCTACAAAATGCCTTGGCCCAGGAGTGTGGCCCTATTTCAGCCGAGGAGGAGCTGGCCTGGAGAGATGGGTTACGGCGAGATCTCTGGCACGAGGCCTTGGAGCGGACACGAGGTTCATGGGGAGAAAATCTCCCAAGTGAAGCACAGCGCAGTCAGAAACAAGCGGCGCTGAGGATGCCCTTCCTGGGGTGTCTACCCCCAAGCGAGGGGGTGCTGGAACTGCAGAGGTTGATCAGAAAAGTACTGTGGCTGGATGAGGCATACCGGGCGCTACGGTGGTTCTCAGTCCAGAGGTGCCCCTGGATGGTTGAGAGTGAGAGGCCAGAGGGCAGTGACTACGATGGCCCTGGTCTGTTATGGGAGGCATTGGAGGAGGACAGTGACTTTGGCAGCACCAAGGAGTCCCGGTATTGGGACATCAGGGAATGGCGATTGGATGCACTGGAGCTCCCTGATGCTACTGACCTGGAACCAGATATCACCCGCCTGATCACCATCGAATGGGAGCTAGAACAGGATTACCATCAACTGTTCGACTTCGCCCAACCACTGTCCCTCAGCCCAGAGGATCACCTGGACACCGTACCCCCTTCTGTTCAACCAGCCCCAAAGGTGAGCGACCTTATAGAGCGGTCCTGGGGAGACCCACAGATGGCAGGTGGAGATTGGACCGAGGTCTCTCCACCGGCCCTACAGGGATGCTGGGTACCCAGCCCAGATCCCCAGCGGCAGTGCATATCACAGGGAGAGGAGACACCCGGTCTCTCTTTCCAGCGGCGGCCTGAGTTCCAGGAGGAGGGGATGGCAGATCCCTCCACCGTACAGCAACCAGCGTCCTGGGTAGGGGAGGCAACCGGCCTTCCTCTCCTTCACCAACCAGAGGTACCTGAGGTAGTGGACCTCATAGACATGTCCTGGGGACGCACACAGATGGCAGGTGGAGATGGGACCGCAGTCTCTCTACCGGCCCTACAGGGATGCTGGGAAGTCGGTCCAGATCCCCAACCCCTGGGTGAGTTACCGGGAGCGGAGAGCAGCGACCTCCCTCCCCAGCGGCAGCCTGAGTTACAGGGAGAGGAGATCAGCGACCTCCCTCCCCAGCAGCAGTGCACCGTACAGAGGGAAGAGACAACCGGTCTCCTTCCCCAACCACAACCAGGGGTACCCGAGGCAGCAGGCCTCATAGAATGGTCCTGGGAGGACCCCCAGCAGGCAGGTGGAGATGGGACCGCAGTCTCTCTACCGGCCCTACAGGGATCCTGGGCAGGCGGCCCAGATCCCCAGCGACAGACCCAGCTACAGGGAGGGGAGAGCATCGACCTCCCTCCACAGCCAGAGTGTGCCTTTCAGGGAGAGGAGACAACCGGTCTCTCCCCCCAGCCGCAGCATGTTCCACAGGGAGCGGAGAGCATCGACCTCCCTTCCCAACGGCCGCAGGAGTATCAGGAGGAGGAGGTAAGCCAATCCCCCCTCCCCAGCTAACTCCTAACTTGGGCCCAGGGTTAACAGTGGAGATGTTAACCCCCACTGACCCCCACGTTCCCTTTGCCACCGGGCAGGACTATGCCCCAATTCCCCCAGCAGCAGAGCTGGCATCTGGACAGAGCGCTGTTAGCCTCTGCCCTCCCTTTTTCCCGGGTCAAGAGCCTGGCTTACCACGGGGTACCCCAGTGGAAGAGCTGGCAACAGGGCAGAGCGCCACTGGCCTCTACCCACCAAGCATCATCAGCAGTTTACCTAGCTGCACCAGGGAGACCGAGGGTGTTGAGCTGTCCCACTACAAACTTGAACCTACAGGCCAGTACTGGTTATTGTGGGGGGGCTACTCTGCTAATTTTTATTTGTGGGTGGGCTGCCTGACTAACCGGGGTACTGACAGGCGGAAGGTCAGGGGTCTGTGCGCCTGGAGAGGACTACTCGCCGGCCTCTTGCCTTGGGATTATGGACCCGGGGAGGTCTGGCCCTTTGAATGCTGTATGTGGGCTGGCCCACCAAACAGACTTATTCTGGGACTAATGACTGGCAGTCCCGTCAGCCCCACTGGACCCGGAAAGGTCCAGTCATGTCTGCCGGAGCAGGGAGAAAAAGGGGGGCCATTGTGAAGGATTTTCCATGTACTTGCCTGTGGGCCCTCAGTTAAACCCTCTCCCTGCTATTTAAATACCTGTATCTGTTCGGTTTAAAATGTATAAAATGGTTCGGTTTAAAATGTATAAAGTGTTTTATGTCTTTTTGCAACCATGTGCTCAATGGAGTCTGCCTCTAGCCCTGGATAATTGGATTACTTTCCCCATTGTCTCCAGGAAAGAGGCCTCTGTAAAACCGGTTTAAACCAGATTGCCATGCTGCCAGCCAGGGACCAAAATATACTTTTACTAACTTTTTAACCCCTGGTCTGATTCATGCCATTTTTTAATATGTTGTTCCCCTGAATGGATTGATTGTGAATATGCAATTTTTATGTGAATGTGATGTATGGTTTTAGAGTTATGAATGTTAGGTAAAAAGTATGTTTTAAACTGTACGTATAATTGGGTTACCTCTCAGGCTAAGGGGAGGAGATATGTGGGATGTAACCATTGTGTGATTGGGTAATTCATAATTGTCTGTGGGCGTCTCTCTTGCAGGGGAGAATTGCATAAAAGCAGAGTGTGTGTCATTAAGTCATTCTTGTTCCAGCATTAAGCCTTGGCTCATGTGTGGATTATTTGGCGAGACCAGCAATTTATTACTCTGTGGATTACTTGCTGATTTTATTTTATGGGAAGAAGGGAATGCTTGACGGAGTAACGGATTGTACCGTCACAGGACTCTATCAAATATTCTGTACTCTGCCCTTGGGTTTTTACATCCAAGATACATTATCTTGCACTTATCCACATTAAATGTCAGTTGCTACAACTCTGACCATTTTTCTAGTTTACCTAAATCATTAGCCATTTGGCTTATCCCTCCTGGAACATCAACCCTGTTACATATCTTAGTATCATCAGCAAAAAGACATACCTTACCATCAAGACCTCCTGCAATATCACTAATAAAAATATTAAAGAGAATGGGTCCAAGTACAGATCCCTGAGGTACCCCACTTGTGACAAGCCCAAGCTTCGAATATACTCCATTGACTACAACCCTCTGTTGCCTGTCACTCAGCCACTGCCTTACCCATTCAACAATATTGGAATCCAAACTTAAAGATTGCAGTTTATTGATAAGCCTTCTATGTGCAACAGTGTCAAAAGCCTTACTGAAATCTAGGTAAGCAATGTCTACTGCACCACCCTGATCTATAATTTTAGTTACCAAATCAAAAAAAATCAATAAGATTAGTTTGGCATGATCTCCCTGAAGTATACCCATATTGTCTCTGATCTTGAAATCCATGTGTTTTTAGATGTTCAACAATCCTATCCTTTAACATGGTTTCCATTATTTTCCCCACTACTGAAGTAAGGCTTACTGGCCTATAGTTGCCCGACTCCTCCCTATTACCTTTCTTGTGAATGGGCACAACATTCGCTAACTTCCAATCTTCTGTTTTTTGTGCTCTCCTGTTCTGCTGAGGATTGCTACCAACTAAGTGGATTTAGCTATGGAGCCTGTGTAGTACCCTCTGTTTGTAGCAACAGCAATATGCATTACCTGAATAGCTAGGCTAGTTAATTTGCATAATAAGGAGATTTGCATATTGCTAATTCTGTAAGCAGGAGAGATATTTTCTGTTAATTATTGTCTTCCCCTCCCCTTTATAAATATGTTATTGTGTTATAATAAGTTGCTGTATGTTGTCTGATGTGATTTGATTATTTGTAAATTTTATTGAGTTTTCACAGTAAGCTATACGTAATGAGCACATGAGCTAGTCCCGAGTAAAACATAAAGCTGAGTATTTAAGTTTATTTTGGAATTGTGTTTGGATTTTAAGGGATCCCAGTGACAGAGTCTTTGGACCTGTTGGCTTGGCTGTACGATCCCTCTAACCCTGGGATGAATCAAAGAGAGTTAGGCCTGAGAGTCGCAAGTCTTTATCAGGGCTTGACAAATTTGCTTTCAATCAATTAGGAGCCATTTTATTTCAGCATCAAAAATATAATTCTTAAGGGGACCCTGTAGTCACCAGAAACACTGCAGCTTAATTTAGTGACACTGGTGTCAAAACACTTGTCCCTGTAGGTTTATCTATGTAAGCTCTGCCTTTTAAGAGAAAAGGCAGTGTTTACCTTGCTGCCTAGTAACACCTCTAGTGGCAGTCACTCAAACGGCCACTAAAGTGTCTACTATCTCAGTGCTGCACAATGTCTCAGTGCTACATTCGGCGAGGAGGCGTTGCTGAACGTTCCCCATAAAGATGCCTTGCTTTAATGCTTCACTATGAGGAGATGCTGATTGGTAATTGATAATCTCAGTTATGGTGGCGAGCCAGGTGCGGCAAGACTGGCACGGTGTTGGAAAATAGGTGATCTGCTCCGATCCTCCCCATCCCCAACCTGCTCCCTTGATCCTATTCCCTCACATCTCATCCGTACTCTGTCTCCTTCTCTTGCTTTGACTCTCACTAAAATTCTCAATCTCTCCCTCTCCTCTGGCATATTTCCATCACCCTTCAAACATGCAACTGTAACCCCGATCTAAAAAAGCCCAACTATCGTCCTATCTCGCTACTGCCTTTTGCATCCAAATTCCTTGAAAGACTTGTGTATGTGAGATTGACAGACTTCCTCCAGTCCAATTCTCTGCTCAACCCACTTCAGTCTGATTTCCGCGCTCAGCACTCTGTGGAAACGGCTCTGACTAAAGTATCAAACGATCTACTCGCTACAAAATCTCATGGTCACTACTCTATCCTAATTCTCCTTGACCTTTCTTCTGCTTTTGATACTGTTGATCATCAACAGCTTCTTCTCATCTCCGTAATCTCAGTCTACAAGATATTGCTCTCTCCTGGTGCTCCTCCTACCTCACCCAGCGCTCTTTTAGTATTTCTCTGGCTCTGCCTCTTCCTCACAACTCCTATTTGTTGGCATTCCTCAAGGTTCAGTCCTTGGTCCCCTACTGTTCTCCATCTATACTGCCTCCCTTGGTAAATTCATCAGCTCCTTTGGCTTCCAATATCATTTCTATGCAGATGACACGCAGATCTACCTGTCCTCTCATGATCACTCCCCGTCCCTCTTTTTTTTTAGACAATCTTTATTTAGTTGTTGCATTTTTCTTAGGTTATAATAGAGGCAAAATGATGCATAGAGAAAATATACAAGCCAAGAATGGCACAGTAGGATATGCCATGAGTATACAACGAGGCTAGTACTTGATATTTAGGATGCAGATATAGACGGGTACGTGAGGGTGCACTATTCTGCAAAGGCGGCAATTAAGACATATTCAACAAGCATGAATGACAATCATAGATAACAGAGCACATTTGAGACCAAGTATAGGCATAAGCGTGCACAGCCTATTGTATAAGGGTGTGCACCCTAAAGCAGAAACACACGCCGCGTATTAATATATATACACACACACACACACACATACTGCTGTGTGTGTGTGTGTAGGTGCTGTGTGTGTGTGTAGGTGCTGTGTGTGTGTGTGTGTGTGTGTGTGTGTGTGTGTGTGTGTGTGTGAAGGCGCTGTGTGTGTGTGTGTGAAGGTGCTGTGTGTGTGTGTGGGTGATGTATGTGTGTCTAAGGGTGCTGTATGTGTGTCGGTGATGTTAGTGTGTGTGTGTGTGTGTGTGTATGTGTAAGGGTGCTGTTATTGTATGTATAAGGGTGCTGTTAGTGTGTGTGTAACGGTGATGTTAGTGTTGTGAGCTTCTGACCATCGGGACGGCGACCCCCATCAGGCCCTCCCTCCACCTGGGCCACTCTGGAGGCCGCATCATCCTGTGAGGTGGGCCTGATGTCTTCTTATACGACTTTGGTGGAAGTTGTAGGTTCTGCGACTCTCCGTGGTGCCCTCTGCGCCATATACGTGCACCAAGGGAACCATGTTAGGGCACCTTTCGCCAAGGTGCCTCGTAGTGAGGCCATGAGAGATTCCATACTGTATAGGTCCTCCACACTGTTCATCCATTGTTTGATGGTCGGTATGTGAGCCGTTCACCATTTAAGCGGTATAAGTGATTTGGCTGCGTTCAGGAGGTGTCTGGTGAGAGATCGTTTGTATTTTGAAAGGGAAATAGATGTGTGGTGTAGCAACATCGGCAGTGGCTGAAAGGGCAAGTCCGGGTCCAGAATTTCGGTGATCTCGGTGTGTACCATTCGCCAATACGGTGCAATTTCCGTGCGCGACCACCAAATATGTAGGTCCGTCCCTGGTTCACTCCTGCACCTCCAGCACATCACGGAGAGTTCACTCTTCATGTGATGTAGTTTTGCCGGGGTCTGATACCAGTTCACGAGGAGCTTATAGTTGAGCTCCTGCACTCTAGCACTGACGGTACTCTGGTGTGTTAGTATGTGTATTTTTTCCCATTGTGGGTCCGTCAGTGTGCACCCCGTGGCCTGTTCCCATCTAGACATGTATTTCGGGGGTACACGGGGTGTAGAGGTGTGTAGCAGGGAGTAGAGAAGTGAGATGCCCTTGTCTGGGCGGTCTCTGGACGAGCACAGTTATTTTCTGTGGACCAAGTGTTTGCCCGTAATGGAGTGGTAGTAATGTTGGATCTGGTGGTAACGATAACTACCCATGTACGAGGGGACCGCTGTGGGAGCCAGGTCGTGGAGGGGCTTGAGTTTCGTAGTCGCGCATAGTTGTTTCATATACAGCCAGTCTGAACCTCCCAGCTCCGTGACGTCTCAAGTGTAAGCCCTCCTGCTACCTTTGGGTTGTGGGTCAGTGATGTCAGGGGTGATGGGGTCGTGGTCAGCGTGCTCTTCAGCCGAGTGGACATCCACACCTTCAGGGAGGCTCTGATGAGCGGGTTTTGGGAGAGCTTGGGTGCTAGGTGTGGGTTCGTCGTCCATACTGCTGCAGGCAGCTTTCGTCCGACCAGCTTTCGTTTGGTATTTGTATTTCACATTTTTACTTTGTACTGTCAATGTCACCATGTAGGTATCTACGTATCCTACACTTAAATGGTCCTCTCTACCTTCTCCCATCACTTTACTTTTTGTCTCCGCCCCCTTTGTTTTTGCATTCAAAATAAACTTTGAAATCTCCAAAAAGTTTTATGTAATGCCAACAAAATTATAAAAACTTCTAAAAAGAATCTTAATCTTATTCCTGAAATGTCATTGTAGCCCTGAGTAGTCGTTCCCAGCCCCGTGCTCGCAGCAATCCATCACAAGACATTCCCAGCTCTGCTCCAACCAGGATGGTGACAGGGTCTGGACTGATAGTCTTTCAATCACGCAGTCTCCACTCATTCAAAAAATCCATAAAAACTCCCCTTTTAACAAAATCGTATCAATTAAACTGTTAATGGCTCCAAAACCCCACATTAAGCCTTCATGGAATACTATTCTACCAATCTACTTCCCTAACACTTCCCTTACCTTTTGTGTCACTTTACCCCACTCCCTCTAACATGTAAGCTCACTGAGCAGGGCCTCAATCCCTCTGTTACTGTGTCACTATACCCCACTCCCTCTAACATGTAAACTCACTGAGCAGGCCCTCAATCCCTCTGTTACTGTGTCACTATACCCCACTCCCTCTAGCATGCAAACTCACTGAGCAGGGCCCTCAATCCCTCTGTTACTGTGTCACTATACCCCACTCCCTCTAACATGTAAACTCACTGAGCAGGCCCTCAATCCCTCTGTTACTGTGTCACTATACCCCACTCCCTCTAACATGTAAACTCACTGAGCAGGCCCTCAATCCCTCTGTTACTGTGTCACTATACCACACTCCCTCTAACATGTAAACTCACTGAGCAGGGCCTCAATCCATCTGTTACTGTGTCAATATACCCCACTCCCTCTAACATGTAAACTCACTGAGCAGGGCCCTCAATCCCTCTGTTACTGTGCCACTATACCCCACTCCCTCTAGCATGTAAGCTCACTGAGCAGGCCCTCAATCCCTCTGTTACTGTGTCACTATACCCCACTCCCTCTAACATGTAAACTCACTGAGCAGGCCCTCAATCCCTCTGTTACTGTGTCACTATACCACACTCTCTCTAACATGTAAACTCACTGAGCAGGGCCTCAATCCATCTGTTACTGTGTCAATATACCCCACTCCCTCTAACATGTAAACTCACTGAGCAGGGCCCTCAATCCCTCTGTTACTGTGCCACTATACCCCACTCCCTCTAGCATGTAAGCTCACTGAGCAGGCCCTCAATCCCTCTGTTACTGTGTCACTATACCCCACTCCCTCTAACATGTAAACTCACTGAGCAGGCCCTCAATCCCTCTGTTACTGTGTCACTATACCCCACTCCCTCTAACATGTAAACTCACTGAGCAGGCCCACAATCCCTCTGTTACTGTGTCACTATACCCCACTCCCTCTAGCATGTAAACTCACTGAGTGGGCCCCCAATCCCTCTGTTACTGTGTCACTATACCCCACTCCCTCTAACATGTAAACTCACTGAGCAGGCCCTCAATCCCTCTGTTACTGTGTCACTATACCACACTCCCTCTAACATGTAAACTCACTGAGCAGGGCCTCAATCCCTCTGTTACTGTGTCAATATACCCCACTCCCTCTAACATGTAAACTCACTGAGCAGGGCCCTCAATCCCTCTGTTACTGTGCCACTGTACCCCACTCCCTCTAGCATGTAAGCTCACTGAGCAGGCCCTCAATCCCTCTGTTACTGTGTCACTATACCCCACTCCCTCTAACATGTAAACTCACTGAGCAGGCCCTCAATCCCTCTGTTACTGTGTCACTATACCCCACTCCCTCTAACATGTAAACTCACTGAGCAGGCCCTCAATCCCTCTGTTACTGTGTCACTATACCCCACTCCCTCTAGCATGTAAACTCACTGAGCGGGCCCTCAATCCCTCTGTTACTGTGTCACTATACCCCACTCCCTCTAACATGTAAACTCACTGAACAGGCCCTCAATCCCTCTGTTACTGTGTCACTATACCCCACTCCCTCTAACATGTAAACTCACTGAGCAGGCCCTCAATCCCTCTGTTACTGTGTCACTATACCCCACTCCCTCTAACATGTAAACTCACTGAGCAGGGCCCTCAATCCCTCTGTTACTGTGTCACTATACCCCACTCCCTCTAACATGTAAACTCACTGAACAGGCCCTCAATCCCTCTGTTACTGTGTCACTATACCCCACTCCCTCTAACATGTAAACTCACTGAGCAGGCCCTCAACCCCTCTGTTACTGTGTCACTATACCCCACTCCCTCTAACATATAAACTCACTGAGCAGGGCCCTCAATCCCTCTGTTACTGTGTCACTATACCCCACTCCCTCTAACATGTAAACTCACTGAGCAGGGCCCTCAATCCCTCTGTTACTGTAACTATACCCCACTCCATCTAACATGTAAACTCACTGAGCAGGGCCCTCAATCCCTCTGTTACTGTGTCACTATACCCCACTCCCTCTAACATGTAAACTCACTGAGCAGTCCCTCAATCCCTCTGTTACTGTGTCACTATACCCCACTCCCTCTAACATGTAAACTCACTGAGCAGGCGGGCATAGGAGGAGGAAAGGAAGTATGGAGTTATGGGTAAGTGGGATGGGATATTTAAATAGGCAGCCATTTTGAGTGAAGTCACTTTTAATTTCTTACCTGACCGAGTTTGTCCCGCCCACCCTCCCTGTATTTTGTTGCCAGTGGGGGGGTTCTCCCGTTTTTTCACAGCGGCGGGATAGGGAGCTGAAGGAGAAGGAATAGGCTCCCTAGGATGAACGTAACAGAAACGGAAAACTGTGGTCATTGGTGGTTGGTAGGTTTCGAGTCCTGTCGGTGGCTCAGAACCTGGTGGGGTAGGGGTATCCGGGTATACCCCTGCCATGGTTAAATTGTGTTTGGCACTTTAAGTTGGTATGTTGGAATAATGTTGGTATATGTTATATATATGTGTTATTATATGGGGGTCATTGCCTTTTATATTAACAGAAGGATTCGGATGCGAGGGCGGAGTATGGGGGCAATGACCCATGTTTATTTGTTAAGTTATTATTGTGATTATTATTATTATTAATTTATAAGTAATATTGTTATTAGGATTATTCAAGATTGTTTAATAAAGCTGTGGACAATTTTTCCCATATACCCTAGTGTCAGTGCGTTATTGGGGAAAGTAGGTGGGAGGGTTGTCCTGGAATCCGACTGCCCATATGGCGACTATAAACCGGTCATGTATAAATGGTATCAGATGTGTTTTTCATTTATTTATTAATATAAAACTGTTTGATAAGTTCGTGGCCTTTGTAAGATATAATTGTTAAATTATTTGTACTCCCCAGAGTGGATCTCTGATTTCCTAATGTGACACCTCTGCTAATGCTGCAATTTCTCGTGGAATCCGATCAGACTAGTTTCTTTTGGTTCTGTTTGACTTGCAATTTATCAGTGTTATATTTTACCATAGCAGATTTCGTAATAACTCGTTCTGGTTACATCAATGCCCTAATTTATTCTCACGCCCCGAGGTGGTCTATGCATTCTATATGCTACGTGCCATTTGAGAGTCTCTCTTTCAGACATTATTGTGGCTTACATGAAATTAATGGAGTAGCCATGAAAAAATATTATTATATTTCTATATTTATTTATTATATTTATAAAATATTTTACCAGGAAGTATACATTGAGATTTCTTTTCCTGGTCCCTCAAACACTGCATTATTACAATCGGGTACAACATAACATTACAAAAAAAAATACAATATACTATAAATCTACACATACACACAAACACAAAATGTAACATTGAACAAGTAAGAAATATATCATCAACCATGATTGAGGTGCATTCTGCTTTGAGGTATGTCGCCATAGATCTCTTAAAGGATTTTATGTTGAATGAAGATTTGAAGGTTTAATAAGTATGTAGGGGTTTATAAAAATACCCGTCTCTGTCTCATTAGAGATATCTTTGCCTGAAGCTCAAGGAAGCAAAGTGATTAGTCTGTGTAGGACCCACCTGAGAGGTTTGCCTTGATGTGGCAGGTGGGCTTCCATCTCATGGTCATTGGAGTAACTAAAAACCTCCATTTATATAAACATGCATTGGTATTTGGAATAGTGCGCAGGTAACATTTTTCTTTGGTTTTAAGATTTGACTGTGTCTTTATATATAATGTATTGTATAAATATATGTGGCATGTGGCATATGTGGCAAATTTGGCCTGCTTGCCAGCCTCCTACCCCAGGACTCTGGCCCCAGAGATACAGCTTGGTTAAAAGCCCTGTTCGTATGTTTGGATTTATAATTTATATGGTTCGGTACGGAACTTACCGAACGGATTGGGAGTTTGTTTTCGTATACCGAACAAACTACCGAACAGTCAGACCACCCGCAAGTGGAGTGTGCATCCCATTAACCTCCCTGACTTAAGGTTAACCGCAACTTAACTGGTGAACGGCTGGGTGGTCACCGTTCATATGTGCAAACACGTGGCGGTGGCCATCTTTAGCCGCGAACACATGCAGCTGTGGTTGGTCGTCGAGTGCATGGAACTATAATCGGACACTTGGCGGCGCGAACACTGCTGGGACTTCCATACATTCATACGTTCATTTGCATTCGTATGAGAAGAGCGGATTTCGGTGGAAACACACGCCCGAACCAGAGACATAGACCCATATGAACATCTACGTTCCGTATTTAGACTGTTTCATGTATTCCCAAAATGCAGCACAGCCTGATTTCATGGAATATTTTGGGCAGGAGCCTCCTGTGCGGTTGGTCAAAATATGACTTCCATGGAAATCTTGTACCCCTGAACCGATATGGGTGATCTTTGGATATGTTGGTCCCCCAGATCGGGGCTATCAGGGGGATATAACTTTTAAATTGTATGTTTTTCTGTGTTTGGAGATAATTGGATTAGATTAGTATAGTTGCTGATCCAATTATCTCCCAATGGGGATTATTTGATTATGTATGGGAGTGCCCTGGATCTGAGAGCCAATGTGGTTGTGTAATTGTTTATACTGTGGTTTACTCTCAGGTCCAGGGGGGAGTGTCCTTGCATGGGGACTTTCATATGTGGCTCCCATTAAATGAGTTCCTGCTTACCCTCAACATAGAGTCTAATTTCATGTGTGGGGGAAACGCTGTACCTACCCTGGGGATTGTTATATCACTATACTCCCCTGGGTTATAATCACATGTTTTTTTAAGAGCATATTGCTACATTCTGTTTGAGGAGAGGTCTACCCACTGGAATCTGGATCTTGGTCTTGTTCCAGGGTGGGTGGAGGACAGCGAGACCCCAGCCAAGCTGTAACGCTGGACTGCAGTGCTGATGGTGTCTGGTGGAGTGCTTGGTGTACTCAGTGAGCACTATGAGCATCGATTGGCGTAGGCACCCAGTCGGGGTACCAGGTGGTCCGTCACAATATATAATATAGAAATATAGAATTTATATGGCTTCTCCTGTTTTTCCCTTTATTGGTTACTTTTCCTATTTGAAATGTGAACGAAATGACAGGAAAATGTGCCGATCGAGTAAATGCAAAATATTGTATTATTTCTATTTTTTTATACTACTTTGCCAATTTTTTACCCTTTTGGTTTTTGAGGGAAATCAGCCTCCAGTCCTGAAAAGGTCAAACCATCCACAACATCGAAGTATAAACATTTCCCTTTCAAACCTGAATACAAATGGATTATAAATATGGCCCAGGTCACCTGTGGTGACTTTTATGCTATTCAATCACCTGAACACGACTTCTCGGCAGAGTGACGGATTAACATAAGAAACAATTGCTGTCTTTATGCAGCCAGCCCTCCATATTGTTCAGACTTACACAACATGTTTGAGTCCTGGAGACTTAGTAACCCAACTGCCAAGGAAGTTACATATGACTCAGGTTCAAAATTCTATTTTGAGAATGGACTCATTCTTGTGGCCAGCAGTGCTCTCTCATACAATGGTATCGTGATATCATCTGGTCCCATCACGCTCCAGCGATCCGTACACTGAGTGAAGGCTCCCTGAGAGTAAATAAATGGCACTTGCAGGATGAGACATTTGTAGTTGTAAAAGGAAATAGTTCCCAATTATCAGCTTAACTCTGACGTCACCCTGTCCCCATACTAGATTTGGTCTCTGAGTGAAACCTTATTGCATCTTATTTTACAAATCAGAGACTGTTACCGCTGGTGGGGTGATTCAGCAGGTTTGGGCTCTGGACCCAATAAACTATGACTTTACCTCTTTATCGTACTTCATCAGGAGAAAACAATGTCACACCAGCTCCGAAATGAAGTGTCTGGGGCATGAGGGAAGAATACTTTCTTTTTACAAAGAGTATCATTTAGATGATAACTCCAACATCTCCCCTCCACCCCTAACTACTATATGGAAAATCGCCGTAAACTACACCTTCCCACATCGACTGTGCTTCAAACACACCTTCAACTTGACAGTTACATTCCTCCACTACTTTGACCACAGTTAGAGGTGACAGTTTTCTCATTAGTAAACACTGCCTGTTTTGGCAGAAATTTCCAGATGAGCAGATTGCACATTTTAGAGTGGAGAAAAACAGAGAAGTGAAACAGAACACTTACATTCCAGAATGGGGTGTAAAGATTAACACGTACATACATGGCATGACCGAAACAATCATGGTTAGTCTGCAAAAGGAGCAACAAGTTCAGACCCACCACCCCCCCCAAAAAAAATAGCAAATGTAATAAATAGCACTAAAGCTCTAGGAAAATTCGAGGTAAACGTGTCATCGACATCTCAGTAAATGGCTGATTTTAGCACAGGGGACACGATAACATCCTCTTTAATAACTGCGACTGACAGGCACGGATAGCTCGGTCTCACTCATTCTCCATTTCTGTTTGTTGTTTGTATTTCACATTTTTCCTTTTATTATTATTATTATTATTATTGCCATTTATATAGCGCCAACAGATTCCGTAGCGCTTTACAATATTATGAGAGGGGATTTAACTATAAATAGGACAATTATAAATAAATTGTACTGTCAATGTTACCATGTAGGTATCTACGTATCCTACACTTTAATGGTCCTCTCTACCCCCTCCCATCGCTTTACTTTTTGTCTCCGCTCCCCTTGTTTTTGCATAAAAAAATAAACTTTTAAATCTCCAAAAAGTTTTATGTTATTCCAACAAAATTATAAAAACTTCTAAAAAGAATCTTAAACGATTCCTGAAATGTCATTGTAGCCCTGAGTAGTGGTTCCCAGCCCCGTGCTCGCAGCTTACTAGCAATCCATCACATTCCCAGCTCTGCTCCAACCAGGATGGTGACAGGGTCTGGACTGGAGTGAGTTGGGGACTGGCTTGGGAACCATTGACCAAGTCAAAGTCTTACTTTCTTATTTGACCTCTGACTACTTATTACTAATTTATTGGGTCTTTATTTGAACATTAGACCCTTTGCACTTTTTTTGTTGTCATTCTCTTTTTATTGAGGCAGTTTAGTCATACAGTAAAAATAATTAGGCGTATAGGCAATACAATAACATAAGTCATCATTGGAAAACGCTTAATAAAAGCAGCCCCTATTAATAAAATTATCTAGGATGTTACGGAGACATGTCTAATGTCATAGTAATAAACAAAGCATATTAAGTGGAGTAAACTTAGACATGGTGAGTTGTAAGTCACAATAGGCTTGAATTAACCTTTCCGAGGGATAAGTAAGCTTAGCTTGCCTATAAAGTAACCACTGAATCAATGAAACGCGCTGTAAAACTGCTCGTAATCAGAGTAAAATAACTTGGAAAATAGTAAATAATAACCGGGCATCTATCAAGGAATTGCAAGATAAATGGCTATCTCCATCTGGAATTAATGACCCGAATCCCGGGTCAGCCAATCCCTCTGGGTGACAAGACAGGAGAGTGTCCAAGAGAGGGCAACTGCGGTACATTGCTGGGTCAGAACACCCCTCCAGCCCCAGGTCTGTATGAGGGCCATCATCCACAATTCACAGACTTGATGATTCTTTGGAACCTAGTCTATCCCACTTTGGGGGTGGTCGGAAAATCCCAGTGTCGAGCGCCACCTGTGGCGTGTGAATCTCAGCCAAAAATGATTGATGTGGTAAGGCATGACCTCTTGAGGTTCTCTGCCCAGGTCGTTACTGTAGCGGATCCCCGGGTAACTCCGCGGGTCACCTCCACTAATTCCCTTCCTTCAGCCATTTAGGAACCCTTACAACAAGCAGGCATCCATTTTCCCCCCAGTAACTGGATAAGACACAGCTCTGGAGGTTACAACACTGACTGACTTAATTTATTAAGTCACACATGATTTTACATACACGGACCCCTACATGGGGTCTCCAACACAAAACAGGGGTTTCAATCCCAAGAAGCTGATTGGGGGGGAATGGAAGAGGGACACAGCAGCCCCTGCAACCTGAGCTGTCAGTGTCCCTGTGTACACATCCTTACAGGAAGAGGGAGGGGGAGGGGGAGAAGCACAGAGCAATACATTTCACTTCTATACAGGGCCAGATTAAAATAGGGGCTGATAGAGCTGGAACTCCAGGCCCATGTGAAAAAAAACAGACAGCATCTCCCAGCCTGCAGAGACAGACTACCGTTCAGGGAAGTGAGGGATGGGGGGAAAGGCAGCAGGAAGACATGGGGACACTGAGACACTAGGGGACGCGTGGGAACACTGAGACACTTGCGGACACTGGGAAACATGGGGACACTGAGACACATGCAGACGTTGTGAGAAATAGGGACATTGGGAAACACTGAGACATAGGGACATTGGTCTCTGTGAGAAAATCAGCCTATTCTAACTTTGTTCATGCAACATTTCGGATTTTTGTTTATATTTTGTTTATTTGTTTAGGAGTTTTCAAACTACCGAACATTCGACCACCCATCTGGCACATTATTACTACAGGAAACCTTCAATTAAGCACTCTCTATGTGTGGCCGCCGTTCATATAGCCGAACGCCACATGGAAGAGAAAACTGCGGCCATCTTGTTTGCACGAACGGAGCCAGCGAGACTTGGTGGCCGAGTGTCTGGAACTAAAATCGGACACTCGACTTGCCGAAACACCTGTCAAACTGACGAACGCCTGCTTCCTTTTCCCGAACAGCTAGGAGAGAGCTGTTCGGTAGTTTGGTTCCCACGAACCAGGGGAACAATCGCTGCTATGAGCCAGAGGGATCCATTTGTGTATATGTTCAGTTTTTATGACTTAACTAAATAGATCGACCGCACAGCCTAAACTCATGAAACTGTTCTGGGCAGGAGCCTTGTGTGCGGCTGGTCAAATGGGACTTCCATAAAATTCAAAAAACCCTGATCGGGGCTATCCGGGGATGTGACATTTGTGGGGGTCCTGTATGTTTTGGGGTGTTTTCCAGATATTGTGAAAATTGTGTCCCCTATGCCCAGAGATAATTAAGTTATTACTTTATCTCTAGGCAGAGAGGAGGGGATTAACTGTTTGTACTGGGAGTGTCACTGTTTTGCTTTGTATTCCTATTGGTTGTACTAAGTTGTGTCCCTGTTTTCCCACCAGGTCCAAGGGGGTGTTCCCCTGGCCTGGAGACTTATATTAAAAGCCAGTGTGGCACAATACAATTTCATTCCTGTCACACCCTTCATCATGTTTCGGCTGATGTTTGGGTACCTGATTACTGCTTTGGGGAAATTCAGCTTGAGCGCTTCATCTACTCTGGAATACTAGACGAACGGAGATCCGAACGGCGAGCTATAATCACTCTTGCTCTTAGCCGTTCAGGCAAAAACCGACGAACCCCTAGCTACCACTTCAGGGTTCGTTACAATTGGTGACATGCGGCGGGATTCATATCCCGAATGGACGTTCCGAACCAGAGGAAACTGAATGGCTCAGCAGTATGAGTTACTGAAAAGGACAACATTAAAGGACCTGCTGGAGGCTCGAGGCATAGCAGCAAGCAACAAGAAAAAAGCCACGCTAATTGCAGTGCTAGTGCAGAGTGACAGAACCGGCAGCAGGGAAGGAGAGCATCCAGAGGAAAAGGAATTCCAGAAGGAGGTGAGATGGATGATTAGTCTACTGGGGCCCAATCCATCACAAGAGGCAGTGGTACAAATCGTCACACATGCCAAAGATTCACAAATTGCTCGGGAATCAAGAGCAGGGTCACTGCAAGGGGATTCCCTAACCTCCCCAGGATATACTAATGGGCACCCAAAAAAGATAAACTATGCAGCCTTTAAAGCTTTTGTTGATGTGAAACAGACATTGACAATTACCTGCAGGATTTTGAATGGCAGTGTACGTTGGAAGGACTGGAAGCAGATAACTGGGCTGCGGTTTTCAGCAGCAAGCTCTCAGGGCAGGCAGCGGAAGCCTAACTGGACGTACCTGATGAGGACATTCAAAATTAAGATTAAGGAGATTTTATTGGCCAGATTTGCGGTCACACCTGAGGTGTACCAGAGAAAATTCAATTTTATATATCGCTATTCATATAATTGCAACTTCTCATCCTTTAACAAATTTACGATGGCGAGAACTTTGTCAGGCCAACGTCACTACGGTTTTTGGCTCCTTACCACCGGCTTTCACTTCCACTTACCATTAGACACAACCGTCAACCTGCTGGCCATGCCGTAAACTTTCAAACTACTGGCCATGCGGTTAACAGCCAACCTACTGGCCATGCTGTAAATGGTCAACAGACTGGCCATGCCATAAATTGTCAAACTGCTAGCCATGCCGTAAATGGTCAACAGATTTGCCATGCCGTAAACTTTCAAACTACTGGCCATGCGGTAAACAGCCAACCTACTGGCCATGCTGTAAATGGTCAACAGACTGACCATGCCGTAATTGTCAAACTGCTGGCCATTCCGTAAATTGTCAAACTGCTGACCATGCCGTAAACGGCCAACCTACTGGCTATTACCTAGCAGCACAGAGTTCATTACTAATAAAAACATGGAAAGCTGAGCATCATAATATGTTTTGCAGCGACATTAGACAAAGTGACGTATTTGACATTGTACAGCATGTCCGAGGGAAAGATAAGGTATGTAATAAAGATAAATAATAGGTGTAGCTCCTAACCTTTTTATTACACAGCGTTTTTGACATTAGCTGCTCCTACCTGCACAGGTTTACCTAGGGTTGATATGTCACATGATCCGCTTTGATTGACAAGGCCATTAAGAGGAGAAGAGAGCGTTACCAGGTGACGTGTTAGAGTGTTTACTGGAAGTTAATCTGACACCTTTCATTCTGCTGTATATGACGGACTGTTTCATTTCACAGACAATGCAACTTAATACAATGTAACAGGCACGGCTCCCTCGGTTTCGTTTCTCATATTGCAGCAAGCCAAAACAAGGGTTTCCTTTTTAGCACTGGAGCCGGTAATAAACACATGAAAATAAACAAACACACAATAAGTTACGAAGGAGTCCAAACAATTCGAATTGGGATTTTCAAAAATCCCTTCTTGATCTAGTCGTATGGTAAAGGAGATAAGATTAATGTGAAAATTAACGAACATTTTATCTTGGTCTATGCTTATTACAGTTTTACCTGGGGACAGACCGTCCTAAATATGGACAGGAATTAAGCTTTTCAAATGATTTCACACTTGGATGAACTATTCAATTATACAGTGCCTTGCAAAAGTATTCACCCCCCCCCCCCCACCCCCTCCCCCACCTCCCCTTGGCATTTTTTGTGTTTTGTTGTTCCAGGTTCTTTATGCACGACAAAAATATAAATAAGAAAAAACAAAAAACGAATACGGATTAATTTGAATATATGCCTTGGGAGGACGCGTGTTTTATAGTTATTTCTGACGTTTCTTCATTATACTCTACATACAGCATGATCTGGGGATAACACTATTAGTGCAGGGGTAGACAACCTTCGACTCTCCTGACGTTGGGGACTATATCTCTACTGGTGCTTTGCCACCATTATAGCTGTAAGAGCATTATGGGAGATATATCGGGAGTGCTGAAGGTTGCATGACCATGCTAGATCAGGGTTCTCCAAACTCTGACCCTCCAGATGTTACTGAACTACAGCCAGGGCCGACCTTATGCCTTTATGCGCTCTGTGCGAAAAATCTTCACAGCGCCCCCGCCCTCCCCCCTCATCCATGTATAGTGTGTGTGTATAAGAGTGTAGTGATTGTATAGGGGATTAAATTAATAATGATTTAAAAACAAATATTCATTCCTCCTTTCCTGTTGTTACCTAGTTGCAGGGCCGGATTAACATAGGGGCTGATGGAGCTGCAGCTCCAGGCCCAGGCCCATGGAATAGGCCCATTTAAAAAAAACACACAAAAAAAATTTTTTTTTGTTACTTTTTTTTTTTTTTTTTTTTTACACACTACTCTTAGGTTTGCCACCTGACTGGTATTTTAAGGCACAGCCTGTATTTGAGGCTGCCTGGCAGTGATGGTATTGCAGTAAAACCGGCAATACAAATGCAAATATTTTTCTCAGTATAAACGGAGATTACTCTGCAATACCAGCACCGACCAGTAGGGGTCACTATGTATGGCGAGAGGCAGGGATAGGAAGTTACAGCATATGCCTCCCTGCCTCTCTCTACTCACTGATACACACGGGAGCAGCTACACAGCACAGAAAGTTCAGACAGCAACTCCCAGCCTGCAGAGCCAGACTACAGCTCAGGGAAGTGAGGGATGAGGGGAAAGGCATCAGGGAGACATGGGGACACTGAGACACTAGGGGACACATGGTGACACTGAGACACTAGGGGACAGTGGGAGACGTGGGGACACTGTGAGACATGGGGGCACTAAGACACATGGGGACGCCGTGAGACATAGGTAGACACATTGGGACACGGAGACACTAGGGACACAGTGTCTCCATGTCTCCCAGTGTCCCCATACCTCCCAGCCAGTGTCCCTAGTGTCTCAGTGTCCCCATGGCCCCCAGTGTCCCCATGCCTCCCAGCCAGTGTCCCATTGTCCCCATGGCTCCCAGTGTCCCCAAATGTCTGTGTCCCCATGTCTCCCATTGTCCCCATATGTCTGTGTCCCCATGTCTCCCAGTGTCCACATGTCTCCCAGCCAGTGTCTGTGTCCCCATGTCTACCAGTGTCCCTATGTCTTCCAGCCAGTGTCTCTAGTGTCCCCATGTCTCCCAGTGTCTGTGTCCCCATGTCTCCCAGTGTCTGTGTCCCCATGTCTCCCAGTGTTTGTGCCCCCATGTCTCTGACCCCATTTCTCCCAGTGTCCCCAAATGTCTGTGTCCCCATGTCTGTATCCACAAGTGCCCTCATGTCTCCCAGTCTCCCCAAGTGTATCAGTGCCCCCATGTCTCTGTGTCCCCTAGTATCCTAGTGACACGGGACACACTGAGACATGGGGACACTGGGAGAAATGGGGACACAGACACTGGGAGACTAGGGGACTGGGTGCCATGGGGACACGGACACTGTGATGCATGGGGAAACTGATGCCAGGCTGGCCTTCCAATTCTTTGGACAGACATACTCCCTTTTTGGGCATGTTCGTCCCTTTTTGCAGTTCTGGTCATGTGATTCGCATCAGTGGCCTACTCTTTTACACCGCCCATTGATTTCCTGCTTCACTGGACACTGCTGTTAGGGGTTATGGATTTACTTGAAAGATGAAAGCATAAATTAGATAAAGAGATTACCATAGAGTATGTGTTTTCTTATAGCCGCATCCTTTGAGTTCCCCTCCAACACCAACTCCATCAGATACATGACGCTTGAGAGGTATGACTGTTTTAGTGTTTTTGGTCGAGAAGATTCTGTAATTAGGCCCCATCATAATTGTCAGCACCAGGTCCACTGGGCTCTTAATCCGGCCCTGCCTAGTTGGGAGAGGGTCATGCTGATCTGAATCTGGTCTTCCCTCAGACCATGCGTGTAACGGCACCCCGGGTATAAAAGAAGTTAAAGTCGTTTAGGAGATATTCCCTTTCCAGATATAAAGGCAGCTACCGAATAAACCAAACCGCCGAACAGGAAAAACCATACGAATAAATCCCCTCAAGTACGAGACAAGGCTACGTATTGAGGGTCAAGAAGTGATCTGGTTTAATGGGGCTAACCGCCCGGTATTTATGCAGGTTTCCCACCAGGTGGACACTCCTCTAGGGGACCTGGTGGAAAACTGTGACAAAAATATACAGTTGCTAATCAGAGCATTGACTACAGTACACATCAGCCTCAATATATAGTAAAAAACAAATAAAAACAAGTTACCTGCGCTCTCTCCTTAATCCCTATGTATATTTAAACAAATGGAGGTTTTTTAGTTACCTCCAATGGCCAAATCTCTAATGAGCCATAGGGATTAAGGAGAGAGCGCAGGTAACTTGTTTTTCTTTGTTTTTTACTATATATTGGGGCTGATGTGTACTGTAGTCATTGCAGCCCCCCAGTGATGGGAGTGAGCGCAGGACTTATCTTATCTGCATTTGTATCCATTTTTTGTATCACTCAGCCTAGTTACAATGCAGCCGCCCATCTGATGTGTTCCCTATTAAGGGTTAATAATATATAGGGGTGTATATAAAAAAAAATACCCCTTTCTGTCTCAGTAGAGATTTTTGACAGAGGCTCAAGGAAGCAAGGTGAATGGTTAGAGTTAGGACCCACCTAGGGGGGTCCGGCTTGACGTTGGCAGGTGGCCTCATCCTCTCATGGCCATTGGAGGTAACTAAAAAACCTTCCATTTGTTTAAAAATACATAGGGATTAAGGAGAGAGCGCAGGTAACTTGTTTTTCTTTGGTTTTTACTAATCAGAGAATTACAGAGATAAACACTCCCAAAGGTACATTGTAAACCCTCCTCTCTATCCTGGAGATAATTGGGAAGTAACTTAATTATCTCCGAGGATAGAGGCCAAACTCCATTTTATACATCCTAATAAAAATACATAATACTAAAACTCCCGAACCGAATCCCCATATTCAACATATCCCCAGATAGCTTAGGTCTGAGCGCACATTATTACTGAATGGCGCTCAGATCTCATACATACAGTTCAATTGCCATGGAACCAAAGTCTTTCACATAGTCTTTCGTTATACGAATGGGCTCCATGGGATAGCTATCTGGGGTAGCTCCATTCATCTATTTAATCTCCCGAACGACCCGGCGTTCGTATGAACGAATGAGGCAGGAGAAGGGAGGTCGGCGGCTTCAGCGGTGTTCGTGAAGAATAGTGTCCGTTTCCAGTTCCATTAAATAATCGACGAACACCGCTGGGCATTCGACAGTTTAAGATGGCCGCCGCCATGTGTTCGGCTATACGAACGACGGCCACCAAGCGTTCGTCAATTAAGCTGCGGTTAACTGCAGCTTCTGGGAGGTCAATTGCCTGCACACTCCATACACAGGTGGTCCGGTCATTCGAATGTTTGTTCGGTAAATTGAATTTACCAAACGCCATAGCAGAAGGTTTTAACATGAGGCCCATAGTCCAGAGGCAGCAGGTCTCCAGGACCCAGTGGCGAGGTTAGTTTTGCCACAATGCGTAACTGTCTCGCAAGCTCAGGGACTTGCAGTGTCCTGTGGTAATCTGCGGCAGCGCTCTGATTATCCCGAGCTAGAAAGACAGCTACTTATAGTCTGCAGCCAACAGAAGTGCCAGACTGCATTACAGAGGAGCAGACTAAGTAAGTCACATAATACTGTGAGGGGTTTTACTTTGGAGCTCTGGATTATACTTATTTACCTTGACCTCTTTGTAATAAAAATTTATAGTAATGCGCTACTCCTCCATTTATCACAGAGCTCCACAACAATAAAACTCCCAGTAATGTGGAGCTCTGTGACAAGATCATACACTACACAACAATACAACTCTAAGTAATGTGTCTATTAGTGTATCACCGAGCTCCCCAACTATAAGACACAGAGTAATGTGCATTTTATATACCAGAGCTCCACTGTAATACATCTCACTATAATATGATGTAATGTTTGTGTTGTCTGTGTATGTGATAGGTGTGATGACTGTGTGTGATATGTATGCTATGTGATGGCTGTGTGTGATATTTGTAATATTGTATTATCTGTGTGTGATATGTATGCTATGTGATGGCTGTGTGTGATATTTGTAATGGTTGTATTATCTGTGTGTGATATACGTGTATTGGTTGTAGGTGATATTTGTGCTTTATGTGTTTATTGGCTGTGTGTGGTGGGTATTTAATTCAGATAAAAAATATGCATTTAGGCCTATGTGTGTTGCAGGTGTATATGTTCGCAGAGTTATGTGCACACAGTCCCACAGTCAGATGCACAGTTATACATATACACTTGTCAAATACACCACATGCACACAGTCGCAGGCAGATAGTCACAGAAACACACAGGTACAGGCAGTAACACACATACACAGTTACAGGCAAATAAACACACTCACACACCATTACAGGAAGACACACACACACACACACAGCCACACATACAGTCTAACTTACACACACATGCTTACATGCAGACAGCCACACAGGCAGACAGCCACACACACACACACACACATATACACACACACAGGCAGACAGTCAGACACACAGGCAGATACACAGGCAGACAGTCAGACACACACACACACACACACACAAGCAGACAGTCACATATACACACAGGCAGACAATCACATATACACACAGGTAGACAGACAGCCTCACACACACAGCCACACATACAGTCTAACTTACACACACATGCTTACACGCAGCCACACACACACACCCAGATAGCCACACACAGGCAGGCAGTCTAACACACAGACAGCCACACACACACAGTCACACACAAACACACAGAGGCAGACAGACAGACACACAGAAACACACAGGTACAGGCAGATAAACACACTCACACACAATTACAGGAAGACACTCACACACAGGTACAGGCAGATAAACACATTCACACACACACACACACACACACAGGCAGACAGCCACACAGTCTAACTTAGTGGAGGCAGTGCAGCTCCTGGAGACTGTTCGTTGGTTAAGCAGGGACTCCTTCCTGCTTCCCCTGCAGCAATTAACCAGCACTTTTAGCTCCGCCCCGCCACACGGTAAGCCCAGCCACATGGCAAGCTCCGCCACAATATTTTTTTATTTTTAATTTTTTTACCCCGGCCCGCCATGTGTGAGCTGTGTTGGCCGCACTGCACCCCCTGCTCCCATGGCGCCCTGTGCGGCCGCACAGCTCGCACACCCCTAAGGCCGGCCCTGACTACAGCTCCCATGATTCTATTTCATTCAACTAATCATTATAGTGGTTTTAGTTCAGCAACATCTGGAGGGTGTTTGGAGAACCCTGCTCTGGATTCTAAACCAGCCATGACAATGGAACAGATTGAAGTCATTATTGAACATATTGGTTTTATAATAGTAATTATTTTTTATCTGGTATAATGATGAGCGAGCTGTAGTGGTTATGGTGCTTGGAGGGTTCCTTTAATAGGTTTTTTACTAGGAGAGAGGAAAGGATAAGGATTGAGAGAGTAAAAGGATAAGGAGTAAGAGAGGAAAGTATAAGGAGTGAGAGAGAAAAGTACAAGGAGTGAGAGAGGAAAGCATGCATAGCGAGAGAGGAAAGGATAAGGAGTGAGAGAGGAAAGCATGCGTAGCGAGAGAGGAAAGGATAAGGAGTGAGAGAGGAAAGCATGCGTAGCGAGAGAGGAAAGGATAAGGAGTGAGAGAGAAAAGTAGAAGGAGTAGGAGAGGAGGAGAAGGAGTGAGAGAGGAAAGGATAAGGAATAGGAGAGGAAAGGATAAGGAATGAGCGAGGAAGATAAGGAGTAAGATAGGAAAGGATAAGGAGTGAGAGGAAAAAATGCGTAGCAAGAGAGGAAAGGATAAGGAGTGAGAGAGAAAACATGTGTAGTGAAAGAGGAAATGATAAGAAATGAGAGAGGAAATTAAGGACTAAGAGAGGAAAGGAAAAGGAGTGAGAGAAGAAAGGCTAAGAAGGAAGAGAGGAAAGGATAAGGAGTGAGAATAGAAAGAGTGAGAGAGGAAAGCATGCGTAGTGAGAGAGAAAAGGATAAGAAATGAGAGAGGAAAGGCTAAGAAGTGAGAGAGGAAAGGATACGGAGTGAGAGAAGAAAGGATACGGAGTGAGAGAAGAAAGGATACGGAGTGAGAGAAGAAAGGATACGGAGTGAGAGAAGAAAGGATACGGAGTGAGAGAGGAAAGGATAAGGAGTGTGGCAAACCTAGCCACTTCTGGACTATAATGTAAGAAAGGTTGTATGTAGGCTGTACTGTGTGCTGTGTATCTTGGGCTATGGTAATTCACATGCTGGCAGCCGTAAGCTACCAGCATGCGAGTACTTCGTTCGATGAACAGCGGCTATCCGGGCTGTTCGTGGAACGAATACGGGCTCCCCTGATAGACCACACACTTAGAAGCGTGTGGCACTTGTTGCAATCGGTAATTAGAGGCTCTCCTAGGTGGCCGTCGTTCGGCTACCGACCATGCAGCGGTCGGCCATCTTGGATTCGCTATTCTTCAGCGGTGTTTGGTCGTTGAGCGCCTGGAACTGAAAACGGCTACTCGACGACACGAACACCACTGGACTTCCAGACCGTTCGGGAGCCCGGTGTTCGGTAGGATCGTTCCCCTAAGTGCAATCGGTAGATTGAGGGGAACTTCAGTGTAAACTGTATTTGTTGCGGCGTTCGGTCATTTCAGCTGGAATCTGAGCGGTATTCTCACAAAAGATGCGCTCAGACCCCAGCTATCTACCGAACGTTCGGTTATGTCAATGTACCGTATAATGCCCATAAAATGTATTTTAATGTGAATTGTCGTTTTTTTCTACACGAAGGGATAATCCACTTAATCGTCCATTTTAGTAGGAGCATCCCTCTCGTGTAGCAATGTATACTGGGAAAATTACAATGTATGATGGGAGAAATCCCCTGAAACTTCTGTCAGGAAACCCCTTGCATGGGGAACTGTATAAATATACAAGCCTGTGAATAAAGCCAGTTAGTTTACTCCCAGACTGTGTTTCGTCCGGTTATTGGGAGGATTGGGATATTGCCTTGCTTTCTAACGCTGACTGTGGATTTACCTGTGAAACCAGCGGAGATCGTGGATTATACTACTGCACTCCACTACAAGGAGTAAGAGAGGAAAGCATGCGTAGTGAGAGAAGAAAGGATAAGGAGTGAGAGAGGAAAGCATGCATTGTGAGAAAGGACAGGATAAAGAGTGCAAGTAGAAATGATAAGGAGTGAGTGTCAGATCCTGCTCTGTTCTGCAGAGATGTCGGGCCTTGGCTTCTGGTATCCAGTACTCTTTTTACAATTCTTGTTTACTTTTTCTTGGTTTTTCTGGTTCTCTATTCCATGTCTGGTTTTATTTATGCTGGGTTTTCTCGGTTCATTCCTGTATCCCGTTCCTGGAATTCCCAGTCTCTTGGATTGCTTTAAAGGTTTGGTTCCTTTTCCATTTATCTTTTTGTTTCAGTTGGTTCCTGCAGGCAGTTGTTCCAAGTCCTCTGCCCCTTTCTTGCAGGTAAGTTATGTGTGTGTTTTATTAGTGTTTATTTAGTCATGCATATCTAGGCAGTCTAGGAACCCACCGTAATTGGAGTACTTTGACGCAGTGGTGGGCTGCATAAATCTTGGCCATTTCTGTATGTCTAAATCTCCAATGTTTATTACATATGAGTACTTAGTTATGTCTCCTCTTGTTTTGTTTTGTTTGTCTTGTATTCCCAGTTCATGTACAGTCCTGTCCTGCCCTATTTTTGTTTTCCTCATGTCTTGTGTACATGTTCTGGGTTCTGCTTTCTGTCCTGCTCTGGTTCTGGGTTCTTCTAGTTTTGTCTTGTTTTCTTGTTTGGTGTAAATTCTAGTCTTACCTTGTTTCTGTACTGGATACATATCTGCTGCATAGCCTCCCTATTCAACTCCTGGGAGGTCTGCATATCATCTAGCTCCTAGCCCTTGGGATCCGCAGAAGCTGCATCAGGGCCCTGGTATGTGGCAGTACGAACGCTGGTGCTCAACACCAGGGGGCATGTGGTTACCCTGCATCAGGCCTTGATGGACCATTTCCATGCTGAAACTCCCATCATCATCAGGCACACACCGGTGACAGTGAGAGAGGAAAGGCTAAGGAGGGAGAGAGGAAAGCATGCGTAGTGAGAGAGGACAGGACAATGAGTGACAGTAGAAAGGATAAGGAGTGAGAGAGAAAGAAAAAGAGAAGGAGTGAAAAAGGAGGAGAATGAGTGATATAGAAAAGGATAGGGAGTGCGAGAGAAAAGGATAAGGAGTGCGAGAGAAAAGGATAAGGAGTGCGAGAGGAAAGCATGCGGAGTGAGAGAGGAAAGGATGAGAATTGCGAGAGGAAAGGATAAGGAGTGAGAGAGGAAAGGATAAGGAGTGAGAGGAAAGGATAAGCAGTGAGAGAGGAAAGCATGCGGAGTGAGAGAGGACAGGATAAGGAGTGACAGTAGAAAGGACAGGATAAGGAGTGAGAGAGAAAGAAAAAGAGAAGGAGTGAAAAAGGAGGAGAATGAGTGATAGAGAAAAGGATAGGGAGTGCGAGAGGAAAGCATGCGGAGTGAGAGAGGAAAGGATGAGAATTGCGAGAGGAAAGGATAAGGAGTGAGAGAGGAAAGGATAAGGAGTGAGAGGAAAGGATAAGCAGTGAGAGAGGAAAGCATGCAGAGTGAGAGAGGACAGGATAAGGAGTGACAGTAGAAAGGACAGGATAAGGAGTGAGAGAGAAAAAGAGAAGGAGTGAAAGAGGAGGAGAATGAGTGAGAGAGGAAAGGATAAGGAGTGAGAGAGGAAAGGATAAGGAGTGAGAGAGGAAAGGATAAGGAGTGAGAGAGGAAAGGATACGGAGTGAGAGAGGAAAGGATAATGAGTGAGAGAGGAAAGGATAAGGAGTGAGAGAGGAAAGGATAAGGAGTGAGAGAGTAAAAGGATAAGGAGTGAGAGAGTAGGAGAAGCAGTGGTTCCTCGCACACTTACACCGGCTGGATTTCAACTAACCAATGGCTGCCGGGCTAGTGGGAAGTTTGAGCCCTGATAAGCGTATTATTAAATGTTTCTATTCATTTTATTTTAGTTGTATAGCATCCATCTTTTTCTTCCTTAATTCTAAGGATAAAAGAGGGATTATTTGTCAAATTAGTTCGACCATGAAATTGAAATGTTATTTATAAATTAAGGATGGATCCTGCTGCACTCATCTTGGTAAAACGCGTAGTGGGGTATGATTCAGCACAGGGGTGAGATGGCTCCCGTTATTACGGTCTTGCAGATTTTGGAAGCTGTTCCCTGGTTTTGTTCTGACGGACAGCATGAGGGTTCCAGATATCTATCAGGGGACCATCGTATCATGTTGGGGTTTATAACTGTGACGAGCGGCTTCATAATAAAACAGCCTTATGGCGCAATGCACATTGTTACTGTGTTTCCTAAAGTGTAACTGAGTTGCTGTATGTGAATTTTAAAGATGTTAAATCATCTTAAAGGAACACGCCAAGCTCCATAACCTGTATAGCCTGCTGCAGTGGTTATGGTGTCCTCAGAATAATTTGTCCAACCATTCATGCAGTGGTTATGGTGTCCTCAGAATAATTTGTCCAAACATTCATGCAGTGGTTATGGTGTCCTCAGAATAATTTGTCCAACCATTCATGCAGTGGTTATGGTGTCCTCAGAATAATTTGTCCAACCATTCATGCAGTGGTTATGGTGTCCTCAGAATAATTTGTCCAACCATTCATGCAGTGGTCATGGTGTCCTCAGAATAATTTGTCCAACCATTCATGCAGTGGTTATGGTGTCCCCAGAATAATTTGTCCAATCATTCATGCAGTGGTTATGGTGTCCTCAGAATAATTTGTCCAACCATTCATGCAGTGGTTATGGTGTCCTCAGAATAATTTGCCCAACCATTCATGCAGTGGTTATGGTGTCCTCAGAATAATTTGTCCAACCATTCGTGCAGTGGTCATGGTGTCCGCAGAATAATTTGTCCAACCATTCATGCAGTGGTTATGGTGTCCTCAGAATAATTTGTCCAACCATTCATGCAGTGGTTATGGTGTCCTCAGAATAATTTGTCCAACCATTCATGCAGTGGTTATGGTGTCCTCAGAATAATTTGTCAAACCATTCATGCAGTGGTTATGTGGCCTCAGAATAATTTGTCCAACCATTCATGCAGTGGTTATGGTGTCCTCAGAATAATTTGTCCAACCATTCGTGCAGTGGTCATGGTGTCCTCGGAATAATTTGTCCAACCATTCATGCAGTGGTTATGGTGCTCGAAGCGTTGTTTGAAGACAGATTATTTTAGCCCGTGGATTGCTAAATGTCCTCCATTGGTGTTTGGTTATCTATAAAGACTAGATTTTAAAACCTCAGTTTTCACATAAATAGGAAGTGGTTAATCCGCAGTACAATCACTGGAAGTAACTTTCTGTTCTGATATATTTAATCTTTTATTCACAATGGAGAAAATGTCAGCTGGAGAGAGACAGGGAAAGAAACAGGGGGAGAGAGAGAGAGAGAGACAGGGAAAGAAACAGGGGGAGAGAGAGAGAGAGAGACAGGGAAAGAAACAGGGGGAGAGAGAGAGAGAGACAGGGAAAGAAACAGGGGGAGAGAGAGAGAGAGAGAGAGAGGGAAAGAAACAGGGAGAGAGAGAGAGAGAGAGAGAGAGAGAGAGAGAGAGAGGGGGGGAAAGAAAGAGAGAGAGAGAGAGAGAGAGAGAGAGAGAGAGAGAGACATGGAAAGAAACAGGGGGAGAGAGAGAGACAGGGAAAGAAACAGGGGGAGAGAGAGAGACAGGGAAAAAAACAGGGCGAGAGAGAGACAGGGGGAGAGAGAGACGGGGGAGAGAGAGAGAGAGACAGGGAAAGAAACAGGGGGAGAGAGAGAGAGACAGGGAAAGAAACAGGGGGAGAGAGAGAGAGACACACAGGGAAAGAAACAGGGGGAGAGAGAGAGAGACACACAGGGAAAGAAACAGGGGGAGAGAGAGAGAGACACACAGGGAAAGAAACAGGGGGAGAGAGAGAGAGAGACACAGGGAAAGAAACAGGGGGAGAGAGAGAGAGAGAGAGAGACAGGGAAAGAAACAGGGGGAGAGAGAGAGAGAGACGGGGAGAGAGAGAGAGACGGGGAGAGAGAGAGAGAGACGGGGAGAGAGAGAGAGACGGGGGGAGAGAGAGAGACGGGGAGAGAGAGACGGGGAGAGAGAGAGACGGGGAGAGAGAGAGAGAGACGGGGAGAGAGAGAGATGGGGGAGAGAGAGAGAGAGAGACAGGGAAAGAAACAGGGGGAGAGAGAGAGACAGGGAGAGAAACAGGGCGAGAGAGAGACAGGGTGAGAGAGAGACAGGGGGAGAGAGAGAGAGAGAGACAGGGAAAGAAACAGGGAGAGAGAGAGAGAGAGAGAGAGAGAGAGAGAGAGGGAAAGAAACAGGGGGAGAGAGAGACAGGGAAAGAAACAGGGCGAGAGAGAGACAGGGGGAGAGAGAGACAGGGGGAGAGAGAGACAGGGAAAGAAACAGGGGGAGAGAGAGAGACAGGGAATGAAACGGGGAGAGAGAGAGACAGGGAAAGAAACGGGGAGAGAGAGAGAGAGAGACAGGGAAAGAAACGGGGAGAGAGAGAGAGAGACAGGGAAAGAAACAGGGGGAGAGAGAGAGAGACAGGGAAAGAAACAGGGGGAGAGAGAGAGAGAGACAGAGAAAGAAACAGGGGGAGAGAGAGACAGGGAGAGAGAGAGAGAGACATGGAAAGAAACAGGGAGAGAGAGAGAGAGAGAGAGAGAGAGAGAGAGAGAAAGAAACAGGGGGAGAGAGAGACAGGGAAAGAAACGGGGAGAGAGAGAGAGAGAGACAGGGAAAGAAACGGGGAGAGAGAGAGAGAGACAGGGAAAGAAACAGGGGGAGAGAGAGAGAGACAGGGAAAGAAACAGGGGGAGAGAGAGAGAGAGAGACAGAGAAAGAAACGGGGAGAGAGAGAGAGAGACAGGGAAAGAAACAGGGGGAGAGAGAGAGAGACAGGGAAAGAAACAGGGGGAGAGAGAGACGGGGGAGAGAGAGACGGGGGAGAGAGAGACGGGGGAGAGAGAGACGGGGGAGAGAGAGAAAGACAGGGAAAGAGACGGGGGAGAGAGAGAAAGACAGGGAAAGAAACAGGGGGAGAGAGAGACAGGGGGAGAGAGAGACAGGGGGAGAGAGAGACAGGGGGAGAGAGACAGGGAAACAGGGAGAGAGAGAAAGACAGGGAAAGAAACAGGGGGGGAGAGAGAGACAGAGAGAGGGAGATTGACAGAGAGAGAGAGGGAGAGTGACAGGAAGAGTGACAGGGAGAGAGTGATAGAGACAGGGAGGGGGAGAGAGAGGGAGAGTGACAGAGAGAGGGAGATTGACAGGGAGAGTGGGAGAGACAGAGAGAGGAAGAGTGACAGGGAGAGAGAGGGAGAGTGACAGAGAGAGGGGGAGAGGAGGAGAGAGGGGAAGAGAGGGGGAGAGTGACAGGGAGAGAGAGGGAGAGTAACAGAGAGAGAGAGTAACATGGAGAGTGACAGGGAGAGAGAGGGAGAGTGACAGAGAGAGAGAGAGAGAGTAACAGGGAGAGTGACAGGGAGAGAGAGGGAGAGTGACAGAGAGAGAGAGAGAGAGAGAGAGAGTAACAGGGAGAGTGACAGGGAGAGAGAGGGAGAGTGACAGGGAGAGTGACAGAGAGAGGGAGAGAGTGACAGGAAGAGGGAGAGAGACAGGGAGAGTGACAGAGAGAGGGAGAGTGACAGGGAGAGTGACAAAGAGAGGGGGAAAGAGAGAGTGACAGGGAGAGAGAGAGGGAGAGTGACAGAGAGAGGGAGAGTGACAAGGAGAGGGAGAGTGACAGGGAGAGAGTGAGTGAGAGAGAGGGAGAGTGACAGAGAGAGAGGGAGAGTGACAGAGAGAGAGTGACAGAGAGAGATAGAGAGGGTGAGTGACAGAGAGAGATAGAGAGGGTGAGTGACAGAGAGAGAGAGAGAGAGAGGGAGAGTGACAGAGAGAGAGAGGGAGAGTGGCAGAGAGAGAGTGAGAGTGACAGAGAGAGTGAGAGTGACAGAGAGAGTGAGAGTGAGAGTGACAGAGAGAGGGAGAGTGACAGAGAGAGAGAGGGAGAGTGACAGAGAGAGAGTGACAGAGAGAGATAGAGAGGGTGAGTGACAGAGAGAGATAGAGAGGGTGAGTGACAGAGAGAGAGAGAGAGAGAGAGAGGGAGAGTGACAGAGAGAGAGAGAGGGAGAGTGACAGAGAGAGAGTGAGAGTGACAGAGAGTGAGAGTGACAGAGAGAGTGAGAGTGACAGAGAGAGTGAGAGTGAGAGTGACAGAGAGAGGGAGAGTGAGAGTGACAGAGAGAGGGAGAGTGAGAGTGACAGAGAGAGGGAGAGTGAGAGTGGCAGAGAGAGGGAGAGAGAGGGGGATTGACAGGGAGAGAGTGACAGGGAGAGGAAGAGTGACAGGGAGAGGAAGAGTGACAGGGAGAGGAAGAGTGACAGGGAGAGAGGAGGAGAGTGACAGAGAGAGAGAGTGTGACAGGGAGAGAGGAGGAGAGTGACAGGGAGAGAGGAGGAGAGTGACAGAGAGAGAGAGTGTGACAGGGAGAGAGAGGAAGAGTGACAGGGAGATTGACATAGAGAGGGGGAACAGAGCAATGTAGAGGAGGAGGGCATGGAGAAAGATGGAGGCAGATGTCTCTAGGTGAGAGAGTAATAATTATCATTGCAATCCCCGTGGGAATGACCCCATATGGTGTATATAGGCCCCAAGACACTGCGATGTGAATATACGCAGCGAGAATTAGAAATAGACCCCAATAAGTAACACGGAAAACATGAGCACGTGCTATGGAAGTCATCGTTCTACGTGTAGCGTGCTGATAGATTGACTCTTAGTTGTTGGTGATGGGAATAAGACTTGCGTGAGTTACTATGTTACTCCACCAACCTCCCGTCACGTCATGTTTCTATGGCTTTGGAGGAATATTTGTTTACAAAGAGAATTTGAGACGTGAGGGAATGGCAGGTGATGAGGTTTTAGTCAAAACACGAGAAACACATAAACAACAATAAACAAACCTCGGTCTCATTATTCAGGAGAATTCAAATAGGAAAACCGAAATAACAAATAAATCTCCCAAATATTATCTGTTTGTGTGAGCACGGGCAATTGCTAAAACCTACCTTATTGTAATGAATAAAATAGCTGCAAAAAATATATGCCTAAATCGAAATGTGAAACAAATAGGAATAAATGAATGTATCCAAGATGGGGCAATGCGGTGCTAGAGCCACATGTAATACCTAATAAATAATAGCATACAAAGAGTGTGAAAAATAGCTACCAGATACTCTAATGTCTGCAATCATTCAGGTCTGTGATAAGTATAAGTACAGTGGAGAGAAGTGGGATAGAGAAAATGAAAGTTAGCCCTAATCTAGATAAAGAATCAGGCGAATGCGCCTTCGAGGGCACCCCTTACCCAGAAACTATTCTCTCACTAATAGCGCCCCATGTCCGATCTCTTGGAGAGACTATAATATTTACAAATTGTGTCAATAGTAGTTATAACTGAAGGGGCTGGGGTAGCTGTCTGAGACATTACACAATGTCAGCATATCTCTATATCACTACCGCCTGCCGGACTGCGATAATAGACAATTCTGCTACCTTAGTTAAATTACTAGATGTTTTTTTACCACTGAATTTAATTGGTAAGCCCCTGATTTTGAGAGGCATGGGCCTTGAGGGGTAATACACTACGATTTAGTAGATGTCAGATATTACCGCATTTTAGGTTACCTCAGCTGTTAACTACCATTTTTTTCATAGATTTCGAAGGTACCTATTTTATTTTATTTATTGCAATATAATTGCTCAATATTGGCTCCTTTTTTTTTCATTTTTTTGTTGTATATCATTATTGAGGAGACGTTTGTGGTATAAGCCCAGGGAGCAGGAGAGGGCAATCAGGAACCGGTGTGTAAAAATGGGAGGCAGGAGGGCAAGGCGGAGATTATGAATAATCATAGATAGAGATAGAGACGAGATATTTTAGATTAAAAAAAAAGTGTCTCTGGCACATATCCAAATGTTCTGTACAAACACATAAATCAGTGATTTCACACAAAAGTGCAATTCAAACAGATTGATTTCACCTTTTAGTGACCACTCTCAATGTATATATATATATAAATAAGAAGCAAGGACCCTTATAGTGTAGTGTTTAATGTAAACCATGACAGACGACAGGCACTCACTGCAGTAAATTGTGCTAAAGGGCTTTGCCCAATAAGGGCCCATTATCTCCAGATAGTCCCTCTCTTTAAGGTGCACAAACCTCCAGTCCCATGTTCTATATAGAGAGTGGGAAGACAATATAGCCACGGGTTCAGAATGATTCTAACAGCCAGTAGGTTAGGTAATCCACGCAACGCGTTTTGTGTCTACGCGTAGACCTTTTCACGCACTATTTCCTTCTAAGTGCCTGTCGTATGTTATTGTTTCCTTATCAGTGTCCTCATATATACGTGTACATGTATTGAGAGTGGTCATATGAGCTGCAAGGGGAAATCACTGATTATATATTTGCACAGATAATTTCGATATCAGGCTAGCTCCACAGCATAACACTATCCTGCTTTTCGTTAGACTAGTATCTAACTTTCACCTGTCTAACATTGAACATCTATTGATACCAACTCTATACAACATTTTAGCAGCCGATTAGAGCTATACAGACTAGTCATATTTTGAGATCCATTTTAGTACCTAATGACAATGTTCCTGGTCTAATTCTATGTAGGCTATGTAGTTATTATACCTGTACCAGTTTATTACGATTTATTACGATAATCCATTGACACTATTTCTATATATACCACTAGAGTTAGCCTATTAGAGACACATAGACCAGCGGTATATTTTAAGATTATCTCAGTATCAATAGGGATATTTCCAGTTATCGTACTGGTTCAACACTCATCATTTTGTTCATCGTTTTGGACACGAGCACCTATTCACATTTTCTTATATTCATTAGATTTAATAAAATGTAAATTTTATTATATATTTTTTGCTTCTATTATCATTAAGTTCCCAGTCTGGAAACTATTCTGTGGATACCCGGTATTCATTGTTGAATATATCCTATCCATCCCAGTCCCTACCGGTACATTTTTCTCGTTTGTCAGATCCAGTAGGCCTGTGAGCAGAGGTTAGCTGGCTCAGGTGGTATTAGGTCAGTATAGTTTGCCTGTTCTCAGGATGTGGGCCTGGTTATGACGCAAGTGAGATTTGGCCAATGTACACATAGAATTCCTGAGATTTGTTCCTGGCAGACTAGCAGAAGGCTAAGAGCAGGTGAATCAGTGATTTTTGGAGATACATCTGTTCCTTTATAATTAGGACTCAGGGAGGGCTGGGCAAGGGGGGGGCAAATAAAAACCAAAGACCTATTTTTTCACCAAAATTTCCGTATCTTAGAGTAGCTGGTCCTACTCATGAGAACAACGTGACACGTGAATTTGAGTGATCGAGGCGGCTGGAGTGGTCGGACACTATTTATCGCTGTAACTTCCGTCCTGGGACCTGCACAGCACGGCCGGGTATCCACATAAATATATGCAGATCTCCGTGAGTTATTCTGCTATGTCTCCATTGACAGCAAATCTCAGCTCACGCTGCAGCCACTTGTAAACATCTCTGTTTCACATCTTGTAATCCCCAGACACTGCCGTCTCCCAGGAAATATCCCTGGGGGCCAATTCATACCTGGAAAGCACTGAGGCTGCTGGCCACCAACTGAGGCACAAACCCATGCAGTGCTGGACTAGCAAAGGACCTGAACAATTCCTGCCGGCTGCCTTGCTCCTGCAGTACTGCGCCAAAACAGGTAACCCTTCACACGTCCACTTACCTTTAGCCAGTAGTGGTGTCATGCCCAGAAACCGTATGTTACTGACCTGAGGGAGCAATTGTCCTTCTGCCCCCCTTGCCAGTCCTCCCCATAAATAGGTAGAAATCGAATTCTGAGAAAGTTGTGTAAAACATAGCAAAATAGGGCTTAAAGCAGAGAGTTTAGCCTTGTTTATCTTATGATAAAAGACTGCTCCTGAGCAAACGTAGGTTGTCACAACTTAAAGGTAAGTGGGGATTTGGATATACGTGTCTAAAGGCCATCATTTCATAACTCATCCAGAAAATTCTGTGGGATTTGTCCAATTTCATGAAGGAAAATGTAACGAGCGCGGTGTGTGGAAACTTTTGTAAATGCTGAGCTCGAGTGTTTATTTGGAAAGATAGAGGCGTTAGGGACAATACAACACTGTATACGGACCCCTCATGGAGAGGCAGGGGGTCTTCCATAGATAAATAGGGCTCAAAATATAGACTTCCTTAGAACAAACGTGCTACACTGTAATATACTGCTAAAACATTACATTCTGTATTGCGGACGTATCTTTTTATCATTGTTACTTTTTGAATTCAGTATTTTTTTTACTTTTAAGTTTCACAAATCTAGTAGTTCCTGTGTTTAACCAACTTACAGTTTGCAAGTAACCGCAAGCAGGAAAGAGATAAATCAAACCCCTCACTGACAAATGACTTCCTCAATAAACATATTAGATAGAAAGAAAAAATAGAAACCTAATTTTCACTGCATCCAGCAAACAACGAGACCTTCTATCTACCTAGCTAACAACGAGATCTTCCAACACCTACCTCGCTAACAACGAGACATTCTATCCACCTACCTAGATAATAACGAGACCTTCCATCCAACTACCTAGCTAACAACGAGACCTTCTATCCAACTACCTAGCTAACAATCTACCTACCTAACAGCGAGACCTTCCAACACCTACCTAGTTAACACCGAGACCTTCCTTCCAACTACCTAGCTAACAACGAGACCTTCTATCCAACTACCTAGCTAACAACGAGACCTTCTATCCAACTACCTAGCTAACACCATGACCTTCTATCCACCTACCTAGCTCACAACAAGACCTTCCATTCAACTACCTAGCTAACAATTAGATCGTCAATCTACCTACCTAGCTAACACAACCACCTACCTAACAACGAGACCTTCCAACCACCTACCTAGCTAACAACGAGACCTTCTATCCAACTACCTAGCTAACAATGAGACCTCCTATCCAACTACCTAGCTAACAACCAGACCTTCTATCCAACTACCTACCTAACGAGACCTTCCTTCCAACTACCTAGCTAACAACGAGACCTTCAATCTACCTACCTAGCGACCAAAGAGACCTTCCATCCACCTACTCTGATTATAGGAAAAAGAGAAACTTAATTTCACCTAGCCACGTTTCAGCTACTGATGAAAGCTTGGAAGATGCTCCACTGAGTGTATAACAGAGCTCCACAGCAATAATATTCTCAGTAATGTGTCTGTGTGTATAACAGAGTCCCACAGCAATAATACTCCCAGTAATGTGTCTGAGTGTATAACAGAGTCCCACAGCAATAATACTCCCAGTAATGTGTCTGAGTGTATAACAGAGTCCCACAGCAATAATACTCCCAGTAATGTGTCTGAGTGTATAAAGAGCTCCACAGCAATAATACTCCCAGTAATGTGTCTGAGTGTATAACGGAGCTCCACAGCAATAATATTCTCAGTAATGTGTCTGTGTGTATAACAGAGTCCCACAGCAATAATACTCCCAGTAATGTGTCTGAGTGTATAACAGAGTCCCACAGCAATAATACTCCCAGTAATGTGTCTGAGTGTATAACAGAGTCCCACAGCAATAATACTCCCAGTAATGTGTCTGAGTGTATCACAGAGCTCCACAGCAATAATACTCCCAGTAATGTGTCTGTGTGTATAACAGAGCCCCGCAGCAATAATACTCACAGTAATGTATCTGAGTGTATAATGGAGCTCCACAGCAATAATACACCCAGTAATGTGTCTGAGTGTATAACAGAGTCCCACAGCAATAATACTCCCAGTAATGTGTCTGAGTGTATAACAGAGTCCCACAGCAATAATACTCCCAGTAATGTGTCTGAGTGTATAAAGAGCTCCACAGCAATAATACTCCCAGTAATGTGTCTGAGTGTATAACGGAGCTCCACAGCAATAATATTCTCAGTAATGTGTCTGTGTGTATAACAGAGTCCCACAGCAATAATACTCCCAGTAATGTGTCTGAGTGTATAAAGAGCTCCACAGCAATAATACTCACAGTAATGTGTCTGTGTGTATACCAGAGCTCCACAGCAATAATACTCACAGTAATGTGTGTGAGTGTATAACAGAGCTCCATGACAATAATACTCCCAGTAATGTGTCTGACTGTATAACAGAACTCCACAGCAATAATACTCCCAGCACTGTGTCTGAGTGTATAACAGAGCTCCACAGCAATAATACTCCCAGTAATGTGTCTCAGTGAAAAACAGAGCTCTACGGCAATAATACTCCCAGTAATATGTCTGAGTGTATAACAGAGATCCACAGCAATAATGCTCCCAGTAATGTGTGTGAGTGTATAATAGAGCTCCACAGCAATAATCCTGCTAGTAATGTGTCTGAGTGTATAACAGAGCTCCACAGCAATAATATTCTCAGTAATGTGTCTGTGTGTATAACAGAGTCCCACAGCAATCATACTCCCAGTAATGTGTCTGAGTGTATAACAGAGCTCCACAGCAATAATATTCTCAGTAATGTGTCTGTGTGTATAACAGAGTCCCACAGCAATAATACTCCCAGTAATGTGTCTGAGTGTATAAAGAGCTCCACAGCAATAATACTCACAGTAATGTGTCTGTGTGTATACCAGAGCTCCACAGCAATAATACTCCCAGTAATGTGTGAGTGTATAACAGAGCTCCATGACAATAATACTCCCAGTAATGTGTCTGACTGTATAACAGAACTCCACAGCAATAATACTTCCAGTAATGTGTCTCAGTGAAAAACAGAGCTCTACGGCAATAATACTCCCAGTAATATGTCTGAGTGTATAACAGAGATCCACAGCAATAATGCTCCCAGTAATGTGTGTGAGTGTATAATAGAGCTCCACAGCAATAATCCTGCTAGTAATGTGTCTGAGTGTATAACAGAGCTCCACAGCAATAATAATCCCAGTAATGTGTCTGAATGTATAACAGAGCTCCACAACAATAATGCTCCCAGTAATGTGTCTGAATGTATCTGAATGTATAACAGAGCTCCACAGTAATAATACTCCCAGTAATGTGTATGAGTGTATAACAGATCTCCATAGCAATAATACTCCCAATAATGTGTATGAGTGTATAACAGAACTCCACAGCAATAATACTTCCAGTAATGTGTCTCAGTGAAAAACAGAGCTCTACGGCAATAATACTCCCAGTAATATGTCTGAGTGTATAACAGAGATCCACAGCAATAATGCTCCCAGTAATGTGTGTGAGTGTATAATAGAGCTCCACAGCAATAATCCTGCTAGTAATGTGTCTGAGTGTATAACAGAGCTCCACAGCAATAATATTCTCAGTAATGTGTCTGTGTGTATAACAGAGTCCCACAGCAATCATACTCCCAGTAATGTGTCTGAGTGTATAACAGAGCTCCACAGCAATAATATTCTCAGTAATGTGTCTGTGTGTATAACAGAGTCCCACAGCAATAATACTCCCAGTAATGTGTCTGAGTGTATAACAGAGCTCCACAGCGATAATACTCCCAGTAATGTGTCTGATTGTATAACAGAGCTCCACAGCAATAATACTCCCAGTAATGTGTGAGTGTATAACAGAGCTCCCCAGCAATAATACTCCCAGTAATGTGTATGAGTGTATAACAGATCTCCATAGCAATAATACTCCCAGTAATGTGTATGAGTGTATAACAGATCTCCATAGCAATAATACTCCCAATAATGTGTATGAGTGTATAACGGAGCCCCACAGCAATAATACTCCCAGTAATGTGTCTGAGTGTATAACAGAGCTCCACAGCAATAATACTCCCAGTAATGTGTGAGTGTATAACAGATCTCCATAGCAATAATACTCCCAGTAATGTGTCTGAGTGTATAACAGAGCTCCACAGCAATAATACTCCCAGTAATGTGTGAGTGTATAACAGAGCTCCCCAGCAATAATACTCCCAGTAATGTGTATGAGTGTATAACAGATCTCCATAGCAATAATACTCCCAATAATGTTTATGAGTGTATAACAGAGCCCCACAGCAATAATACTCCCAGTAATGTGTCTGAGTGTATAACAGAGCTCCACAGCAATAATACTCCCAGTAATGTGTCTGAGTGTATAACGGAGCCCCACAGCAATAATACTCCCAGTAATGTGTCTGAGTGTATAACAGAGCTCCACAGCAATAATACTCCCAGTAATGTGTGAGTGTATAACAGAGCTCCCCAGCAATAATACTCCCAGTAATGTGTCTGAGTGTATAACAGCTCCACAGCAATAATACTCCCAGTAATGTGTCTGAGTGTATAACAGAGCTCCACAGTAATAATGGGTGTTGTATTGTTTATATCACTCCTAGCTCACAGTCTGGGCACACTCTGCCCTCTGTGTTGGTGTGTGGGTGTTGCATTGTCTCTATCACTCCTAGCTCACAGTCTGGGCACTCTCTGCCCTCTGTGTTGGTGTGTGGGTGTTGTATTGTTTCTATCACTCCTAGCTCACAGTCTGGGCACTCTCTGCCCTCTGTGTTGGTGTGTGGGTGTTGTATTGTTTCTATCACTCCTAGCTCACAGTCTGGGCACTCTCTGCCCTCTGTGTTGGACAACCTACCAGCCGAAGTTCTTCTGGGCAACAATATCAGGCCTTGACTTCAGCCTGCCTACCTACCTACTCCAGCCGTTAAAGCCTGTCCCGTGACTACTCGTTCACAGGCTCACCTCGCAGAAAGCCCTTCACCAGGATGGGAGACCCAGGTAAGCATCCAACCGACCCCTACCCTGACCGTAGCCAATAAGCCCTTACCTTTGGACACCCTCGAGGAGTTTAGGAGGGAGACCAGAGAGGACCCATCCCTGCAGAAATACAGAGAGAAGGCCGAGACGGGGGGGGGGGGGGGGGGGTAGGGGGATGAGCACGAGAGGTTTAGCTGGGACAAGGATAGACTATATAGTTTAACTGAAGGTAGAAAGAGAGGGTGCGCCCCATCCCAGAAGTGCCTAGGAAGCACCGGTTGGAACTTCTCTGGATCGGGTATGACATCAATTTGGCAGGACATCTGGGTGGTGATCGCACGACCTACAGATTTACCCAGACATCCTTTTGGCCAGGGATCTCTAAGGACGTACGACGATACTGCAGTACGTGCGATGTCTGTCAAAGAGTAGGGAAAAGGGGGGGATCACTCCAAAGCTCGACTACTACCCATGCCGATTGTTATGGTTACCCCCAGGCTAGCTGGAAGCTGGACCGCTTGGATAGTCTGGATCCCAATGCAGAGAGAGAGAAGCCGCTTTAGCTAGTCGACCAGAAGAATCCTGTAAATGTAGAACAATCCCACTAGCTACAGGGAGTGCAGAATTATTAGGCAAGTTGTATTTTTGAGGATTAATTTTATTATTGAACAACAACCATGTTCTCAATGAACCCAAAAAACTCATTAATATCAAAGCTGAATATTTTTGGAAGTAGTTTTTAGTTTGTTTTTAGTTTTAGCTATTTTAGGGGGATATCTGTGTGTGCAGGTGACTATTACTGTGCATAATTATTAGGCAACTTAACAAAAAACAAATATATACCCATTTCAATTATTTATTTTTACCAGTGAAACCAATATAACATCTCAACATTCACAAATATACATTTCTGACATTCAAAAACATAACAAAAACAAATCAGTGACCAATATAGCCACCTTTCTTTGCAAGGACACTCAAAAGCCTGCCATCCATGGATTCTGTCAGTGTTTTGATCTGCTCACCATCAACATTGCGTGCAGCAGCAACCACAGCCTCCCAGACACTGTTCAGAGAGGTGTACTGTTTTCCCTCATTGTAAATCTCACATTTGATGATGGACCACAGGTTCTCAATGGGGTTCAGATCAGGTGAACAAGGAGGCCATGTCATTAGATTTTCTTCTTTTATACCCTTTCTTGCCAGCCACGCTGTGGAGTACTTGGACGCGTGTGATGGAGCATTGTTCTGCATGAAAATCATGTTTTTCTTGAAGGATGCAGACTTCTTCCTGTACCACTGCTTGAAGAAGGTGTCTTCCAGAAACTGGCAGTAGGACTGGGAGTTGAGCTTGACTCCATCCTCAACCTGAAATGGCCCCACAAGCTCATCTTTGATGATACCAGCCCAAACCAGTACTCCACCTCCACCTTGCTGGCGTCTGAGTCGGACTGGAGCTCTCTGCCCTTTACCAATCCATCCATCTGGCCCATCAAGACTCACTCTCATTTCATCAGTCCATAAAACCTTAGAAAAATCAGTCTTGAGATATTTCTTGGCCCAGTCTTGACGTTTCAGCTTGTGTGTCTTGTTCAGTGGTGGTCGTCTTTCAGCCTTTCTTACCTTGGCCATGTCTCTGAGTATTGCACACCTTGTGCTTTTGGGCACTCCAGTGATGTTGCAGCTCTGAAATATGGCCAAACTGGTGGCAAGTGGCATCTTGGCAGCTGTACGCTTGACTTTTCTCAGTTCATGGGCAGTTATTTTGCGCCTTGGTTTCTCCACACGCTTCTTGCGACCCTGTTGACTATTTTGAATGAAACGCTTGATTGTTCGATGATCACGCTTCAGAAGCTTTGCAATTTTAAGAGTGCTGCATCCCTCTGCAAGATATCTCACTATTTTTGACTTTTCTGAGCCTGTCAAGTCCTTCTTTTGACCCATTTTGCCAAAGGAAAGGAAGTTGCCTAATAATTATCCACACCTGATATAGGGTGTTGATGTCATTAGACCACACCCCTTCTCATTACAGAGATGCACATCACCTAATATGCTTAATTGGTAGTAGGCTTTCGAGCCTATACAGCTTGGAGTAAGACAACATGCATAAAGAGGATGATGTGGTCAAAATACGCATTTGCCTAATAATTCTGCACTCCCTGTATAGTACAGCTAGGATACCCTTTTCCCCACAAAACGAGTCGAGGCTGCGATTTGAGGGTCAAGCACGAACTGGCTTTAATGGCACACAGGTATCGGTATTTATGCAAAAGTTCAGGTCCAGGGACAGCCCCCTCTGGACCTGATGTGATACAGGGACAGTACAAGTGATCAGCCAATAATAATAAAATGTATCATTTGAATTTGTTCCCGCCCAGCTTGGAGATAATGAATCCAACGGTTATGACAATACAATTATCTCCAAGGGCCCAAAATAACACGTTTTTATACCACATACAAAACAGGTTAAAAATACATAACTTCAACATTTCCAGATACAATTCGGGTCTTCCACCATTCATTCTGTAGCCCCGGTCTGGGTGAAATAGTTAACCGAAGAGCGCCCAAAATCCACGAACCATACGCTTGGTTTCCTCGTTACAAAGTCTGTTCGTATCTTTGGTCCCGAGCTTGAGACGGCGGCCATGTTTTTAAGTGAGTCAATAGGCAGCAGGACCTCGACATCAAACTCGTGGAACGAGTAACGGCCAGAGTGGTGTGCGAATCCCCGCTCTATTACTGGATGTTTCCTGCGGTTAACCGCAAAACCCAACATTCTAATTGAGGCCACATGCCAGGCTGTAGGTGGTCCCCGTTTGTGACCCTTTCGGTAGTTTGAGGATCGGTAGATGAGGCACGTGGTATGATCGGGGCGCCCAGCAGAGGTCGTTCCAGGTGGGACAAAAAGTCCTGGTGCTTAGGCCAGTAAAGGGGAATAAACGCCAAGGATCCTGGTGGTAGCTCAGATCTGCTTAACCCTCAATACGTAGCCTTGTCTCGTGTTTGTAGGGAAACTGCATTCAGCTAATCATTAGCTATTGTAAGATCTCTGCTATTCTCTCTCTCTACTGGTTCGGCTGATGGGAAATCTGGAGCATACTGCAGCACAGCCTCTCGCAAGGGAAAAGGACGTCTCTAATGGCATACACCCCTCTGACACACAGGGTGGCCGTTACAGAGATGATAGCTGATATCGAGCTCTGCCATGGATTATGGAGTTGGTTGTTAATATCAGCGCTCTGCCATGGATGGTAGAGATGATGGCTGATATCGAGCTCTGCCATGGATTATGGAGTTGGTTGTTAATATCAGCGCTCTGCCATAGATGGTGGAGATGATGGCTGATATCGAGCTCTGCCATGGATTATGGAGTTGGTTGTTAATATCAGCGCTCTGCCATAGATGGTGGAGATGATGGCTGATATCGAGCTCTGCCATGGATTATGGAGTCGGTTGTTAATATCAGCGCTCTGCCATGGATGGTGGAGATGATAGCTGATATCGAGCTCTGCCATGGATGGTGGAGATGATGGCTGATATCAGCGCTCTGCCATGGATGGTGGAGATGATAGCTGATATCGAGCTCTGCCATGGATTATGGAGTCGGTTGTTAATATCAGCGCTCTGCCATGGATGGTGGAGCCGGTTGTTAATATCAGCACTCTGCCATGGATGGTGGAGATGATGGCTGATATCGAGCTCTGCCATGGATTATGGAGCCGGTTGTTAATATCAGCGCTCTGCCATGGATGGTGGAGATGATGGCTGATATCGAGCTCTGCCATGGATTATGGAGCCGGTTGTTAATATCAGCGCTCTGCCATGGATGGTGGAGATGATAGCTGATATCAGCGCTCTGCCATGGATGGTGGAGATGATAGCTGATATCAGCGCTCTGCCATGGATGGTGGAGATGATAGCTGATATCAGCGCTCTGCCATGGATGGTGGAGATGATAGCTGATATCGAGCTGTGCCATGGATTATGGAGCCGGTTGTTAATATCAACGCTCTGCCATGGATGGTGGAGCCGGTTGTTAATATCAGCGCTCTGCCATGGATGGTGGAGATGATGGCTGATATCGAGCTCTGCCATGGATTATGGGGCCAGTTGTTAATATCAGCGCTCTGCCATGGATGGTGGAGCCGGTTGTTAATATCAGCGCTCTGCCATGGATGGTGGAGATGATGGCTGATATCGAGCTATGCCATGGATTATGGAGCCGGTTGTTAATATCAGCGCTCTGCCATGGATGGTGGAGATGATGGCTGATATCGAGCTCTGCCATGGATTATGGAGCCGGTTGTTAATATCAGCGCTCTGCCATGGATGGTGGAGATGATGGCTGATATCAGCACTCTGCCATGGATGGTGGAGATGATAGCTGATATCGAGCTTTGCCATGGATTATGGAGCCGGTTGTTAATATCAGCGCTCAGCCATGGATGGTGGAGCCGGTTGTTAACATCAGCGCTCTGCCATGGATGGTGGAGATGATGGCTGATATCGAGCTATGCCATGGATTATGGAGCCGGTTGTTAATATCAGCGCGCTGCCATGGATGGTGGAGATGATGGCTGATATCGAGCTCTGCCATGGATTATGGAGCCGGTTGTTAATATCAGCGCTCTGCCATGGATGGTGGAGATGATGGCTGATATCAGCGCTCTGCCATGGATGGTGGAGATGATAGCTGATATCGAGCTTTGCCATGGATTATGGAGCCGGTTGTTAATATCAGCGCTCAGCCATGGATGGTGGAGATGATGGCTGATATCGAGCTCTGCCATGGATTATGGAGCCGGTTGTTAATATCAGCGCTCTGCCATGGATGGTGGAGATGATGGCTGATATCGAGCTCTGCCATGGATGGTGGAGATGATAGCTGATATCGAGCTCTGCCATGGATGGTGGAGATGATGGCTGATGCAGTGGATGATGGAGCCGGTATTACCACTGATAATAACCGTTACAAGCCGAAGTGTTTATAGTAACAAAACTTCACTTTACACCCAGAATGTGAGATGAAAGCAGTGTAAAGAGATGACGTGGAACCTTATAAACTGTGTTTTAATGCTGCATGGTATTTTAAAGTAGTCATTTTAACAGTAAATCAGTTTTCCAGATTGGACCACTGATTCAGCCCCCCCTATTCCGACCTCAGACTTTCTAGAAAAGCAGTCCATCAGTAACCCACGCGTCCTGTTACCAGAGAGACGTGTGTATAGCATCGTACACTATAATAATGGCTTAATGGTCATTGTTTAGTCTGTGAACACAAGGTGCAATTGCACAAAAGTGAAACCGGTCGGGGCAGATTCTTTACACTAACAAAAGAAGATGTGAGGAGATGTGAGGAGATGTGATATACTGACAGACGGCAGAGAGAGTCACAGAGGAAGGTACACGAGAGGGAGCACAGCTACAGACATTGATAGAAGGAGTTAGGGACAGACAGAGACAGATGGGAGATAGTGATTGAGAGCCAGACAGGGGAGGTAGTGATTGAGAGCCAGACAGGGGAGGTAGTGATAGAGAGCCAGACAGGGGAGATAGTGATAGAGAGCCAGACAGGGGAGATAGTGATAGACAGAGGAGAAAAGTGATAGAGAAACATAGACAGGGGAGAATAGTGATAGAGAGACATAGACAGAGACAAGGGGAGGACAGTGAAAGACGGACAGAGGGAGTTAGTGAGAGACGGGGAGTTACGGGGGGTAGTGGGAGACAAACAGGGGGAGTGAGTGAGAGGCAGACATAGTGAGAGATATAGGTGGGGAATGTTTGGGGTACACTATTGGGGGAAGGACATATTTTGATGTTTTTTGTGGTTTTTGCAGAAAATGTATCCAGGGAATCCAGTGGCCGTGCAGCCGATGGCTGTCACCCAGACTGTTATGATGGCCCAGGGTGGCCAGTGGAGCACAGGGATCTGTGATTGCTGTGATGACTGCAGTATCTGTAAGTGACTGACCGTAACCCAACTATAGAGCCCTGAACATGGGCAGATAGTCTTGAGTGGGGGCAGCTAACCCTAAACGAGCAATGGGCAGATAGCCCTGAGCAGGCAGGGAGCAGATAGCACCGGGCAGTAAGGGGGCGGATAGTCCTGGGCAGTAAGGGGGCAGATAGCCCTGGGCAGTAAGGGGGACAGATAGCCCAAGGGCAGTAAGGGGGCAGATAGCCCTGGGCAGTAAGGGGGCGGATAGTCCTGGGCAGTAAGGGGGCAGATAGCCCTGGGCAGTAAGGGGGCAGATAGCCCTGGGCAGTAAGGGGGCAGATAGCCCTGGGCAGTAAGGGGGACAGAGAGCCCTGGGCAGTAAGGGGGACAGATAGCCCTCGGCAGTAAGGGGGACAGATAGCCCTCGGCAGTAAGGGGGACAGATAGCCCAGGGCAGTAAGGGGGACAGATAGCTCTGGGCAGATAGCCCTGGGCAGTAAGGGGGACAGATAGCCCTGGGCAGAAGGGGGACAGATAGCCCTGGGCAGTAAGGGGATAGGTAGCCCATGGCAGTAAGGGTGCAGATAGCCCTGGGCAGTAAGGGGGACAGATAGCCCTGGGCAGTAAGGGGGACAGATAGCCCTGGGCAGTAAGGGGGCAGATAGCCCTGGGAAGTAAGGAGGACAGATAGCCCTGGGCAGTAAGGGGGACAGATAGCCCTGGGCAGTAAGGGGGACAGATAGCCCTCGGCAGTAAGGGGGACAGATAGCCCTGGGCAGTAAGGGGGACAGATAGCTCTGGGCAGTAAGGGGGGCAGATAGCCCTGGGCAGTAAGGGGGACAGATAACCCTGGGCAGTAAGGGGACCGATAGCCCTGGGCAGTAAGGGGGACAGATAGCTCTGGGCAGTAAGGGGGACAGATAGCCCTGGGCAGTAAGGGGGACAGATAGCCCTGGGCAGTAAGGGGGACAGATAGCCCTGGGCAGTAAGGGGGCAGATAGCCCTTGGAAGTAAGGGGGACAGATAGCCCTGGGCAGTAAGGGGGACAGATAGCCCTGGGCAGTAAGGGGGACAGATAGCCCTGGGCAGTAAGGGGGACAGATAGCCCTCGGCAGTAAGGGGGACAGATAGCCCTGGGCAGTAAGGGGGGCAGATAGCCCTGTGCAGTAAGGGGGACAGATAGCTCTGGGCAGTAAGGGGGGCAGATAGCCCTGGGCAGTAAGGGGGACAGATAACCCTGGGCAGTAAGGGGACCGATAGCCCTGGGCAGTAAGGGGGACAGATAGCTCTGGGCAGTAAGGGGGACAGATAGCCCTGGGCAGTAAGGGGGACAGATAGCCCTGGGCAGTAAGGGGGCAGATAGCCCTGGGCAGTAAGGGGGGCAGATAGCCCTGGGCAGTAAGGGGGGCAGATAGCCCTCGGCAGTAAGGGGGACAGATAGCCCTGGGCAGTAAGGGGGACAGAGAGCCCTGGGCAGTAAGGGGGACAGATAGCCCTGGGCAGTAAGGGGGGCAGATAGCCCAGGGCAGTAAGGGGGACAGATAGCTCTGGGCAGATAGCCCTGGGCAGTAAGGGGGACAGATAGCCCTGGGCAGAAGGGGGACAGATAGCCATGGGCAGTAAGGGGATAGGTAGCCCATGGCAGTAAGGGTGCAGATAGCCCTGGGCAGTAAGGGGGACAGATAGCCCTGGGCAGTAATGGGGACAGATAGCCCTGGGCAGTAAGGGGGACAGATAGCCCTGGGCAGTAAGGGGGCAGATAGCCCTGGGAAGTAAGGGGGACAGATAGCCCTGGGCAGTAAGGGGGACAGATAGCCCTGGGCAGTAAGGGGGACAGATAGCCCTGGGCAGTAAGGGGGACAGATAGCTCTGGGCAGTAAGGGGGGCAGATAGCCCTGGGAAGTAAGGGGACCGATAGCCCTGGGCAGTAAGGGGGACAGATAGCTCTGGGCAGTAAGGGGGGCAGATAGCCCTGGGCAGTAAGGGGGACAGATAGCCCTGGGCAGTAAGGGGGGCAGATAGCCCTGGGCCGTAAGGGGGGCAGATAGCCCTGGGAAGTAAGGGGGACAGATAGCTCTGGGAAGTAAGGGGGGCAGATAGCCCTGTGCAGTAAGGGGGACAGATAGCCCTGGGCAGTAAGGGGGACAGATAGCCCTGGGCAGTAAAGGGGACAGATAGCCCTGGGCAGCAAGGGTGCAAGACAAAACTATTAGACATATGAAATAAATCTTTTGCTGGAATACTCTCCAGATTCAATGACAATTTTTAAAATTGAGATTAGGTGGGATTATTAATGTTTTCTATGTAATGACGAGGGTGAATGGCTAAAGAGAATGCCCACAGAGTATAATGGGAAGCAATGCATAATCTAATTTGCAGGTAAATCTGTGTTACATCGCAAACTAACCTTTACCACAGGTGTTCCCCAAGGACAGCGATTACATAGCAAACTAACCTTTACCACAGGTGTTCCCCAAGTACAGCGGTTACATAGCAAACTAACCTTGACCACAGGTGTTCCCCAAGTACAGCGATTACATAGCAAACTAACCTTTACCACAGGTGTTCCCCAAGTACAGCGGTTACATAGCAAACTAACCTTGACCACAGGTGTTCCCCAAGTACAGCGGTTACATAGCAAACTAACCTTGACCACAGGTGTTCCCCAAGTACAGCGGTTACATAGCAAACTAACCTTTACCACAGGTGTTCCCCAAGTACAGCGGTTACATAGCAAACTAACCTTTACCACAGGTGTTC